>NC_134702.1:62423534-62761867 GCF_043290135.1 Rhipicephalus microplus
ACCATGCATTCAACAGTAATATGTGAATGTGCTTACGTAACACTTCTCGCCCTTTTGTAATACTATTATTTCGTCACCTTCACAGATAAATGTACAGGCCGAGTAAACGTAATTCTGAAAAAATAAACAAAACGCAATCTGTAGTGCAAATATAAACTTTTTGGACTAAACACTGTGCTACGCGTACTTTCTAGTGGTGATATTGGCAGCAAGCATAAATTGAATGATGTAAAACAATTTTGAAAATTGATATCTTTGACCTGCTGGGTCATAAAAGTTATATCATATTTTATCGTTTGTCACCACAGGATTTCCCGTCGGCGCGTTACTATGCCTAATATTTGTCACTGTATACTGTCATCTTCATTCACTTTGCACCGTTCCGTGTCCTCTGAAGAAGGCACCGTAACAGAATGAGCTCATTTTCAGTGCGAAATCTATTACTCATGTGTGCACAGCACACTGCTGCCATTGGAAAGTAACAAGCACCTCAGACGGACAGCCAACAATAAAAAATAACTAAATCGAGAATCTTCAACAAAGCATGGTTGTCACAGAGGCTGGTCAACTGACACGTTTTACGAAGAGTCAAAGGAGACATAGGTTGTTTGACAGTTAGATTAGGGTGCTTCAGACTGGTTTTCGCTGAAAAAAATGTCATGTGTCGTTTATTGGTTTTGTGCGGCACTACAGCCGAGACGAGTGCAAATCAATACGATGAAACGCTTACTTTGTAATGTACAGTATTAGAACACAACGCGGTTTTTCTTCTGTCACTTGCCTGATATATACGTAATACTTTGTTCGAGATACTACTAAAATACTTTAAATATTTAATAGTACAGCAAAAATACAATGTGCAGCGTTTCATAGCCCGTTGCATGACAAACGCACGTAACAACACAATTACTAGCCGTAGTATTGTTACTTGTGAAAATAAAAAAAAGAATACACTTATACATCCCAGATGTATTGTAACCGTGTGCAGTAAATACAAATTCGCCCCTATTCGAATATTCCAAATAATATGATTTGCGTAATAGGACACAGACACCACTGGTTAGTTGTTCAGTGTCTCCGTACGAATTATCATGTTTTGTTTTCTGTCAGATAGTCTAAACAAGGTAAACCTTAGAGAGGCCCTGAGGCCCTGACTCCTTTTTCTAATTTAATGGTCGAATGACATCTACAATTGAAGTTTATTGCACCACGAGCCTATTATCCCAAAAGTTTCTCCAATCTGTCAAGTAAGAGCGAAGTTACAGGGCTTTGTCGTTTGTTTTAAGAGGGGCCTCGACAACCAATTAGGATCGATCATAATCTCCATTGTAAGGGGAACGTGCTCTATTGTTTCATCACTGCCGCAATATTCGCAAGAAGCACTGTCTTCCGTGTTCTCTCTCACTGCCCACGCTACATCATACAAAAACAGCCGCTAGCTGCTGCGTTGCCTCGCCTTGACGACAGACCGTTGTCAGAACAGTCAGTGCACGAAAGCCGACATGATCTGTCTTCTCACAGATAATCAGTGAAGGCCTCATGGAACTTTTTGCGTGGTAGTGTTCTATTGAATAGGATATATCAACCACGCTCTTTTTTTATTTTTTGCCCGTCTATTTTGCTCTTCGCCTTCTTTCTTCCCTTTCTTTCCAATTCCCATTTTTCTTAGTGCAGGGTAGCGAACCGAAATTCCAGTTTTTGGTTAAACTCCTTGCCTTTCCTTCATTTTATTCTTACTCTCTCTCCATTGCAAGGGTTAATTCTTGCGTTGTCAAACAAGCTAGAGAGAAAGAACACTCTGGCGACCAGTTTTGTTTTGTGTGCTCAGTTATGCGTGAATTCGAAGTATTTAAGCTTTCTTCATCTCGCCATTAAACGATATGCAGTGGCTAAACTAATGCCATTGAGGCACCGCAGCCCCATACTGAGTGCGTGTGGTAAGGTGGCTGGTTTGGTAGCAGACGATAGCTCCACTCAATACGGCAAAGGACGTCATAAGTTGAAAGGTAAAATGGTTCTCGCTGGCGCTAGGTGGGCTGAATCTAGACTAACATGTTCTTTCACAGGAGTTTTTTCCCATATGCACAGGCATATACCCTGTGTTTTCACATCTTTCGCGAAAACCACGAAATATTGGGGGACCTTGTCGAGTGTTAAGGGTTGTCTTTCTGCAGTTGTCCCGATGAATGCGCTGGAAGCCAAATATGGAGAGACGACACGGGGGAAAGAAGCTACATCACTGAAGTACATGACCCTGAACGTGTTTGATGAAAGGTGATTGCTCTTTCCCGTAGTAATTTTTCACAGTGCCAGTGTGGCTGTCCAATAAGAGACTATAGAGCACGTCATCGACCCATGCATGATGCATTGCCCCCCTTGGCAAGAAGTGCTTTTTTTTCCTGTGCGAAAAAATTGTGTGTATAGAAAACGTGTTGAAAGTTTCAGTGTAGGTCGTATTCTACTATGAAAAAGCAGAAATCCGTCCCAGTTACCAGGGCATTGCCATGCGGCTCACGATTCAAAGCACTATGTCTTTTCTGTGCTTAGAAAAATTTATTCTCTACTGCGTTTAGAAAAAGTTGCAAATCCCACGTACAGTGAGAATCGATGATTTGAAAAGCACGAATGAGGAAGGTTGCTATGCCACTTTCAAATCACCACAACGTTACGTGGCGGAGGTATATTATACCGTACACGACTTCCGTGTCATGATTATCATGTTTAGATGTGTCCTTTGCCTTCGTCATATATTCACGTCACGTTATGCCAAATTCAGAATATGTGGAGCTAGCGAAGTGGCCGCGAGCACGCTATGAGCGTGGTATGTTGTCATGTTCCTACATGACGCGCGTCTTATGATTATCATTTTTGCACCAGTCATATACCTGATTGATATGTGGGATTTCACGTCCCAAAACCACTAATAATAATGAGACATGCCGTAGTGAAGGGCTCCGGAAATTTCGACAACCTGGGCTACTTTAACGTGCACCCCACTAGTCATATAACTTCATCATCCATTGTCGTCACGTTACACCAAATTTGGTATGTGTAGAGCGATAGCGAAACGGCTTCGAAAGCACCATAAAGGGTCCAATATACTCCAACGTAACAGTGACGCGCACGCACGCTGGAGACACTGACGCTACGTTAGAAAAACGCTAAAACTTTATAGTCTGACGTCAAGCGCGACTGGCGCTACCAGCATCCGTCGGCGCGGCCCGACGGCAACCGGCGCAAAATGCGACGTGCTGCATTTCGCGCCGATGCGTTACCCACACAACACTCCGTCTCCCTCTTTTCATGGCGGAGGGACGCCGGATGCGCTGAAACGCGCATGCATCAAAGCAAAGCTGCGTGGCGTGTGCCTGCGACTATATGGGAGGACCGGCACCTGGTGTGACAACGTCGGCGTGACATGACGAAATAAACGCCGGTGAGCACGCGCGCCGCCTCACGTCGAAATGTATTGGCGCCTTGACTGTGGCATGTAGTCATGTTCTCACATGACACGCATCTCATGATCATCATGTTTGCACCAGTCACAAACATTCGTCATCTATTGACGTCACGTAATACCATATTTGGCATATGTGAAGCTAGAGGAACGGCCGTGAGCACATCATGAGCGTAGCATGAAGTCATGTAACATGACACGCATTTTGTTTGTTATGTTTGCACCAGTCTCATACTTTCGTCATCTATTCGCGTACCATGATACCAAATTTGGTATATGTGAAGCTAGAAAAAAGGCCGTGGGTGCATCATGCGTGTGTCATGTAGTCATGTTTTTACATGACACGCATCTCATAATTATCATGTGGGCATCAGTCTCATACGTTCGTCATCCATTCACGTACCGTTATACCAAGTTTTATATATGCGAAGCTAGCGAAATCGCCGCGAACGCATCATGAGCGTGGTATGTAGTCATGTTACATGACACGCATGTCATGATCTTCATGATACGGTCTGCCGCTTGTGTTTGTCATGCAATCATGTCATACCATACCAGGTTTGCAACCGTCATGTGACCGACATCATTGCGAGAGCAGCAAGCTCATGCAATGTAATTCATGACATTGATGCCATGATTTTCATATTATGACTATTCAAATACGTTCCTCATACAGTCATATTATTGCATACTAAGTTTGGTATCAATACCATTATTAAAACGGCCAGGAAGGAAGGAAGGAAGGAAAATAGAGGGAAAAGAACGGCAGGGAGGTTAACCAGCCTATAGGCAGCCGATTTGCTACCCTGCGCATGGGAGAGGGATGGGGGAGATGAAAGATAGTGAGCAGAGAGGCCACGAGAGCTAAAAGTCGTGGGCGGCTAGATAGATAGATACGCTCAAAGTCACTGAAATTCGCTAAGAAATGCTCGCATTCAAAAGTGGGCAAGGATTCCGAGTACTACGTACTCTACTGTGGAAGAGCACTATGCCGTGCCGTCCCTAGAGGTTTACTACTGCCACCTTATCTGTACATTTTTACGCTATACCATGCCCTTTTTTCTAGAAAGTTTCGTGGTGACCTAGATGAGTGCGTCTGTGAAGCATCTGTTTCTCTTCAAGAAAAAAGCTGGACTTTCTTTGTTAGATAGACGTTTTGCTGAAGCAAGGTACTTTCATCTCGTGGTAATTATGACTATTTAGTGAGCACACTCATTTTTCTGAGGAGGCAAAATTGAGGCATTCAAACAAACCATCCGTTTTCCCACACTCCTCCTGTCTGCTTCTACTCCGGTATCTCGTTTCAAGCTCAAGGTATTTCTAGTAGACTTTTAAACCTACAAACCTACATTGTAAACTGTACGTTTCTTGCCATGTCCTGCGTTTAGCGTTCGGCTCATGTTTTCACGGAAGCTCATGTGCACATGTTCACCGAAAAGTCTACCAAGCGGTAGCCTTTTCTGACCACGTTCATAAAGTGTTTCAGGCCCCCTTGAGGCAATATGGATTTGGCTGCTTTTGTGCAGTAGACCACAAACGTTCAAGGAGAGTATATAATGCGAGCGAATTTAGACTTTCCTGCCATATTAAGGCAGCGTATACAAAATCTTCATGCTTGACACACCGAAAAATGGCAACTGCACATGCAAACACAATACTAAAAAAGATAATGGAATATCAGGCTACTGATGCGTTAGACATTTTTTCGCCACGTTTTGCACTTCGTAAACATGTGCAGTTATCTGTGGTGTAACTGTGCGTCATATCGATGGAAAATAAAACAGTCACCGCAGCATTGTATAAGTGTATATATGCTGTATAAGATGGTGGGCAGCCACTTTTGAAATTTCTAATTGACGCACTGGCATAGCTATAGCCCCTCACGTAATCTTGGCTACGTCTCTGATCGCAGCCTATAAAAATCATCTCTTATACTTTAGTTGCCTCGACGAATGGACTTTCGGTGCTTCCGAAAGCTGTATATCTGAACGATCCAGTCCTTGGACCGATCCAGTCCTTGGCGGGAGGCACGAGCGGAAGTTCGTGCCCCCCGCCAGACACGACTGAATGTGCGGGATGTTGCCACCATGACCGACGCGCCAACGTACGAAGGGCCGGCTCTGGCTAGGGCAGAGCGCATCACTCCCTTCACGCCTGCCACAGAGGCAGCCATCTGCCACGTCGGCCTGTACACGATCCTTCGTGCACCGACTACCGAAGGGGCTTTTACGACTTCTGGGACGCCGACAGACCCTCCTCCAGAATGCGCGTTTGCTCGGTCACATGACGTGCCTCCGGGCATGATCTCGACGAGGGACGCGAACCAACAAGCGTGTAACTGGAATGCACGCATTCTCTTTGACACGTCTCAAGCCTCGTCCACATCGGCCCGACGCGCTGACTGATCATGTGCCCTCCTTCAGATGGTCCTTCGACCACAGCATTTCCACGCCCGTCGACTCGGTCACCCGCGCCGGCATGTCAGCCAAACTGCAACGCTCAGGTCGGTGTTCCATGGACGGCTACGTCCACGCCAGAACTGCTAGCCCACTGATTCTTGCCAACAGCCATGTCGGCGCCATGTGCGCTGCTGCAGACGCCGCCGCGTCCTTCACATTTCAGTATTCGGTCGTCCTGGTTCCGCGTCAATGCATAGCACAACCTGGTCAAATCTATAACGTGGCGCTACAGATAAAATTGAGAACTCATGATTTATGGGAAATTTAGTTCATTAGGACCTCATAGCAGTGCATCCGGACATTGTAGATCAACAAAAAATTTGGTCAATCAATACAGATTTGCCGTAAAGAAGGGGAGCCGACGTAGACACAACGCAGGGGAAACTTACCAACCAGCTGAATTTTTTGACGTCCTATATATGCTTATCGATAGTGTATTATGTACCTATTTTTCTCTTCACCGACTCATGTAAACATTCTTTCGAATTGAATTTTTGTGAGTGGGTTACGGATGGGCAGAATGCTGGCCATGGCCCCACCACGACGGTCTGGTGGCTAAGGTACTCGGCTGTTTAACCACAAGTCGTGGGATTGAATCCCGGCTGCAGCGGCTGAACTTTCGATGGAGGTGAAAATGCTGTAGGCCCGTGTGCTCAGATTTGGATGCATGTTAAAGAATCTCAAATGGTCGAAATTTCTGGAGCCCTCTTTACGGTGTCTCTCATAATCATATGGTGGTTTTGAGACGTTAAACCCGACATATCAATCAAATGGAATTCTGACCATCTCGTCGGAAGCTTGGTATGATGCCCTTCTAATAGAAGTTGACACATTTGGTCGCTTTTTAAATCATTGACATGTCAGGATCCAATGATTTCTGCTAAACTAGACGTTGATTGTTGGCGACAACTTGAGATTTATACAGAATACCAAGAAGAGAGGAAAGAAAAAGCAAAAGGAAGGCAAGAAGGTTAACCAAGTTGAACTCGGTTTGCTACACGGCATGACGTAAGGGGGGAAAGGAAGGAAAAGAATAGAGAACAGAAAAGAGGTAAAGTAATACGCTTGCACTCATAGCACTAAGTACCGCGCATGCTCAGAAAGTCATAAAAGTGTGAACTGTCACAAAGTAAACGGGTCGACTTGGATGGTCTTAGATTAAGGATCACGGAATTTTGTCACGCAAATTTGTGCCATAGCTTCTCTCGTGTGAGCGTATGCACACCTTACTTTCTTTTCAATTACACGTCGTGAGCTTACTACCATAAGTGCTCAATATGCTTCACATGTTCGAATGCCCCAAAGTGCCGCCGCGTTGAGAAAGCTAGACCACTGTGCGCAGAACCACAACTAGTAGCAGTTTATTACAGTCACCGTAAAAGCCCGATGACTGCGTCACCTGCTTGCTATCGTTCTTATTAAACGAAATTCAACAACAAAGGGCATACTTACGGCATCTTCTAGTTTTTTGCAGTTAGGATCGCTACTTTCCGGAGCCCCTTGCAGGTTAACAGTGCCTGCCAATGCCAGAGACAAGTGCTTCGTCACAGCAGGAAGCGTGTCAGTGGTTCGGCCCTTCAAATGTAACCACGATTTGTACCTGCCTACGAATACTTTTTCTAGATGTAATTTTTTTTTTGTGATGAGACACTTCAGTTACAGCTCCCACAATAATCTTATTTCAACACGTGAGCCTGTGATCCAGCGCTGAAACTATCGTATGAACTAAATAAAACAAAATATTCGCTGTTTTGTGCCTAGGTACGAGCGGTACTAATGTGTAGAATATATTAGTTCATCATTTGCTGGGCTGAGCGAGCTGACGTGAAAAACATTTTCCAACGTCCATGTCCGCAACAAAGATTTTTATGGGCAACTTGGTTTCAAGATAATGCTTTCTGCAAAGTTTACCTAGCTCTTGCGGCATTTCGCTTAACTAGACAGATATGACGGCATGGTGAATGTAAAGTAATTGAAAAATTTAGCAAATTCAGACGTGGCGACAGATTCTTGTCTGGACACGAAAACTTATTGACACTTCGAAAATGTTCGCAACAACTGGCATTTCTTCAGCTGAGACACGTATTGATAAGTTTCTCACGACGTTCGCCTCAATAGTTTTGATCTCGTGGAATGTGCGGGTGATATGTTTTGTTCACACATCTCGCACAAAAATTTTTAAGATATCAAAACTTTGCAGAAAGATCATTCATACTTACAAATAGCAAAAGTGGCAAATACAAACGTGAATATCACAACCGAGCGCATTTTGCAATGCTTCCAGAAGCTCGTTTGTGGGCCCTGTGCTGTACGAGCATCTTGTGAAGCAGAATTACAGCAGCGGAATAAATAACCTCCAAAATAAGAGCATATGTCGCGTGATTGTCGAAAAAAAAAAGATTGTTGAAGAAGAAGCACAAAGCAGGTGTGTTTACGCATGATTAACACCTTGTCGAGGCTCGGCATCACTGCTATTCAAAACATTTCAGGCTTCTAAGCAACGAAGCCGAACCATTTGCAGCGCGTGTAAACGCAACAGTATGGCATTTAAAGCTAAAGGGTGGACACTTTACCCTACGTAAGACGCTATCCTTTGCAGATTTTTCGAGCATAAAAAATAAAAGTTAACCTGAGCCACAAAAACATAACCGTATTGCGCAAATGAATTAAGAAAGAAGTGGTCACAGGGTCCCCTCTCCCATTAACTCCATTTCTTTGCAAACAAGAGCTATAATGGGGCATATTTGTAGAACTTGAACCAATCAACCCAACAACGTGTACTTTTGAGCTTGTACAAATGGGATTTATCGGAAGCATCCATGATAATGTATTCCTTCGGCTTGTTTTTGTTGTTGCTGCTGTCGCGGCTATTTTGTACGCATATGATGAATAGAAGAATTTTTGAATATGTGCATGACAATAAATACAAGGTATCTATCTACGTCCACGCAATCTTATTTTTCTCATTACCCATCCCTCCCCTCTCCTGCATCCCGCTGCCAGTACACACGCAGCGTGTTTTTCCTCTTGGCTGTCTCTGTCTAGTTTAATCGTGTATATGTTTGACTACTACATGCTAAGTAATACCTTATGAGTGTAGAAGTGTTAGACGTTATTTTGCGTCTTTATCGCGCCACCGCGATAAACTCGACATTCCATCTTTATTGTGAATAATGCTACAAGAAGGGGCATGGGCCGGTACGATATCACATCTTGAAAGGCCTGTCTTGCCTCTATGATGGTTCGGCCTATCATTTCAACATGGAATTGCCTCGTATACCATCTAGTGTAGATGTTTCCCTTAATTGGTAGCTGAGCAATAGTCCCTCGTATACAGTAGCCATGGCGGCGAGTGTGGCACACTCTTTATGAGCCTTTGTGACATCACGTAGCATGTGAGCGTATTACGAGAGACCAGCTCGTAATACGTTCACGTGCTAAGTGATGCCACACAGGCTCAAAAAGAGTGTCCCCACCTTCTTCTCAGTTTCTTCAGGCTGCATTGGTTGCTTTATAGCGTAGTTATGCGTAAAACGGTGCCCGCAACCAGCTTATATGTGCGTCTGAATGCACGTGGGCCATTCTTCAAAGTGTTACATGCAGTCCGTTTAGGTAATCACCTGTTCTATAAGGTCATCAGAGTATTTCAATTAACACCATTTGTCAAGCGTCTAGGGGTTTCGGGCGTTTATATAACGAATTTCAACGGAGGATCTGGGTCATGCTTTTCAGTCACCATTTAAAAGCCCAAACCACTGTCCGACGTTCGTTGTTACCTCACTCTCTTCACGACGCTGCCACACGAGCACAGTCGTCCGTCATCATCTCGCACCACCACATTTGTGATGTATGACTCTTCACTAATTCGTTGTTTATCTGGAGTACATACGCGCAGGCGTTACTCGAGTGTACCTGACATGACGCTCAATCAGATAATTTCCCTTTTCGTGTGACGCCAGTTGGTCAGATAAGCGATTGGTTGGTCATTTGACTAACTCATAATTACCTTCCGGGTAGTTGGGAAACTTTATACACATATGAAGAGTTACACACACACACACACACACACACACACACACACACACACACACACACACACACACACACACACACACACACACACACATATATATATATATATATATATATATATATATATATATATATATATATGTATATATGTACATATATATATATATAAGTGTGTGTGTGTGTGTGTGTGTGCGTGTGTGTGTGTGTGTGTGTGCGTGCGTTTTCGTGGAATGAAAACACAAAGATTAGGAAACATCGTTTATTCTCCAAAGTGTGGGATTCATTGATCGTTTGGAAACTTTTTTCTTTAGCGGGAAATCTTTGTAAGCCAGCCAGACCATCTTCTGGTTACCTATCGACTCTGCCAGGAAGCACTTGAGGAGACATTGCTGCTGCTAAGGTCGAAAAAATCAATCAGCTGGCTATAATGAAGTGTGACCCGGGTTTGGAAAATCTGCGCACTATCTCATCAGCATGGTTTTCGCTTTTGGTGTGTATGACGAGGAGATAGTCGTCGTTCACCTAGTTTCAGTTTGGCTGCAACAAGCGACATCTTTGTTCGATGGCACAACGTGTAGCATATTATGCCTGCTCGTAATGTTGGTTTCTTTTAAGGCCTTTTCGTCATTTTTCAACCAAACTGATTGAACTAAGTATTTTGTGGAAATGGCCCAGATTATTTACACAACCACTGCTACTGTCGAAGTTTTCTCTCTGTCGTAGATACGAAATGATCATCACCGTGTAACGTCAGCTCTCATTCAATACCCAAAAACTCGGTACTGATGGTTAATAAGAGAAGCTGCAAGGTGGGGCCCCTGTAAGTGTTGAAGATTTGGCAAGTTGGTTTGTCGTATATAGTTGACAAGGTATAGTACTAACGGTAAAGAAGAAAGGACCGAGCAGACCGATACAAGAGGACAAAAAAAATTTACTTGCACACGACGCTTCATACTTTGTTGAATATATGAGTAGTAAACATCTAAGGTGCAAATGTCAAATGTATGGCTGTAAGGTAAATAATTACATTAATGTAAACAGGCTACCATTTATTTATTACATGAAAGGGAGAAAGACAGATATTTTCTTCTATGTATCCTATCAAATTGTTTTCGTTATATGGTTGTTAGCAAAACACTTTTCTTGTACGCAGACACTTGTAGGCAGCTCTTGCTGAGAGGAAGCGAGAACAGATGCTTTAACTTGGTTATTCGGAAGCTGCAAAGAAAAAAAGAGATAATCGAACTCTCATGCCTTCAAGCTCATTCATAGTTATATTTAATGTTTAGTCAAAACACTATCCCAATCATGCAGCTTAAACTTATAACGCGCATTAGAAGAATGTTAAGAACATTACCACAAGTGGCGTCATTTATTTTGTTACGTGAGTTTGTACGCAAGTTGTTATGATGCAGGTACAATTGATATGTTGGCTGCGCGCTTTCTGATACTTAGGTTGGATTCAGAAAAGTCTTGTTACTAGGCTAACGAAGATCAAGGCTAAATTTGGTGAATATTCGAAAGAAGATGATGAGCTGGTCACTATTTTTTATTCATTTTGCTTTCTAATATGGTCACATTTTGTGTGCAATACAAGAAGAAGGAACATAAAGAATACTCTTTGCGCAACAATAGCGGCTTTCGTATCTGTGTCTCAATGTGCCTTAGACAAAACATACACAAAAAAGTGTTTTTTCTTGTCAATCACTTTTTTAGTAGTCGTCTATTTGTTGTGGCATAGGTGTTTGTGATATAGTCTTGTTTTGAATGTCCGCGCTCTGAATTATTATTCAAAAGACGGTGAGCTTGGTGCGGTAAGCCAACGTGAAGGCGTTGCCAGTACATGCCGGGACACTTTCGTAGTTGGTAAACTGCTATAAACGATGATATGGTTTGGTAGGTTGGTGCCGTGGTTCACGTACTTAGCCATTGCCACGTTACGCACATGAGACCGGTGAACACTTTAAGGGCAAATTGTTCATCACGTTTGAACATCACGTAAAAATAGTAAGTAGCAACGGTACGTAGCGTCCATGAAGATGTCAGAAGGAGCGACAGGTAAACATTGTACGCGGTGTCACCATGAATCATAGTGCCCAAAACAGTTGTTAGCTTTTACAGTGTCCTACAGGTGTTAGCTGTATTGTGGCATACAGGAGTACCTTGCGTAATGAGTCTTGACAGCTTTTTCTCTTAGATGAAACGGGAACAGGTTATTTATGATATACTAACAGTAAAAATCGCAGAACTCCTAAATTCCACGTGCAGTTATAAACAGTAGGTGCATTTTGGAAGTGATCATTCGTAGCTACATAGCGACTAAATTGAAGTATTTTCACCTGCGATACACGGCGACTTTCACCGGGTGTTCTGTAAAGGTTTGACTGCATATGTGCACCGCATATGTGTACTGTGGAAAGTTAGATCTAAAGCGAAATTACTTCTCCCATCGGCATTGGTGGTGTAATCGATGCAACAGCAGTGCTCCTGTTGGTGGATTTTCTGTGTACGAGAATTCATTATGGCGACTATTAATAATTTCTAACTATTCAAAATGGCGAGTGCCCATCGTGAGTTAAGATATGCTTCTTATCAGATGTCAACAAATCATGTTTTCCTTTTTGTAACCTTGGGTTTTCACTGATTTACCCATAAACGTCCGGAAAGGCCTTTCGCAAATGATTTGCTCACCGTCAAAGTGTGTCAGCGTGATATATGGGGGCATGGTTTATTGAGTAGCACTAATTACTTTGATGTGTTCTGGGCAAGTCTGTTTCTGGCTTTTCCGTTGGGTATAATTAGATGCTTTCGTATCAGCAAGCTTTTAAACCAAGTTGACTACGATACCTGAACGGAATAGGTGGTTGCGCTCTAACTACACAAGGACACAGAAGGCACGGATCAATATATACGCAATCACCCACGTACCAGCAACAATTATCGCCGTGTCATTGTCGGCAAATTGCAAAACCTTACGCAAGAACCTAATTTTACAGTCCACTAAAGAAATGGAAGTTTGGGTAACACAAGCATCTCCTATTGTCAGAATATAAAATTCTCCCGTCAGTTTCCGGGCCTGTGAAACTCCCTCCACCGCTTAAGAAAATGCCCGCACCACAATTTCATTGAACTATGGCAAGATTGTGTGTGAAAAACCGGGAGAGAATTACTAAATATATTTTACAAAGAATACAGATTGTCAACTTTTAGGGCATTGATGTTTCTATTAGTGTAAAGCAATTTCTATTACTGTGATGGGAATATATTTAGCAGTAAGAAGCTGTAGTACGTATTCTCGAGCTGCAGGTAGTCTAGCCTTCATTGAAGATTATACATTGCTATCACGTACTCTCGGCGATTACCTTGTTTTACTTGATCATCGTTACCCTTAACAAAACACAGACACAAAAATACGTAAATAGGAGGGATTTGTAGTCATTCGCACCTTTATGCGGGGGCACGTTCTTGTTTCTAAGAACACATACTCCATTTTCGCAGATTCCTTTTCTACGAGTGCGTCTACTCTTCTTTGAAGAATTTATAGTATGCCACTTTGGAAGCTGTAATCATTAAGAGAAAAAAGCAAATATTAAATTTAAAGCCACTGTAGCAATCAAGTGGAAAACTGTATACAAGGGTATGAACGCGATAGCTGGCAGCTCATATAAAATAAACACTTTTGTAAAATGGTATTCTAGGGTACATGCTTTATCACCTAATAACGAGGTTCCCAATATCCCGAGCGGCGTTTCGCATAGCGCCATCTTTCCGTGGTGGGCGCAACCCGCGATAACAAATGGGAAATTGCGAGAAAAAAAAACGTATTTTAGGACAAATCACCTGATCGAATTGGACACCACCATTGTATACAACGCATAACCAAAGAAATAATGCGGTAAATTTCTCGTATCATGCCACAAAGTACCTCTTAAACGTTTGGTTATTTCGACACATTAGACATCACTTTCATGACTGGATCTGTTTATACATACCAGGGAAACCTACGCAACTTTTGACATGTCTCAAAATTTTGTTTTCAGAACATCAAATCAAGCATCTAGTACGTACAACGATAAGTCAATTTCGATCACTCAATTTGTTCGTCAAGTATGATTTCATGGCTTATAGTCAAAATATTTACGGGTGCATGAGAGGCCACATCCAAGAGAGGGTGCCCTGAACAGCTGTGCCAAAACGCTGCTTTTTAGACAAGCTGACGCTTGTGATAGCACGGCAATCATTTAACAGGGCA
The DNA here is from genome assembly GCF_043290135.1 of Rhipicephalus microplus. NCBI lineage: Eukaryota > Metazoa > Arthropoda > Arachnida > Ixodida > Ixodidae > Rhipicephalus > Rhipicephalus microplus. Next base: position 62,437,735 of record NC_134702.1, read on the forward strand.
AAACAATTTTTTGAGCCCGGCGCTATAACAGGGAATGAGAATTTTTTGGATGAATAAATTAGTGAGAAAACAAATTCTGATACTGAAGTCGTTCCATAATTACTTGGGAAAGTGGTTCAAGACGTTTTAAGTAACACATGCGACATATCTCACCCTGCTTTACAAAAACCCGTTTGTACTGAATGAGCTAACCCAGTGGATGTCCTATTTGTTTATTTGACCTCACAGACAACAACAGCACCATCTTCATATCCCACCATAACCTATTACGCTAATATTTGCAGTATACAGTATTTTAATGGCCAGAGCCCCAGTCGCAAAAAATAGCTCACCTAAAATTGTTTTAACACTTCATTAAAAAGGCTCCTGGAATACTACAAAGATTGGCACTTTAGGGCGCATTAAGCAATACATCGGAGTCGTACAGAAGTAATAAAAAATTGACATTAAATTTACTCACCACACACTTTTCGCCTCTTTTTAAGTACACCATTTCATCCCCTTCGCAAGAAAATGAGCATTTCCGATACCCGTAATTCTGGAAGAAAAATTTGTCCACATAACAAATCTTTACCGAAGTTACAAAAAACAAATGTTTTTTTCTTTCTTCAGGCAATTCTAACGTCTGCGTATTTCCTCACTCATCTGACACATTGGCGCAGTAACGAATATTCGATTTCAAAAAAAAAAAAAATCACGTGCATTTGAGAAAGTGCGAAATGTCGCATAGCCGCGATAACTTTCAGCGGGAGTTTATGGTGTTCACTTTCGGTAGGTTTTTACTTCTGTGACGGGCTGTTATAGTAAGAAAAAAAAATGCGGTTGAACGAGGTCTTGTGAAATAACCTAACTCCAATAGACGACTCTTAGGTCTACTGCCTATTTGCTGCTAACATAGCTATAATCATTGCTACAATTCACAAAGTAGAAGAACTTCCAGGCTTACATTGCTTAATTTTCTTAGTCACTCAGGAGTATCGAGTGTCGGCTGTCAAGCCCAGAAGAAGTCATTGATATAATCACTGTTTGCAGTGTATGCTTTCAAGCAAGATAGTTCATTTCATAAAAAAAAGGTAGTGGACTTTCATACAGTACATTCAAAAGTGCTTATTCAAGTGTAATACATTCAAAAGTGCTCATTCAAAATAATTCAAAAGTGCTTATTGCTTCTATTCAAATTAAAAAAAAAGCTATCTTGACTGCATGCTCACCTTCTGTGATCGTCATTACACACAAGTAGCTTTATTTGTAAGTTAATATTATTACATATATATTGCGCGTACACTGGACGAAGCATTTGAAAGTTATATGACATGAAGTATCGGTTTTTGTCCTCTTTACAGATAGATTGATACATGTCCTTGCAGGTTATTCCATTACTGAAGCCTTGCAAGTGAAATTATGTGCGTTCTGGTCTTTAGCGCACACCTCAGACATCCCCACTTGTCTGGAATTTCAATCAAACAACGAGAAACTTGCCACAAATGTCGAATCTTTATTATTGTATTCGCAACATGAAAGCGTGCCCTACTTCAGTTGAAGATCTTGTCGCTCTCAATACTCGATGTATGTCCCGCCAGCCAGCAACGCATATTCACAGCTGGTTTGGTAGTTCTATTGTCCTTTTGTGTTAAAATAAAATCGGTAAGAAATTGATAAACTGGGACAGGATTGTTGTGAATCCAAAGCTCAACAATTTGCGAAATAGCATGTGGTTTATGACTAAGGCAGAAGAGCGTATCGATTGGCAGAGAGGCATACAAATGCTGAATCGTCTTGAATTAGCAAGGCAATACGTACAGGCTACGCGTTTCACACATTGTATTCATAATATCCCAACCCTGATGTCAAAACTCCTCATTGAGGCCTTTGAGGTTTTCTAAATAAGTATATAAATAAATTAGGAACTCTTGACGCGCCTATGGACACATACCATACGCCGATTCTTCCAAGCTTCACAATCACGACTCCTTCGGGGTGGTTTTGGTCCTCCCTCTAGTTGTTTCAAAAAAATGGAACATAAAAAAGTGCATATTGAAGGTTCGCTATTCTAACGCTCTAATAATATAGCTGGAACATATATAGGAAGGCTCTACTGGATAATAAGCATGCCGCATTTACTGGCTTCCGTATGTCGAAGAGCGCAACATGAAAGGACCTAACTATATTTCTGCGACTACAATTGTTTAGGAAAGTAATAGTAATAATTATGTGGCGTTTTATGTTCCAAAACTAATGGGCAATGTTCACAAATGTAAGAATAGTCTTGATGCCATCTCCTAAAAGCAACTGTGCCGTTATTATCTGTTGCTGGATCAGGGGGCAACGGAGTGACGTACAGACCTTTCTCTATCACAAACTTCGTCTAAATATACATAGACGATACGTTACTTATTCATGTTACTTGCAAATTGTGATTTTCGCGTGTGCATGGAGGTCATAACATATGCAGAACAACCACGCGAACGTGGTGCCATGTAAGCTGTAAAAAAATGACAGAAATATCTAGAATGTTTATTAAAAGCGTTAGAGAACTCAATAAACTTGATAAGTGGTCAGTTCGGGAGAGCGAAAGCACGTCCAGGAACATTTGCTAGAATGGATATTTTTTCGGGAAGCAAACTCTACATTGTGTGCAATGGCCTACAAAAGATCATTTCATGTCACAAAGAGCAACCACATAATGACTCCTCATTTGCTTCATTTTGGAAACTCTAAGCATAGGTATCGGTAGGTAAATATCGCGAAACTTCATTATTCTTCAGCATACTCAATAGCTAACTTGTTGTAATTGAATGGTTTAGCTGGCAAACACTGGTATATGCTGCGTATGTTTTCAGAAGCAAAACAAATGACAGTTCAACTTACGGTTTGGAGGTATAACTGCATTTTCCGAAACGCACTGTCCTTCTTTGCAGACTCCCGTAGCAAAAGCAGTTGACTTTGTTTGCAACGAAGTTGGAATGGCGACTTGATGTTGGCCTTGAAGCTTTAAGCGCGAAAGTAAAAAGTCGTCCAGCAGGTTTAGATTTTCATTGTGAGCATAAATAGGTGTAAGAAAAACGAAAACATCCTTGAGAAGGAAGGGAAAGGAAAGGTAGGAAGAATAACCAGACGAGCATCCGGTTTGCTATCATACACTAGATAAAGGGCATTGAGGGATCAAAGAGAGAGATAGAACAGGAGACAAACATGAAATAAAAATACACCTGAATTCAATCTACACTACTGCGTTCAATAGCAGTGGACCCAGCACTTCAGGTGTATCACATTTCACTGTAGTTACTGGATGTTCTACGTCCAGTGCTTGCAAGCCTTCAGTAGGCACCATGAATGAAATGATTCCTAAATTTACTGCCTTCTAAGGGTTTAGTTAGAGTGAAAGAACAAAGGCAGTCAGTTAAACAGCATTTGGTATAATGATTATACAAATAATACTAATAGTTAAACTATCAGAAAAGTCGTATGCTACAATAAATGATGTGGCGCGGCTTTTTTTGTCACCAGTTTTGTTTCTTGGTCAGCTGATGCAGCCTGACATCAAACAAAATTTATTCCATGCTTATCGAAATGATAGGAGTCGGCGTCGTTGCATTCCACATGTTATTAGAAAATAAAGACCTTCACCATAAAATGGTCGCAGATATAAACGAGTTCGTCGGAACTTCCGCATACTTACAACACATTTCTCACCGCTATTCAGGTAGGACTCTTGATCTTCCTCACAAACAAACGTGCAGTTCTGGTAAACATAGTCCTGAAAAAAATATACAAGCATCGTCTTAGTATTAAGCTTGGTAAATCATAAGAAACCTGTGGAACGTCAAAGAAGGAGCGGCTATAGACCTCTGTTTACCTAAGTAATCCAAGAAAACCTATAAGTTCTGGTTTCTTCAGAAAAGAAACTTAATGGTGTGTCTAGGATGGAAACCGCCAAGGCGTGGGATCGAGTTGGCTTGCGACGGCGGAATGACATGCAATTATTGTCGAGGGTCGTTCGGGAATCTACTTCAAGAAAGTTATTTCAAATATGGTATAGAAATAATACTACCGACTTTTGAATTTTCGTGTGTTGTAAACTACTAACATGCCTTTGGGTAAATTTGTCATCCTCTAAGAGATTTCCACCATTTGAAGCGACTGTCCGATAACTAAGCATTCAGGCCTTACGCCTTTGGAGATGTCATTAAGGTTATCGCCAATATTAGTCACTAATTCTAGTATGCTGGGAATTTGACAAAATCTACACGGCTAAAAAACAATTCCTAAATATTAAAAACGAGAAGTAAAAATATACATATTGGGAGCGCAGTCACCGAATCTTCTTTATCAATTGGACGTGTCATCACCATTTGTATAATTTCCTCATCTGTAGATATCATCATCAGTGTGTGCCAGCTCAAGCTCGTCTAGAATGAAGTTCTTCCTCATAATATGCAGAACCATGAAATTATTCTCACTTTCACAATGTGCTATGTTAGGAAGACAAAAATTGGCTGTGCCTTACAACTGTTCGCGAGATTTCCTAGTATGTAACCGCAATACCAATATAAAACACTACCGTATTTGAGAAATGCTTTACATGCACAAGCCGATTACTGTTTTGCCATTCAAGTCAAGTAACGTCAAGATTTATTCAGATACTTTGGGGTTGCTATCAGCCCACGTGAAGCCGTTTGCATCTCATGTCGCACGCGCGTCTCGTTGCTAAGTCACAGTTGGGTTAAAAATCCATCGAGCGTAAGGCGATGCGGTACTCGCGTGGTGGAGGTTCAGCGTGGCGGTGCCAGAAGCACCACCTAAGTGACCACACAGAAAATAGCAGCGAGCCTCTTTGGTGTTTGTGGCTTGCGTGGACGGACGTCTCCTAAGGTGAGTTCATGAGGAAGAAGAGGAGAGGCTGAGGAAAGGAAAAGACCCCAGTTCGCAGCATGGCTCAGCGACTGTGGTGAAATAGACAGAGAACATTAAACATGTGGAGAATAGAGGAGAAAAAGAAAAATGGCTTCCATGACTAGGACGTGGCCGGTGGCTTTTGTAGCTTGTTGTCGAGTCCAGTGTCCTTAAAAAAGCGAAGAACAACCTTGAAGACCTGGGTGTGGTGTCGGGCAGAGACAAAAAAGTCCTTTTGTGTAGCCATGTGTAGACCCACGCAACGAAGTGCGGCGAGCACAGGCACAACACCGTGGGCTATTTCCCATGGACTACTCGTGGTATATCGAACGTAGGCGACGCTGTAATCGTGTAATCGTGGTGCCTTGCATATGTGTTATGCTGCTCTTGTAGGCTACGTTGTTGTTGTATTGTATTGACACGTTATACAAGGTTATTCAGCGTGTCACGAGCGGTGTATTAGATTCGGCTGGTGAGCTGGCCGGGATGTGAGAGCAGGTTTATAAATGTACACGTCTTCATAGTTCGATGGCGAGATTGTCTACTTTCGTTTCGAGAGCGTGGCGTTCTTCTGAGTCCCCAAAATGTCTTACATGCGAGTGTTCAAAACAGTCCGGGCGTGAAAGCTGTAAGCAATCAACTTTTCGAGGTCAAGGGGCCATCACAAGACGACATCAATGCACACAGCTGCAGTACAAGCGTCAGTATTTCCGTAATGACAGCTTCGCTAATACAATGCGTGATATAATTGTTAACCTTATGTGTTGAGGCACTCGACGATGACGGCTACATTTCCTCCCTGAAGATCTGTGCCATAAGCTTGTGCAGAAAACCCATTGTGAATGTCTTTTAAGTGTGAGCTAGCAATGTCGAAAAATACCGTGAAATATTTGACGAGTTGAAAAAGAATAAGTGTAAATTGTAACTTACACCAATGTCATCGTCCACGTGACTACAGTCAGGGTTAATGTCAATTGGTGGACCAGGTATTGCTGAAAAACAAAACAGGGAAAAAATAAAAAGAACATTAGGCTTGGGAAAGGATTGTATGAGGGAATTAGCTGCATTCACAAGGCATATATAGACTTCCCATTTACAAGGCTTTTGTTTATAGACACCGGCACCTGGAGCGATAAGATTTGAGTTCTCTCCAGTGAAGACGAATTATTGCGTCGTCCCCCTACGGTCTTTTTTTGTAGACCAACAGAATTGGTAAAGTAATAAATTACAACATACATCTTCATGTAAACACTGTCCATAAATTACAAAGTACCGAAATTATGAGCTATAATTTTCCCGATATCCCGCAATGTTTTGTTTGGCATTTTGAACAGTCTATTGCCTGTGTTGTGTGTGTGTGTGCTCGTGAATGAATCGCAATATTTGGACGTTCATACTCAAATTTTGTAACAGAAATTACCGCCCAAAACATGAAACTATATGCAGAGTGAAGTTGGCGTATATTGTCCTCAAGACACCATCAATAATTCTGCCTTTATTAAAATCTTAGTTGAACTAAAATTAAGAATGATCACTTGATGATTAGTTTAAGGTTCTTAGCGACGTAGGTATCAGTTTATTTCTTGAATATTGTTTTCTGGGAAAAGTGCACGACAGTATATTTACAATATTGTGGGTATGTTTGAGCTGTTTACCTAATGACATTGGTGTATGTGATGCGTAATAACATTTACGACTATTATGAAGTGATAACGTTTGCGATTTCAGTATTTCTGTTTATATGAAATTGATCTTTAGCAGAGGTTTCTAGATTTGTAGCAGCGCTATCTACCACTTCTATCGTAACAAAGGAAACAAACATGAAAAACATAAAAGTGGGATTGACACAAAACATGCCACTCTGTGGTAAATGATGTTTCGAACCTTTCTAACAACTGAGTTGCACTTGACCTATGCGTCCAGTTAAGAGACAAACGAGGTTACAAAAGTGCAGTTTACGCTGTTTATTGATGATGTAAAAGTGTTATGGGGTACAATAGCTTGATGAACGAATCTTACGTTTTTGCGGTGGTATCTTGCTGTCCCGTGGAACACATTTTCCGTTATCACAGACTCCTATCTTCACAGAAGGTGAAATTTCTTCGACTTGGTTTTTAGTAGAACCAAAGGCTGGCGGAAGCTGAAAGTTACAATTAAGATGTGGAAAATTTCGAAAGGATGTAATGTAACATATTCACGGTTCAAACAACAAAAGTTATAATTTCGATGTGAAAAATGTGTTTCTCATAATTAAGGTGGTCATTCAATGTCATGCAAGTGTACTTAAGTCTGCACAACAAATTAAAGTTCATGTAATGGGATAGTCTTTGCTTCGGTATACGAAGATTACCCTAAGTGGTCGAGACAGCTACTCATTCAATAGATGTGACAAAATTTAACAAGGAACAGCGCTTAAGCCATACTTACCACGCAAGACTCATTATTGCGCAAAGCAACTCTTTCGTCTTCTTCGCATGTGAACATGCAGGTGTGAAAAATATTGTCCTGGAAACGACAAAGAAAAAATTTGGGGAAGAAACACTGCAAATAACGAGCAAAATTGCTCTTTGTGAATACATAACATATGTAAAGAAAAAATTATTATCGCAGGTACCATCGTGCTATCACTTAAGGCGAGTCCAAGGATCACATAATTTTCTTTTTCTTTGTCCTTCCACGCCCCCTTCAAAAATCTTCGTGCACCAACGTGCTATTTCCCTCCTACCGAAATTGGGACAGACCCACGGCGTGTCTCCACGTCAACGTGCCACACCACATCCCCCCATTCGCCGCAGTTCTTGGAACGATGCCAAGTAGGTCAAGTTGCAGCTGCGCGTTGACATCACTCTCTCTCATCCGCAGCAGCTGCCGGCTCTTCCCAACACACCTACGGTGTGTCTGCTCCACCCGCTCTCAACGCAGTTTTTTCTCTCTCGTTTTACCCTCTCCACCGGCCACAATGCTAAATAGAAACACTATTTTGGCTTGTTTATATGCGATGAAACCTACACGAATCGCAACCCGCGTCTTGTCGCTTTGCGCTTCAAAGAATCGTTTGCTCGAGTAAAGCCTCCAGTGACTTTCGCTTCTAACCGTTCTTTGGGCACCCGTGTCGACGCCTGTTCCTGCCGGGTCAACGGCGTGCGCACAACTGCTGCTTCGCATCACATCGTGGTTCCCTTCGGGGAGATGGTCCAAAATTTTTATGCAATCAATTATTCGTGTTGATTTTAGGGCAACGGTAATGTATGCCTCCTTGAGTTATGGTGCTTAGGTTGTAATACAAGAAAGAATACGATGGTGGAATACAGTTATATTTGTTGCTGGTTCGTGTCTACTGTTCGGAGTTATTGAATGAACCTTAAATAGATGAATGGATAAATTTTGTTGTCCTGGGAAACGAGGCTACTGTAAGTTTGCACGTTTGTGTAGCAATACAAGAAATGTGCAACTGCAAAGAAATGTGAGAGGTGATTCATGATAATAGCTACCATATGAAGTGTATTACGGACTACAAGGCTACATGTTCAAAATGTTTCGCTGGTGACTCTTTGTCACCGTGAAACTCTGTTGGAAATCGTTCTTGCCAGTTCGGCTCAAGTTTTGAGGGCAAGAAGTAGTAAAACTAAGACCCAGACCGTTGCGGAAAAATTTATATGCCAGTGACAGTTACCCGGAGTTGCTGCCACTAGAACTGGCTAAAGAATTGGACCATGTGACAAATGTTGATATCTATGGCGACTACATGGCGAAGTGTAACAAACGTAGGCCACCAGTGCCAAAGAAAACTGATGAGGCTTTTATGATTGCTTCTGGCTCCAAAGGTCTTTTGTTTAGTAAAATTTAGAGCCTTTAATAAGTTAAACACTACCGTTCTACTGGCGTGACTGTACATGCGATTCTATTAGGTGAATTACTTGGTAGGTAGCCCACCTTACGACAGCAGGCAGCATCGTAAAACCCCGAGCAGATAGACCAAGGAGATCAGTATTCTTAAGGACAGAGAGAACAGTGCAGAAGAGAGGAATGCAGAAAATACTCACTGTGCGATTCGTCATCCAAGCAGTACAATCGGGATTAGTTTCCTTTGGAGGTCGTGGCTGTTTAGCTGCACGGGGAATGCATGGAAAGTCAGCGTCACACAGTTTCAACGTTTCAGGTGCTGAGAGAAGCCACTACCGAAGTGAGGGTTCTTGTCTTTTGTCATATCGTAAAAAAGAAAGGCTCACAGATATTCCGTCACATACATTAGCCAGTCAATTATTAAACATTTCCAGGTAGCAATTTTTTTATCTCTCTATTCAACGAGCTTGCTTTGTGCAGGCAGATACATCGCATTTATGGTGGGAATCACGAAGACAATTTCTTTTGCCTTGTATCTTTCGCTTTGTTTTTCTTTCTTCCAGCGCTAAAATTTTGCTTTGAGGGAAATGTGCTTAAGAAATCAGTTCGGCTGTTGCTTCAGTTACAATTGAACTAGAAAATAAAACTAGCTACGTTAAAGTTAAGCAAGAAAACTACCAGATGTATGACAAATGCTGTATAGCATAATAATACAGATAGTCATGCTTGTATCGGCCTCTTCAAAGTGATAGTGAGTCCCTATTTATTTTCAATTTTCAGTTATTTATTTATTTATCCTCCAAGTTGAGAGGGCACTGCATGCACTAGTGGTAAACAAAGACTGAAGTAGGTCCACACGATGGTAGTAATGTAAATTAGGAGACAAGTACAACACACGAGCAGTACCGTAGATCTTTGTGCCATGCTACCTGACACTTCACTCAATTGTTTGATAGTGATAAAGTATAGAGAAAATCTAATTTGTGAGAGAGGACCTTAATCTAAAACTTATGTGAAGAGATCCTACACGTTGGGGCGTTGCTGTTCAGCGGAACACATTTGCCATCCACGCATTGTCCCATGTCTACAGTTCCCAGGTCTTTTTCTCTGCTTGGATGTTTTGAAGGTGACCCAGGCGAAGGTTGACGCTGAAATGTCCCATTATATTGTTAAAGAAATGCACAACTAATGTAGTAAAGCAATAGACATTCAAAGTATTAAACGAAATAAAAATCGTATCACCAGTTCTTTTAGCCAGAATGAAATCTCGCAATTTCTGTTTGTCCCACGTAGAATCCTATCTATCTATCTATCTATCTATCTATCTATCTATCTATCTATCTATCTATCTATCTATCTATCTATCTATCTATCTATCTATCTATCTATCTATCTATCTATCTATCTATCTATCTATCTATCTATCTATCTATCTATCTATCTATCTATCTATCTATCTATCTATCTATCCATCTATCTATCTATCTATCTATCTATCTATCTATCTATCTATCTATCTATCTATCTATCTATCTATCTATCTATCTATCTATCTATCTATCTATCTATCTATCTATCTATCTATCTATCTATCTATATGCGAAAGAAATGTATACTTAAAAGCTCGGGTTCTCGTGTTTGGACACAATAATAATGAAATCTAACAGACGATAATGCCAAGGAAAGTATAAGGGAAGTTATTAGACCGAATTGTAATGTAAATGTGAAGAAAAAAAAGGTGGGTGAAAACAGATAGATAGATAGATAGATAGATAGATAGATAGATAGATAGATAGATAGATAGATAGATCCTCATTAATTTCATAAGTGGCGTGGCAAAGTGCATTGACATTGATACAGTACCATCAAATATCGGAGATTTATTGTTGGTGACTGCCTTAGTTGCAGATTAAATTATCTACGTGGGGCGCTCAAGCTCATCAAAACCATATAAAATAATCGAGGCTGTTCGACTTTCCAGTGCTGCACTTACAAGGGAGTGAGGGGTTTAAAATGTAAGGGTATGGCTACGTGGAAATTAAAAAAAAAACCCATAAGTGCGCATACTTACAACACAAGATTCCTTATTTTGCAAAGCCACTCTTTCGTCTCCTTCGCAGGTGAACGTGCAGGTGTGATAGAGATTATCCTGGAACAGGAAAAATGAGAAAAACATTTTGATGAAACACATCGAATAACAATGATATGTGGTGTTTAACGTCCGAACACCACCATATGATTATGAAAGACGCCGTATAGTGGAGGGCTCCGGAAATTTCGACCACCGGTGGTTCTTTAACGTCACCCAAATCTGAGCACACGGGCCTACAACATTCCCGCTTCCATCGGAAATGCAGCCGCCGCAGCCGGTATTCGATCCCGCGACCTGCGCGTCAGCAGCTGAGTACCTTAACCACTAGACCATCGCGGCGGGGCGAGAGTCTACATGATGTGACCTGGATAACGTATGGGTCTGTGCAGGCTTCCGACCCATGACAAAAGGCTCAGCCATAATTCTTCATTGCCATCAGCCACTTCATCAGCAAATTGATCATACCATTTTACAGGTATGTAGTGGTTACCTCACTCTAGCCAAAAATGATGAACAGCGACACGGGATTTCCCATATCGCAAAAAATAGAACTCGTGGCTTAGTGGGCACCCTGATAGTGTACCTGAGTAGTTACCCAGAGGTGTTGACGACCGGCTCTAGAATTGCCGCTATTCCAGCATTTCCAGTGACTGTGCTGCGTGTATTCTATAGCTTTGGTGTTTTTAAGTTAAGCTAACGTTAAAAAGGTGTTACATAAAACTGCACTCGCCTCTTATCGGGAAGCTTATTTTCAAGAGAGGACTATATAGTTACAATTCCTGAAGGTTCGTGCTTGCTGTTTCGAGTTAGTCAATTAGGCAAGTAATTTGTTCACTAATGTTGGTCTACAGATTTATTTACACAATCAAAGAAACATGCGAGGTGATTGATAACTTGTAACCGCAATATGAAGCATGTAACATATATTCAAGAGTACATGGCATAGTGTTTTTTCCCGAACATTTTGCACATGACTCATCACCGTGAAACATATATGTGCAAATAATCGTTCGTGTACGTTCTTGCTTCCCTCAGGTCGACAAGCAGTAGAGGGAAGCCTGGAATGCTGTGCAAAATATGTTTATGGAACAACTGCGATTTCACAGGGACGCTATTGCGCGAATTGCCCCTAGAATCGGACAGTGCTTCAAACGATCATATCTGCGGTGGCCGCACAGACAACTTTAGTCAATGTAGATGTTCAGCTCCAAGGAAATGTTATGATGAAGCTTGTTACTAGTGTTTTCTTTCGCTAAAAGGGTCTACTTAAGTTAAATTTATTGCCTTGGAAGGGTAAGTCAAGTATTACCATTGAAAGTATATGATAATAATACATGCTTTTATACTATGCAAAGTACAATGTAGGTATAGCGCACAGTGCAAGAGCCGGTACCATCATAAAATCTTAAACCTACAGTTTCCAGGATTGCTTTACGTAAAGACAAACAGGACACTTGAAAATAGAATGCACAATGCTCACAGTTCGATTTGTCCTCCAAGCAGTACAATCTGGATTAGTGTCACGTGGGGGTCCTGGCTGTTTCGCTACACGGGAAATGAAGGCAAGGTAGTGTAACACAGTTTTGAATATTTCGGACGCTTGAAGGCGCTACTATACGAAAATGATACATCATGTCTTTTGGAATGTGATAAAAAAGGCTCATATCAAACAAAGGCGCAGAAATTTTTGACATGCCGTTTCAGTGTACCAGATATCTGTAACTCTTCTATCAGCGAGTTTTTATTTATGTGAGCATGTCACAATGAGGGAATGTAACACGCCGTATAAGGGCCAGCACACAATCACTTTTTTCACCATACTTTTTTTTCTTCCAGTGCTTGCTCTTAACGTGTTAACATGCCGTAAGTGATTGATTTATGCGTTACCTAAAACTGAATAATGAAGTGAATTTGTCAAGTTTGTGCACTCCATCAGGTGGTGATGCAATTAAGATCTTTTGTACACATTGACAACACTTGCATATGCCCGGTGAAAGTGATGATGAGCATTTAACTATTTATTTTATTTCATTTTTTAAACTTCATTAAAAGCCGAGGACATCACGCAGGGGAAGGAAGCAAGATGGTTAGTAATAAACGCATTAATATTTTTGGTATAACCAACCCTACTGTATCTCGAAAGACAGGAAGTGCGAAACATGATAAAGATAATATGATATATCATAAAAGCAGTACATCGGACGTAAGCTAATACAGGCGGCATAAGAAAAAAAAAAGTAAATCATTCCTATTTTATGCATTTTCTGACTTCGTTACTGTATTGTAGTGAGTGTGAAGGCGTCTTACTTGTTATCATAGGTACCTTGCTGTTCGGGCGAACACATTTGCCATCCACGCAGTGTCCAATGTCAGCTGTTCCCAGCTCTCCACCTTCGCTTGCATATTTTGAAGAAGATGTAGATGCAGGCTTAATCTGAAATGTTTGATTAGATATCAATAGCAAGTTGGAGTATTCAAGCAACTCAGGCTTTAACTATCGGAGCATAAAATCTTATATATGCTGCCAATGCACTCAGTATAAGATCTCTAAGTAGCTGTCCGCCTTGTAAACTTCCCTATTCTTTGGGTTTGACAGGTTACAAAACCATAGTAAAATGTAATAATATGATGGTCGCCAAACAAATAAAAATGTATAAACGTCATAACATTTCAGGCAAGCTATAGGCAAGTGCAGTTGTTTAAGCGTTAGAAATAAAGGAAAAGTGTAGGCTACTGCGTACTATCGGCGGCATATGAAACCCAAGCAGCGACAAGCTTCCGTGATGGTTATCGGCCGCACCATCCAGCGATCACCATGGAAAAGCGCGCATACATGTGCAGTGCTACAAAACCGGATGCGCGTGCCTGTGAATGTTGATGACTGTAGGGTGCGCTCCAGACTGCACCGAATGCTTGCCGATGTTCGGGTTTCATTTGACGCCGATAATACACAACTACGAGATGCCACTGAAGCAAACATATCACCCTCAACATTCCTGAAAGGACACTTAAAGGCTAGGCAACAGCATTTTTCGTTTATTTTGCAGAAAAAAAGCCAACTTTTTAGGGTACTAGGCACACTACTATGGGACAGCTGGATGAAGTGTTTCCCGAACTAAGTTTCCCCCTGGACGAAGTGTGTTACAAAACACATGCTTAAAACTGTACTTACGACACAAGATTGTCCATTGTTCAATGGCACTTCTTCATCCAGTTGGCAAACAAATGTACAGCTGTGGTATAGGTAATTCTGAAACAAAACAAATTGGTACAAAACAGTATTATTTGGTAAACACACAGAATGATATGCTTCATTACAATGATAGGTGTTCTACATATGAACTAAAATTGTACATAGCAGGAATGAAACTGGGTCTATAATTCGTTGTCTTTTTTTTTTCTCTCGTAGGATACTTCTTTATACATCGTCACGACTCCACTAATAGTATGCTGGGAAAGAAGATCAGCTGAAATTTTCGTACGTACGACAGTGGTACCTTAAGAGGATTTAGTACAAACAAGTGCGGATGTAATTTCTATACCACACGTTCGGAGAAATAACCTAATATCTGCTGTTTTACGCGACAAAGCTACGCCACTAATACAATACAAAAGGGGTGCACTCCTGCCCAACCTGCGCAATTTTTTTCAACACCTGGTCGGTGATCATAGTGCGCACATGAGTTTAAGTAAACAAGTGTTCTTGCATTTCGCTCCATCGAGGTACCGCCACCACGGCCGGTATTCGAAGTGCGCACTTAAGCTTTACATGTCAAGCTGATACGGCCTGTAGTTTAATTGCTATCTTTATAGCGCTGCTAATTTCCGCCTGTACTGGCGGAAATTAGCAGCGCTGTAAAAATAGCAATCACACGTTTTTTTTTTTCCATTTCTGAAAACAGTCCCGCGAATATAGAAGGACAGTGCTCAGCAGCTATCTAGGAACTAAAGCTCATGGAGCGCACTTATGTGATTATCGCTGGAACACATATACACTCGGGTTATACTGCATCAACAATCTAATCCTCTACATTCCGAACGTCGACAAGCAAAGGAAGCCCAGCAAGCAAATGAACGAGGTCTGCATAAGCAAAGATGTTTACGACCAACACGATAGAGAACGCGATGTGTGATACTCACAGTTTGATTCTTCTCCCAAGCGTAACAATCTGGGTTCTTGTCCTTGGGAGGTTGTGGCTTTATAGCTACATAAAAAAAAGAAAAAAAAAAGAGTGACGTCGAAGTGTTCTTACGCTTCAGGAGGTTAAAAATTACGGTGTTTTTTGTGAATGCAAATGTCTTGTTATGAATAAAAAAAACGTGAAATCGTGATTGTAACAGGTAACGTCACATTTTTCGGATGTTTCATTAGGTAATGAATACTGGTTAACAAGTATCACAGCTTTCTTCAACAAGATATTTTTTTTAGTTCTCGAGAAACACGGGAAAAGCCACACGGTGGGATTTATTTAGAAATTTCTATCGTCCCTATAAGGGTTCCTAAGCGGAGTGTGAAAATGTATATATTAGTATTTCGTTCATAGGTTGCTCATCACTGTATCATCAATGGCTTTGTGGCCTCATGGCACCCCTGAATGTCTTCTGCGAGGCACACATTGCAATTATTTCGATTGTGCCTTTGTGCGCCTTAGTTGATTTTAAATTTTTAGACAATTTTCATTAATGGAGGAAGTACAAGTTGGAAATCTTACTAGTAATCGGTGCCTTGTTGTCCAAGGGAACACATTTGCCGTCTTTGCAGTATCCCATCTCTACGGTGCCTAGCTCTCCCCCGTTTACTTGATTTTTCGTATCCTGTTCAGATGTCGAGTTGAGCTGAAAATTTCAGTTAGAAAGTTAAAAAAATGTATCGGTTTGTGGTATTGGAGTATCTCTGTTTCTCACTACAAAATTCAAACTTAAAAGGCTCACACAGCTTTTGCTTCTTTAATACTCAACGCGCTAATAGTCTTGCTCGATCAGGATACTGTATTCCTGGATAAATTTTATGCCCTATAAAAGCGTACCCATAGGTATTTATTGCCTTGTTATACTCATTTGCGTTAAGCCATCGTAAAGGGGAGGCTATCTATTATTTGATAATAGATACTTTCAATAAACCGTACTTACGACGCAAGATTGTTTATTGCTCAAAGGCACTTCTTCATCTCCTTCGCATACAAACATGCAGTTGCGATAAAGGTAATTCTGAAATGAAAAAATAAAGCGAGGAAGCTATAACTAAACATGCGACTCAATTCATGCTGATTGTTTGCAATAGCTCTGCGTCCAACGTGCTAAAAAAAATCATGTATGCATCTTGTACAAAAATAAATGCTGATGCAATCACTTTTATGCACAATGCCTATCTTTAACTACATTAAAATTATTGACAATCAATTATTTGTTCCTAATTGCTCGTACCTAAAAGATACATGCGAAAAATGACCGGAGGGTGTAGGGGATGTCTGAATAACCATCTCAACCCACTGTACCGGTAAATTACCGCAGACGAAGAGCTGAAACGTGCGCGACGTTGAGTTAGCACACGAGTGAAAGTAGGTTGAGTGAAGCCGGTGTTTGAAGCCCTTTGACGATACGAGAAAATGACGAGTGGTCGTATGTCGCTATCGCTCAAGACTGAAGAGAGTCCGATACTAAAAAGGCTTACTCCCTATTTTATCGACTTATACAACCTAGAGGCGTATATCTCGGCTCACTTTACTATCTCCGCTCTGGGTTATAACACCTATTGTTTGATCGTAGAATAATCTAGTACAAATCAGCTTTTTAAAAACGACCAAACGTGCTACTAAAGCTATACAATAAGGTTCTAAATGATGTTGTTAACGTGCGAAGGAAACAGAATTGGCCGCAGATAGACAATAATGTGTCTACATTGCAAGTAGAACATGAGATGCAGGATAAGTCTTTATACCGGTGGTTTAAAAACAGCTGTGTTGTACAAAAAGATAACACGACGCAATTAGATTTCGCGTGGCAGTACTGTGGCGGGAGTCAACGTGGTCTATAGCATCTCGTGCGTGAGAGGTGTGTATATCAAGACAACGAGCTCTAGTGACACAGCTATGCCTGGTGCTTACCGTTAGATTTTTCCTCCAAGCATTACAATCTGGATTCGTATCACGTGGGGGTCCTGGTTTTCTAGCTACATGAAAAAACAAGGAAAAATCCCATTCAGCACAATTTATGAAAGGAGCAGATATTAAAGCACTTGTTATTTTGTTACACACAATTTAAATAAGCTCTAACAGACATAAATTCACTGCGAATCAGATGTGTTATCCGAAAGTCGGAGGTTTGGTCTTTGCCAGCGGCAAGTTATCTTTCCGTTCTCCTTTGTTTCTTCAGAACCACAATAAAATAATAACCTCTATAATTTTTTTTGCCATCAATGTGTGTCAGTTCTCAATAATATTAGCACAATCCAGCTTTAGAATATTCAATGACATGCGCGTTGACAGAGCAGCGTGTGAATGAATTACTTGCACCCCCCCCCCTCAGGCCATACCAAATCATACCCCTTCCCCCACGCGCCAAACCAGCGCTACCCCTTGCTCCCACCCTGATGCAATATAGCTTAGCTCCTCCTTCAAAAAAAAAAAAAAAGAAGTCGTGCCGACGCCTTTGGGAGACAAAGATTTCTTGTTCATGCTTTCATAATTGACCCACAGTGCGATCACGCTGATATTGCAGAGAGTAAACTAACGTAAAAAAACATTATAGTACTGGGTAAACTGGTGTGCGCACAAAAAACAGACAAACGACAGCAGAGAAGAGACAGGGACTGCGCTTGTCCCTGTCTCTTCTCTGCTGTCGTTTGTCTGTTTTTTGTGCGCACACCAGTTTACCCAGTATTATGAACCAACTCGCCCAGCTACAAGTTTTATTAAACATTATAGTGTTTGCTGTTTGTATGTCGAAGTTTTTATATTGTTTTACGATTATGACAGTGGCTAGTATCCCCATGGTGTAAATTTCTATGAATGGTACCATTTTTTTAGTGCGTGCTGATCCCATATTTCCTTAAATTTATGGCAATGCATGCCTTGAAGAGGCCATGGGCAACAATAAAAAAGTTTTCTTGACAGGGTTTAGAGAGATAGAGAAGAGATATAACTAATGTAGAGAGGTTAACTAGACTACGGCCATTTCGATGCCATACACGTGGGAAGAGGAAAATAAAGGAGGAAACGAGGAAAAAGAGAAATAGAGAAGGAAGCGCACATCGCACATCACACACACACAGTGCAGGTTTTCACAGGCAGTCACTCAGTGATGTTCCCTTCATTAACTGTGCCTTCCTGCTATTATGGGCATGTGAGCGAAAAACACGTGAATTTATCTTACTTGTTCCCGGCGTCTGGATATTGTTTGTAATACATTTGCCACCTACGCAGACTCCTAAGTCGGCAGTGTCCAGGTCTCCTCCATTGACCCCAGTTTTCGTTGGGGCTTGAGGTGCTGGTTTCAGCTGTAAATATGCATTGTTAGTTTACAAAAAGCTTGAAAGGACGAGTTGAAGTGATGTGTTCTTGCTATATCGTCAAGATGAAAACCAAAAGCATTATGCATGTACTTGCTTATTTCAAGTGATGGAAGCGCAAATAATATCGCTCACAGAAAACACTGTATCCTTAGCCTTGGAGATAAACACTGTGTTACGAAGAGGACCATCATACAGGATGGCCTCATGTTTGACTGGACAAGAAACAACACCAACGTCCAACCATTATTGCTTAGACTGAATATCATGACTAATGATCACTTCTCCTGCCTAAACACCTGCTGGAAATCTGAAAACAAGATGGTCACTAACTTTATATACAAGATCATGCAAATGTTGTCATTCTTTGAAATGATGAACCCTTAAACGTATTACTTTATTAACAAAAGGGGTGCTTAAATAAAATTACGCTAGCCACCCGCATACTTACGACACAAAATTCCCTACTGTTGAGCGACACATCTTCATCCCCTTCGCATATAAATGTACAGTTGTTGTAAGGATAATCCTGAAATATAATACAAAAATGGACAGCAACTCTTATTTCTATAAACAGAAAAGATGCAACAAAATTACGTACATAAAAAAGGGAGCTCAATACTAGTACAACATCGTATACTATGCGTATTTAGGAAGATACACGTGAAAGCTTGCTGAGAAATCATTGAACAGGTAGTGTCTGGAGTCAACGTTTCGCCAAGAAAAATTATTATTGTGAAAGCAGCAACAGTTGTTGCCTTGGCAAAGACAATTCTGCTAGTCGGGACATTGACGCCAGCAACAATGGATTTTGAGTGATTTTTCATTGCAACAATTTCATTCGTTGAATTCAATTTAAAAAATTGTAAATATATAGAATATTTAAGGAATAACGATGCAATATTTATGTATTAACCTTACCTTAGGAGAATGCATGAAATGATTGCTTCTTTTACTATTTATATTTTATTCCCGAGCAAGCACCCCCCCCCCCCCTTTGGTGAAAACTAATCTAACAAAATTTGGCAGAGGGAGCTTTGCATGGTTCCGGTGCAAACCAAACCTGGCGCGCGGAACTAAAAAATACACCCCTGTTTCGTCTGAAAAAGGTACGCATGCACTTGGAGGTTTTTCTGAACTGAAAGGAATCCTGGACTTCAATGTCCGTTATGGCCAGATAGGAAAGACGTTTTTTTTTTCAACTACTTCAACTATTTGCGAGAACTCCAAATTCGACCTGAATGCACCAAATATAAAACTACTAAGAAGTCATGCAAACGTCTAGGGACTCTCAAAACTTGAATTACTATACCGTTTATTTATTTATTTATTTATTTATTTATTTATTTATTTATTTATTGCTGGTACCCTGTTTACCAGGATCAAAGCAGGAATGGGCATGCAAAACTATTTACAGCGATAGCCTAATCAACATTACACAAAATAATGACAATGGTTGAAATTGTATAAAGCCATACAGAAAGCATAATACACATTGCAAATAAATGGTCTTATTTTAGGCTTTGTGCCAAAGAACGCGTTGAAAAAAAAATTGTGGAAAAGGAGGAAGGGTGCTCAGTCAGTGGCACATATTTAATATCTTCCGAAAGCGGGCAGGGTGCGCTTTCTTGGGATGGGACGCTTGCTGAGTCTTTTGCGTTATGCAGAAAATTTGAAAATGAAGCAACAAACTATTAGCTTAATGACTGATATGGTTGGCGGCAAATAAACATTCTGGATGTTTTATGTCAGGATTCAGAGGCCTTTTCTCCAATAAAAAGTAATGCTTTAAAATTCT
The DNA here is from genome assembly GCF_043290135.1 of Rhipicephalus microplus. Lineage (NCBI taxonomy): Eukaryota > Metazoa > Arthropoda > Arachnida > Ixodida > Ixodidae > Rhipicephalus > Rhipicephalus microplus. The sequence goes on from NC_134702.1 coordinate 62,457,868, forward strand.
ATGCTTGTTGTGCACTATTGCTAAATTAAAAAAAAAGAGATCTTACTTGACAACCCTTAGTGAAGACATAATGATGTATCAACGCCAAACAAGATTAAGATAAACTCCAGTGTAAGACACAATCAATTATGTCATTATTAGGTGCCATGTTAGAATTTTACTGTCGTACTTCACAATCGATTAAATTTCACTATTTCGCATGAAATAGGCAAAATTTCACGGCACTATCGAGAATTAGTAGCGTCATAGTTTCGTCTATCCGGAGAAGTTTGAAGCCCTTCAGATGACCAGAATAATATACTTCAGCAGTGTGAATGTCGCTGCTCTCTTGGTTTAATAATGCCGTTGCATAATTTACAAAGTAACTTGCAAATTTTTGTACCCCAACTAAACTTGTTGAAATAACTGAAGTATGCCACGTTCTTTACCTTTCGGAAAATTTTCAAACTCCCTCATCTCTGACCCCAGTGTAGCGTACGTAGCATACCGGTCATGCTACACTGATTAACACCCCTGTTTATCCTTTCCGTCTTGTTCCTACCTTGAAATGCAGCTATTACTAGCTGTGATAATATTTCATGATGGGAAAAGTTATCTTAGATAACACAAAACACACTATTACATTTCGGCTGTCTTGTAAAGCTAGTCTTTGTTAATGCTAACAATTGAAGTAATCAGAATGTGCTTGAAGTTGTATGCATAGAGCACAGAGAGCATGCAACAGGATATATAATACTAATATGGAATAACCAAGTTACTTCGAAATTATGGTCAACAAAACGCGTGTTTTCATATAGCGAGATTCGTTTTTGTCACGTGGTTAGTGCTGCGATGAGGCACGGACACGCAAGAAGCGACATGCACAAGCTGGCTCCCCGGACAAAACTGGGCTAGCCACGTTTGTTAGGACCGACACATATAGACATACACACAAGGTACAGGAGGTGCCCCGCTCCGGTGGCAGCCTAATGAAAGCACTGAAAGGTGGCGATCTCTACAGGTTATTTCTGAACTGCAGCCAGTAGCTAACCACCCAACCTCTATATTACACCTCTGTATGACTCGTTGCGCAAAGCATTAGTGGGAGACAGGAGCAGTAGTACAAGCCGCAAAAGTGCGTGCTTTGTATATCTGCTACCCTGCCAAAATCACGTTGCCGCTACACATTTACACTGCTTGCCAGTAACACTGGGCATATATGGGGCTATCCTGATGTGATTCCTTGAAAAATAGTGATCAGCTCCGTCGCGGTGGTCTAGTGGCTAAGGTACTCGGCTGTTGACCCCCAGGTCATGGGATCAAATCCCGGCGGCGGTGACTGCATTTTTGATGGAAGCGAAAATGCTGTAGGCCCGTGAGCTCAGATTTGAGCGCACGTTAAAGAACCCCACGTGGTCAAAATTTTCGGAGTCCTCCACTTCGGCGTTTCTCATAATCATATGGTGGTTTTGGGATGTTAAACCACACATATCAATCAAAAACAGTGGTCAAGCTTAAGTAGAAAGGGCAAACATAGAACGACAAAATGTAGCAGAGAATAGATTGAGTGGTGCTTACGGCTTTCTTCTTTTTCCAAGCTGCACAATCCGGGTTTGTGTCACGGGGGGGCTTTCCATCTACAATTTATGTAAAGCCAAAGTTGACACCAACGCATTATTTAAGTTATTTAATATGGGCGATGGAGACTCTAGGGATTCCCGTGCCTTTGTGTACTTTAATATATGCTGATGTGTAAATAAACCATCTAACGTTCATATTTCTTTCCAAGCCAATGAATAAATGTTTTACGATAACATATGTCAATAACATACTTAAACTTGTTTCATTCAAACGAGGCAGTCAAACTGAAAGCATCCTATTAGTTCGTTGTCTAATTGTCTACTGCACACAATCAGTTAGACGCGATTTCCGATTATTTTTCTTCAGGTAATATTGATTGAACCTGGCTCTAACCTAACCCTATGTAACTTCCTTATTCTCCTTTAGATAATAAATAGAATAAGCACACCCTCGTGGCAGCAACACCAGAAAATTAGATCCTGTATTACCCTCGCTACCAAACAAGTACACCAGCTTTCATTTTAGTAACACCGTATGCTTTAACTGCAGTTTGAAATTTGCCATTTTGAATGTCCTACAGTTATTCTCTACTCTATATTTGATGATCCATGTCTTGTGACGTGCACGAACTTACGCAGGATAAATGGTGTTACAGTGTGTATGTACTAAACTGATATTCGTTTTTTCTTGAAAAAAAAAATACGTAATTTATCTTACTTGATGGGGGCCCCTGACTGCCCGGTGGAACGCATTGGCCTTCCACGCAGAATCCTATTTCCACAGCAATCTCGCCTCCTATTTTAACTTGATTTTTCGCGCCACCAGGGGATAGCTGCCTGAGCTGAAATTTAGTGCATTAAAATACTGAAGAACAGTGTGAATAAAGACTGCGACTTCCATTGCGATTATTGACTGCTAAAGATATTTGACATATCTAGCTTCGCAATTTCTACTTTTTTAATACTTCACATAAAAATGTCAGCGAGCTCAGGATTACTCTATGCTAGCACAATTATTTTCATTGGAAGTCGCCCAAGGAATACCGTACCTCCACTTAAAACATGACATGCATTGGAGGAATGTGCTGTGTAGTTTAGAAACATTGGTCTAAGAAACAATGGTGCATTCCGTGTTCTTGGAAAACGAAAATTGTTCATTCAGAAATACTTACTACACAGGATTCTTTATTGACCAATGCTACTTCTTCATCACCTTCGCAGGCAAATGTACAGTTCTGATAAAGATAAGTCTGAAAAAAATGTTATAGCAGTAGGAATCACTAATTCTATCAATAATAATAAATGTTTATTTATTATCAATTTTTTTTGGAAAGAAACTCATTCGTAGGCTATCGCAGAATAAATCCTTGCATATGGGGCAAAACACAATGCTTTCTTTTCAGTCTGTGTACTTGAAGCTTTATTACATTGCCAGTCATCGAGCATAAGGCTGATTTCTAATGTCATGATTTAAAATATGTCAATAGGTTCCTGGGAAATTTACCTGAATTGATCTGTTTAGTCACGAGATAGTGACCTCACAGAAGGCGAGCAACTTATTTTTTGTGTCCGTGCTGCATCATGTTTGATACCACAAATAACCCAAAATAGCTTATGTAATCCTCATAATGTCCCTTTATGCATGTGCTCGAGTTCGGGAGAGTTAGCTTCTAGAAGAACGTCACCGAAAGATCTATACCGGCAAACTATGAATGGGCAGCTGAAAGTCACTCATATGAATTGGAGGATGGGCTAAAGTAGGAAGACAGTTAAGCGGAATCATTTTCGATGCGTACTCCTCGCTTGGTAAATTACTGAAAGTAAAGCACAGCGAAAGTCGACAAAACGATATAGTTAGTCCCAAACCTATAGAAAGACAGCGATGAAGACTGAAGTTTCCACTCAGTCTTGGACAACTCGCACAAAAGACAAAGCGATAAACTGCTATTAGTTTTAGAACCTCTGAAGATGTTATCATGAAATTGAACCAGCAATCTCGAAAAGGGAATCTGTGGTACTCACAGAGTTTTTCTTCTTGCTGGCAGCACAATCTGGATTAGTTTCTGGTGGAGGTGTTGGAATTGTTGCTACATGAAAGGTAAAAAAAAATTATTGGTTACCGTCGAAACCCATAATGTTGTATCTGCCAATGAATTGCTGATGACACATGCGTGGATTTGAACTTCCAGCAACAATTTTTCTAAGGCAAAGCAAAATAAAGGAACATGAAAGGTGAATTCCCTGTAATTGCTGGAATGAGCTATATTCAGAGGAAGAAAACGTGTAACTTCTGCATTATTACTAGCTTCTCCATGCAGTCGAAGCAGAATGGGAGAGGTGCAGCGCAGATGCTTCTAATTATAGTGCCATAGCAATACTTTTAACATTCGTATTTCTACTTAGTACCCATAATTGGAACTGCGCAAAGGTGCGCTTTCTTACTTAAGAGCGCCAATCAGGTAGACAAAAAGAAAACATCAGAAATGCTCCCACATGGTAAGTTATAAGTGAGTAGCCATAGCATGGAAACCGAGCCTTCAACTCACTTACATACTGTTTCTAAGATGATCGGCGTATTGAGAACTGCGTCTCCTTCATGAAAATGCATACTTATTTTGTTTCTCTCCTGTTGCTAATTAGTGAAAGTGGAGGTATTCTCGTCTGCAATAACAAACTTTTACCACTCCGACTGCTTGCTCGGGCCGGCATGTGTGCCTCCGCACTAAACTAGCTTGCCTTTTTTTTTCAATTTATGCTAGCCAAATATAAATGATAGAGAAAATCCTTCCCAACAGCTAGTGCAGATTTCATAGTTTTGTTTGCGGGAGGCATTTTCATTGGTTTTCTTTTTTCGAAGTTGTCTATTCCCAATTCATCATACTTTACCAAGAAAGTGTACTTATCATTTTGAAAAAACGCTTCAATTCGTAAAAATCGCAAATTCACTCTTTCTCACAGTGAAGTATGCACTAAAGTAAACGCATTTGCGCATTTTTTCCGCATTTTCGTTGATTTTTTCTTGACAGAACGTTTTGTTTTTATGGAGAAACTACATAGAAAATAATGTTTGAACACCACTAAGCAGACATTCTAACTGGTAGGTTCAGAAAAGGACGTTGTTGACGTAAAAGTACTTAAAAAGGTATTGCTCATAATGTAACTATTTATGACTGTTCGTATAGAAGAATGTGGTACGAGTCAGCAGTTTAGCTCAATTTTTGAATGTGTTTATCATTTTTTTCTGATTATAGATCGTTATCTAGAATCACACTATCGAAACGGTGGCTGAGCGGGCTGCATTGCGGGACGTACTTCGAGAAAGCATTACCTCATTTTGACCAATACCAGTGTCTTTAATGTCAATACGCGAAAATTGTGAGTGAACATGACTTACGTTTTTGCGGTGGAACCAAGGTGTCGTTAAGTACACATTTCCCCCCAACGCAGACTCCCGTAACGAATGCAGTCGCACTTCCCGTTACAAGAAATGTCCCGCGGGTTGGAGTTTGCCCTGGCAGCTGAAATGTTTCACGTTGGAAATAAAGCCGCTATTGATGTCATTGTGGTACTCTCGAAATATACATTCTAAAAAGATAACCCGTTGTCTTTTTTTTCCCCTGAGAGTTCTGGCTTATGACCTATAAGGATATCTTTAAAGAGGCATGTCGACTTTCTTGCTTGGTCATTAAACCAGTATACTCTCTTCGGAAAGTCGTGCCACCGACGAGAGAGCTAAGGTGTCTTTTTAAAAAATATGCGTGGCATGTCAGAATATTCTCAAAGGAGTGACACGTGAGCAGCGTGTGTTGGGTGGCTATTTGTTAAGATATACGGCGTAAACTGAAGGAACAAGTCGCCAGAGTAGACGCATACAGAACGTCCTGCCTGCGTCTGCTTTGGTATCACGTGCTATTTATAACTTTAAAGAATAAGCAAAAGATTGTAAGTTTGGCTGCTCCTTTTGTTTTTAGACACAATATTATTGGAACTAACAGACCACTATGCGAAGGAAAGTATTATAAGGACTTGTACTGTAGACAACTTGCTTTTACACATTTCTTGGCATCGTTCTGTGTAAGTTCTCATCATTGTAGTGTCTAAAAAAGAACCCTAGTTTACACTCCTTTCCGTCATTTATTGCGAGGGTGGCAATATGGCAAGCTTGATGCCCTCATGTTGTATACAAGGGATTAGTAGTCTGCTGCCAGCTTGTAGTACTATCACGTACGAGGCAGCATATATAGCCAAAAAAAGTTCTACGCTCGCTGTAACGGCTACTGACGGCGCTGACTGGTTATCCTAGGTATAAATGCACATATATACCAAGTAAAGTGGACGGAGCGATGCCCCGCTTCATAGCTCATAATATCGGACGTGTTATTCGAAGGTCGCCTGTTTGGTCCCTTCCGGAGGTAATTTGTCTTTTTGTCCACTTTTCATTCTTCACATTTACATTGCCGTTACTCTTATAGCATCGTTTATACTTTCCTTTGCATTATTGCCCGTTTTTCATTTGAAAAACAGGTTACACGTACTCTTTCCTTTTTTATAGCGTAAGGCTTAGCTTGACCAAAAGTGATAGCTTGTCGTTTCAAATATAGGGACCAACTTTAAATATCGACTAAGATGAGCTAGCTGGTGCGTAATTTACGATTTTCCTGGGTTGCCCTAGCGCATTTTAGAAACCTCTTTACGACGTAAGTAGCTGACTGCGGCTTCATTAAGTTGAATATCTGACCTTCGTGATAACTTTGAAGATCACTGTCTCATTGTACAACACACTCTTGTTTGTTGCAAATGAATATTTCATGTGCTTTTTTTTATCACAGTCTTCTATATCTAGATTATACTAGGAGTTGCGCTGATGATTAGCCCCCAAAATTACGCAAGGAACAAAACAAAATGCTCCTAAATAAATAAAAAAGCTGTATTTAAATAAAAAAACTGTCATTGTCATTGACTTTTTCGCGATTGCTTTATCTTCTTTTGAGGAGGGAAATACAACATGATTGCTACGCCTACATCAAGTCTAAGCTGCCATGGTCATTCTGAATGTTTAAGGTAATATTCTTGTGTCTGCATAAAGTAAAATAAGACATAATTTACGTCCTCTACGCTCAGTCTGAACTTTCTCACATTACATTCGCAATTTATTCCACTCTAATCACCCATTATGATAGCTGAATACAGGATCGTATAAAAAGAGGTGCCCTAAGAGAAGAATTTACACTTAACACAAAGAGCGTGGTCAATGGCACACTTTGGCAAGTTTAATGTCGGTACGCTACTCTTCAAACACGCTTACGCAAAATCAACCAGTCATAACTCCTACTGATCACTAGAAATTAAACATTTTGTTAACTTGCTTGCGCTTATTTTTTAGAAGTCTTGATTTAAATACTCAATAAGATGAGGTAATCACCGAGTGTACAATACCGCAGAAGCAAAAAAGTTCTACGTGTGTTATAAATTGATTTTCACATATAGAATAAAATTTAGACAATGCTTAGAACGTAAATATGTGTGACAAAAAGTTAGGTTTCTGTGTATAGTGCAGGTGGTGAATTCCTTGTATTTTTGATTATTTACGCCTCCTAAGTGTTCATTTTCCTGAAGTATGAATGTGTCAGCACTTTCAAGACTTCGTGCAGTAAAGCACCATAGTCAACAAGAGCAGCATCTTTAAGAATTAACCACAAAACGTCACCGTGCATCAGACAGTGAAAATTAAAAGTCGTGTTTCATGGACACTCACTATGCACCGTTGGCGACTTCGCAAGGTGAAGAGCTCGTCTACTTGACAAATGAAGCTGCACTTCCGATAAACGTAATCCTGAAATAAAAAAAAAATTAGTCAGTCAGCCACATGGGACAGTTGTCACTACATAAATTGAACCTACTCGTGTTGTTTCTTTTTTGCATGTCAACAGTGCATAATAATGAAGTTCATGCTTTAGTTCAGCATTCCGCCCGTGAAAGCGGATTACCTGACGAGGCGGACATTACTGTCATAACTTCAATTGAGGAGTATCCAAACCGATAAATTCCCCGTCTTCAACGTGGTGATTGATAATCTTAGAACATACGTTAAAAGTGATCAACAAGCACCTAAATAGAAGCGTAGCAGTCATTTTTCTCTGTTATAAGTTGTGAGAATGACACACCCGTTCGATACATCTGTGCGTGACATTATATTTATGCAAACAGGCGTCCTCACGCATAAAAAGATGCTCAGTAGCATCGATGACGTTTCAGTTGGCAGCTTCAGAAGGGTATTATTTCAGCATTAGGTGATTATTTCCCCGAAATGCCGATACATTATTACCGAAGCTACATAGTCCAAGCAAGACCTGTTGATAAGTTTCTTCTTAAAGCCAAGAAGATGCAAAGAGGATGAAGGCAGCGTCGGATGTCACGTGGCCGTTCTTACCATCAGTGCGCGTCCACTGGGAGATGACAAAAGAATACACTAACAATCTCCGCAATGATAACCTTCGTGTCTTTGCTGTTTTGAGGTCACTGATAAGCCCAATGTGCACACTTCTCACCGGATTGAAAACAGCATCAGCTTGAAGCACGCTGCGAGTTCTGGATATCTTGGAGCCAGTGCTTGCATGCTTGAAAGCCTTCTTCAAAATCATGTATTGTAGTGCACTTGATCTAAGGCAGTCAAAGTTTACCCGTTCTCTGTGACTGTTCTCAGATATACGACCTTCTGGACACGCGTGGTACATGCGCTGCTGTGCGTGCTAATCTATACATTCACCTCTTCTCCCTTCTTATTTATTTTCCAGCCATTTCTCTATGACCGTGTAGGGTAGCAAAGCGGATGTAACTTGGTCAACCTCCCTGCCATTACTTCGTTTTTCTCTCTCTGTCTCTCTCTATGTTTAGAAAATTTGGCATTCAAATCTTCAGAATCATAAAGTAGTTACAATGGATGTGGCTCCACATTGTTCCTGATCAAAATTAATTTTGCTAGCATATGAAATGTTATGTAATCATTTATGAACGTAAACATTACATTTTTTTAAATTTTCTACTTGCAACATATTGAGTGCCCATACATGTCAGTCATGTATCTCGGGAAAAACTGATCCAAATTTCGAATGTAGCCTTTGTGTGTGCGACACGATAAGCTAAGTTAATTTTCCTGGCCCACCACTTGTAATATGAACATACTATGGTTTTAACAGCGCTCTGGCTTTTTTTTAAAGTCGTGTTACTAAAAACGTGGAAAGAAAATTTGATGCATGTGAAAACTTTAAATCAGCGTGAAATTTCAGATTTTTTGTAAGGTGTGAGGACATATACTGCAAGAAAATAGCTGCCGAAAACGTGAACTCTTATATCACTCTAGCTGACCACTTACAAATCTAAAACAATAAACATGCATTTGTAAATACACATCCATTAGCCTGTTTTGTATGGTAATGACTGCATGCATTCTCGTATCTTTTAGGGATGCACATTTTCAGCAAACACAGAAGGGCGTAGAATATACATCAAAGCAGAGAACTCGCAATATCTTATAAGGCCAGCTAATATTTTTCATCGGAAACCTCAACACATCAAAAGCTCAGCCCGCATTCTTCACGATGTGAAAAATAAACACAGTCAAATGTGTTCCTTAACTTACCGTGGTGTTGAGGTTGTAACAATCAGGGTTGGTGTCGGAAGGTGGCCTCGGCTTTCGAGATCCTTTTGGAGGTTTAGCTAACAAAAATAGGAGCATAAAGCATCACAACGTTCTTGAATGGCGTAATCTTTTTAGCGGGACGGCTCAGTGCTCTCCCATAGTTGAGTGCAAAGTACTCAAAACCGTTAAACATTTTTTCTAAACACAATGAATATCTTTTCTTATTGTTGCAAAAAGTCATGAAAGGCTATGCGCTCAGTTTCAGAAGTCACTATGACAATACGCTCAATTACATTGTCGAGGAATTGTACTGTACACTCTACTTTGTGGTCATGGTTCGAATCTCCGTATCAATTTCACTCACGTAAAAAAAACTAATCAGCACATGACGTTTCTTACGCTTGGAACCGGGGAGCAAGCGTTGAATGAAAAGTATTAAAATGCAAGACCGAATTGAAGAGCCTGCTGACGTAATGAGTTTTGCATTTTCCAATGTAGAGCACTCTGTACGGCTTTCTTGCGCTAATGCATGCTGTGTTTAATATGTGAAGGTGTTTCGTCTTTTTTGTGTGTAAATATTACAGGCACTTAGCAATAGGTGAGCGTGGCTACAGATATATAATAAATATTACAGGAAGAAATAAACCAAGACACGGTACACATCCTATGCACTGCCATCGGGCAACACTGATCCGCGTTCACGGCTACCGCATGAAGCCTGCAATGATTAGATCATGCTTCCTCTGTCGACTCTGCCCACATGAAAATTCTCTGCAACACTATGCTTCTTGTCTCCATTTCAATGGCAGGCCAAACTTACAAGAAAAATGTATATACTTTTGTTTGAGGCACCTGGTGCGTTGGTGCTTGACTCTGGTTGCGCCACAATCCTCTAACACCAGCTCATGTTGGTTCATTTGCTACTTGCTAATGCTTCCATATAACTTTCTGTCAAATGAACTTTATTCCTTAAAATTCCTGCTGAACACCTGATTAAAAGGGTGTCTTTTTTATACGAGATAATATTCGGGGAGGGAATGTGAGCGTACACAGTTTCTTTATATTACATTGTATTGATCCTTCTATGGTTCATCTTGCAATGGCCAATCAAAAACCACTGATACTTTTGGCTTAACGCCTGAAAACACTATCTATAATGCGAAATTTTGAGAACTTGACTCAAAACCAGTTGTGATGCTTCCTCTGTATTTTAGTGCCTTTCCGGCATCAAAGCAACTAAACCAGTTCTTAAATCAATCGTATTGATGGTAATATTTGGCTCTAATATATTTTCTTTTTAAGGGTGTCCAGATGCTGAAAAATAAAGCTTAATGACTTGCTTCAGTTGTTACAGCTGCAGAAATGTGTGCGGCCTTTACAGGGTTGAACGGTTTCGTGAGCCAGCTGTGACCCTGTTGAGCACTTAGCTACTGCTACCACAACATACGTCATCCATGGTTATGATTTCACTCGCGTAATAGAGTTTACTCTGCGGAGCAAAATCTTCCGTTTGTAGCTCATCTTATGGCACATGCGACACTACTGATAAGAGCTCAACGTTGCTGGAATTGTCAAATTGAATTTTTCTTCAAGGTAATTTTGCTTTGTTGTGGATATGTTACGTTAAGCTTGTCTCTGCCGTCGATGCATTAACAGTAACAATAAGGGACACGTGACCTCCGGCTGAAAATGAAAACATGATACCAGCGAACACCAACCGCAGATAGACGCCATCTAACTGTCTAAAGCTACGTTTGTTCAGTGAGCGGTGTCTGCGTTAATTGCTTGTTTTCTGTGAACTACTTTTTATTAACAGAAATATTTGCAAGTAACCTCAATGTGTGATTATGTGAGTCATCAATACACAATGGTTTGCATTTGGCATTCTTCCTCTTGTTTATGAACTAAAAGGTCGTCCCGCTTGCGTTGGTGATAACTTTCTCACACTGAGGGTATTTCCTTATGCTAGCCTAACGATAAAATTACTCACTCACTTCTATATGGATTCTTTAATCATATGTAGAAAACAACCACAATATTGTCTTTTTATGCAATTGGTCACGATACTTTTGTTAATAAACATTTTCCAGCTAATAAATGTGTTTCAATGTTATGTCCATGTGAATGGTTGGAATGGCCTTTATTTTGTATTTGTTTTGTTGCGTTTAGCATGATAGATGCCTCAATTCGATGCAGTCGCTTCATGCATGGTATAGCTGATTCATTGTATAACGTTAAATAATATTGTATCATTCACTGCGTAACATTTATGGGAAACACATGCTGAAACATCTACTTGAACGACCAAGGTGAAGTACGGCTATCGTTTGTTGCATCTACTGTTCAAACACCTTCAGCCCACTACCATCAGTATACAGTATTTGCTGTACACCAGAATAAAAACTTTTGAATTTAGGACTCGAATTTGAATTTGAACATGTGCACATGCTGCTGTGTCTTGCTCAACTTCTCACAATGAGATTACCATCCCTTGTGCTTATATTGTATGGCGCTCTCCAGGACAACTGCTCCCACGTATCAATACCCCCAGTACTATCTTATACCACAAAAGCTGATAGATTATGCTTTATCTTTGCTACGTACTATTTCTGAATTCGATAACACTGAGACATGTTCGTGGAATTTAATTGAGCTGAGATTTTTTCAGCAAGTTGCTTCATAAGTTATATAGCAACTGTATTGCCAACTCGATAACAGCCCCAAAGGACTAGTGGTACTTTAAATAAAATACATAAATGATTACACAAACTTCAAGCAATCCTGGTTATCCGTATTTCTTAAGAAATGTCCTTACGGTTTTTCGGTGGTGTTCCACTCCCAGGTATGACACACTTTCCATCTATACAGACACCCTCGTCTCCAGTGACAGTTCTTACACCATTTCTGACAGGCATCTCTTCTATTGGGTCTTGAGCCTCACACATCCAAAAAACAAGAAAAAATAAAATTAGTAATGATTAGTTATGAAAAGCCATTGATCTATGTGGCAAATATGTTTTGTCGTTTGAATAGTGCTTATTACTGACACGTTCAAAAAATTTCTGAGGCAACACAGGATAATTGACTAGGATTACCAAATACATGCCCACAAGGAAACTTTTCATCGCTATATGCCTAGATATCTCATAGACCACTAACGAACATGGCCAACAATTAGGTGACGGAAAACATGAGGGACATTATTGGTGGTTTCTTAACTGTCGTGTAAAAATTGGTGCTTCAACTGAAGTAAATTGCAAGTGAACGAAAAATTTCCCTTTCTTGCAGTGACTTCTGAACCCGTGCCTTTCGGATTACGCTTCCGATGGTCTATCAGTTGAGCTAAATTTTATTTATTCATTTGATTTGCATACACAGATACACAAGGACACAGGAGAAAGAGGGAGAGAGCAAGCTGGCAACTGCCACCTGGAAGGGCACAACGCCTGCTCACTCTTTCGGGAGAGGGAAGAAAACAGAGGGAACAAAGATTATAGGGGAGAAAGAGGGAAGAAGTCGAGGAAGGGGGAAAATGACGAAAACTCCGATGAGTAGGAGTAAAAAAACATAAACAAAAATATAGTAAAAAAGAAAAAAAGAAAAAATTGTCTATAAACATCAGAGGCCGCTCCTTCAACCACTTCCTTGTAGGTTACGCATGTGTGCGCAATGTATGGGTTTCATCCTGCTGACGAAAAACTTAATTTTTTTAATTTTCATGCTTTCCGATTAAAGCGATAACCTAAACACTACAGTGAAAAACGCACAAGTAATCATCCGCCTCAGCATTCCTCGGTTTGATCGTCTCTCGGTTTCATTAGTTACGTATAATACCAAGAGGTGAGCCTCTCGGACAATTCCTCTTCTCTACTTTTATAACGCGGGCTTTATCCCGGCGAACTTGATGCCTTTAGTGGCATGCAGGAGTTTGTTGGTCAACCGCCACCTCATTTGAAGATAAGGTGTGCCTTGACGCCCTCTGGCAAAAACACGTTCCGTACATGTCGCCTGTGCTGCAAATGGAGCTGGCCAACACTCCAGAGTATTTAAAACGCTTAGATACCCTACAAAAAAAAAGCGGACAAGGAATCACCCTCCGTTCTGGCTCAATCGGTAGAACACCAGACGGGTGCTTCGAAGAATGTTGGTTCAAAGCCCGCTGGCGGAAAGAGTGAATATTTCTTAAGTTTCAGTTTGTAGCGATATAAGCGGACATTTTCACGGTATACTGCTGAGAAACCAAAAATAATTCACTGATGCTTTCGTTACTTTAATTGTCTGTTGATTTCGATAGCATAAACTAAATAAGCCCCTCAAACAATTCCCATTCTTGACTACATGTCCGCTTACATTTGCTAGCAGCTCACAGGTAGGCAAGTAAACTGCTGTCTGTTTGGTTCTCCTCCCTGCCGTCTTCCTATTATAATTCTTCCTAAGTTACTGGGTGTACCCTTGCCAAAAGTATTTTCAGGGGTCCCCGTGAGTTGTCAATGCTGCCTTACGTCTGTGACACTCCAGCCTAATTATTAGTAATGAGAGGGTAACAAGTGTTTCTTTTTTTTTGTTGGCTGCTCAGTTGCGGCATCTAACATGTGCTCTGTTTTCCAACATTTAATGATGCTACAATTCATCGTTAGTTGTTAAGTAATGATTATTTTCTGGAACATTGATGCTATAATTTTTAGGCACTTTGATTAAGTTACTTCCTTGTAAAATAAATTACATTGCAAAATGCAATAAAAGTGAAACCTGAATTTCAGCCAATCTATACTTTATACTTACAAAGCATGTTTCGCGGTTGCCCAAAGTAAATTCTTCATCTTGTTCACAAATAAACGTACAGTTGTTGAACAGGTGTCTCTGTGGAAAAAGGAGAAAAATTCACCAATTATTACTAAGCTTCGCCAACCGTGTTTATGACTTTTCAGCATCGCAGTATTGCAACATTCGTTAGAAATTACCGCATAAATTTCCACAACTTGACTGCTGCTCATTCACACTCTTTCGTCAGCATTCGCTCTATCAGTTACGCCAACAGCACTGCTGCTCAACGCTGGAACGGGTGATTAAGCGCTGCGCTTTAAAATGTGGCTAATCCCTCGGTCATACAAATCGATATAATGCGAAAGTGAAACTTGCTTTCACTGAAGTGAACTGTTTTTTGTGCATTGACAGATGAGAGCTTGAAAATGTCTATTGGTGTTTGATATATATGACAGCGTTGACGTCGATGCACCCAAGCTCGCGCCTAGTGGCGCATCCTCATTGCCACGGCTATCGCCTATGATCATAAGTAAGCCTTTGTGCTAGTTGAAGTTAACACATAGCCGGAGAGAGAGTATAGTGACGCCCGTGCAAAGATGGCATCAACAAGAGCACAACGGATAATGGTACTCGGCATATGGCTCAAAGCGTCGTGTATGATAAAGAGAGAAACAGAACAGTGTGGGCTGACGTCTTACAAGGTAAGCTAGGCCTGTGCGCATCCATAAACTGCGCTTCAAGAAGCGCAGTTTTTAGCTTGAGTCGTGAACGCGTGATCACGTACAGCTTCATGCTGGTTTCTGTCTCCCATCACCAGCACATGACATTCCACAGCAAACATTACTGCCCTTCTCCAGTGCTTATTGCAGCAGTTTTGTTATCGTCGCTATCCCACTCGATTCAGCATAGGCGACGAAAAAACACAATTAGTGCATCTTGAGCCTGCACAACTCCGACAATGGGCCGTCACGCGCTAACACGAAGCGGATGGCAAACACCACAGCTGCCTCTACGGCTATTTCTAGGTGTTAGGTACGTAATGCTGGTGCGGCAAGCGTTCTCGCTCGGCAGTCGAGACGCTTTAACTTGGGTTATCTCCAAATCGCTCCCTATCGGCGTTTGTTGGTGTCATGACGCGGTGCTTCCCAGCCCACAGACAGTGATATTGCCCCGCCTTGCTCGCCAGTCGAGAGCACCATGCAAGAGAGAATGAGATATAAGGTATACGTTTGTCGAGTCTCGTGCATCAGCACCGCTAGCATGTTTGATAGAACACCGGGTGTCTATCATCTTGGACCAAGAAACCGAAGGTTCACTTCCCAGCAATGAAATGTTTTCTTCTAGTTCTGTTTTTATCTCATCTATTCGCATGCATTTGACCAACGTCATATCCGTGGAGCGAATACATCAGTAAAGACTCCGTGGGCCCCGGCATAAAGCACTTTCTTATTAGGAAAAAATTATGACAAACCTCACTAAAACAGGAAGAAAAAATATTATGTCATGAAGAAGTGCACTGCGAAGTTTGGAAGGGAACTTAAGATGTGTACGGCCTTAATTAGGGTGTCGTGCGATATAGCTAGCTTCTATTTTACGTTCTCGTGTTTTCCTATTAGTATGACGACAAAAGTAAAAACGCAAAGAACGAAGAAAGATCAACCACAAGAAACCACAAGAAAAACCTTCCATTTGAGGCACTATAGATGTAAGTGTGCCATATTTTCGTCATTTATAAGTTTTTTTTTTCTTTCCAGCTAAAGGCTAAGATTCAGGTTCTTATATACCACTAACAATGAATTACCGTTTGTTTAGAAAAAAAGTGTTTACGTCTTAGAGTAGTTCATCTAAAATACTATAGAGGAGCGGCAAAATATACCAGTATTTATTAAAAACGCCATGTTTTGCATATGATGTGTGTTTTGAGCAAATGTTCGATGGTATAAAATACAAAGTACTCGACTATGAGAGAACGGTAATCTATACTGACGAAATTACTGCCATTTTTTTAGAAAAAGGGTTCAACGATTTTGAGTATTCGTACTCAACTATGGGAGAGCTGTGAAATTTAGTACAGGCACCTTCGAATTTATTAACAGTGAAGGAAGCGTTTAATGTCGGTAAATACAACGATTTTTTAGTATAATAGGCAAAAGGAGACATTCCAAGTATCGCACGTTTGTAGATAAAGTCGTAGGGCTTTACCCGAGCTTACGTTTCTCATATATACATAGCAAAGCATTGCATCCCCAAGGCAAAATACTGCTGCAACGTGCCCATTTTCAAAGTTAGTCACTTCATTGTCACGGGACTTTCCAGTCTTGAGCAATAGAGCAGCCACGTTTCCAGGGTACTGGACGAGCTTAGTGCCCATATCGACATTCAAATGTGATGAAATATATCTCAAGTGTGTACTTGAGTAATTTCTTAAAAAAAGACCATGTCATAAAGTGTGAAGCCTTAAAACTTTCGCATGTAAATAGGGACCCTCATGTTAACAATAAAAATGACAATGAAGCGGCCTTCTCTTTATTCGTTCACTCACTGTCACTTTAGCTACGGCAAGCTTTTTACGCCTCGATGTACAGTTCATGTGCGAAGGCGACAGGAGCCTTGCTGTTCTGGCACTTTTGTTTAAAAACTTGTAATATATAAAAATACACTGTATGTGCGCACCGGGTGTTGTGTTCAATGTAAGAACCCGTAACATTCATAAACAATATGGTATAGTGCTTCAAAATAAGAGAGAGGGGCCGTTATCTGGCCTGCACGTTTTGCGTTATGACCGAATTAAGGTATATTTTTAAAACCTATTTCAGAATTGAAATGTTACCAGACGTCGGACAAATTTTCTACGATATCACCACACCTCAGACAATAGAGGAGTACGAGCCGAATCAACTTAAAGCTGGTATTTCTTCGTAATACTTACTGGCATATTATTCTTCACTGCATAACAGTCCGGGTTGCTGTCCATAGGAGGCTTCGGTGCTTCAGATGGCGTTTGTGGTTGTTTCGGCGGCACTGATATTGCAGGCGGTGACGAAGGCATTGGAGATTCCGGAGCTGAAGTTGGGGGAGCGGGAGGTTTCGAGAATACGGGGGGCGTTTTGTTTGGAGGTGATACTTTTTGTTGTGGTGGTAAGGGCGGTACGTGAGTGACCTGTTGGCCAGGTGGTGGCGTGGGTACTGGGTGTGGAGCAAGTCCTGGTACCTCAAGTTGAGCTAGCCAAAAAAAAGTACGAAATCATTGCCCAAGCTTAAACGGTGCTTCCATATTTCAAAATATCTTTTACAAATCTGTCTATTGGTTATTTTGCAAGGCCCTCGTTGGCTTCGCACTCATGTCTTCGCATTGCGTGTACTATGGATAATTTAAACATACAGGTAATATCTGTAGTATCACTGGCGTGTTAAAAAGTGGGATCGACTTTTTTTGTGTTAGCATATAATATAGGCTACGCACGTTAGTGCAAAACAAAGCGCAAACCGCTTCACAATACGGAACACACGCTTAGTTGAGAACATTGCGTACCAGGAAGGTTAACCAAGCTTCGCTTGGTTCGCTACCCTACACTTGGGGGGGGGGGGGGAAACAATAGAAAGGAAACAGATAGAGAAAAAATTGCTGTAGTAAATGCAATGTAGTTGCTACGATGCTAGAATTACCGCTTCTTACAGGCGAAATTTCGACGAAATGGCTCACATTACCGTATATATTTCAGCATTTCTCACTCATTGAAGTACATAAGCTGGGTGAATTCAGCCTTTCCGAAAAATAAGGGCCTTTTCTGATGCCTCGCTTATGGTTATTTAATAATTATGTTCCGTCATACAAAACTACTTATCCTGAATTCACAACCATTCCTATACCAACATAAGTACCTTTACAACGTACCTGATGCCAAAATGGCCAAGCTTCCATATATAATCATGTCAACAAACATTGCGTCGATGTTTCCAAGACAAAGACGTTGGCTAAATACTCTTCGCCAAGTATCCACTGGCTCGCGCGTTTTGTTACACACTCTAGCGTATGGACGAATAAATACGGTTACCACAAGAAGCAAAGGTTTTCTGCTTCTAATGCGACTGCGCGTGCATTATTGGCTGGTTCCTCCATCACGTGTACCTGACGTGTTTCTCTGGTAATGGCTGTCAGAATATGAAGGGATCAGTGAACACAAAGGCTAAACCACCACGTTACCAAACGTATGGGCGTCAAAGAATCGTACACTTGTTGCGGGAATAAATGGGTCAAGTTGAATTGTGCGCCAGGTTTTCTTACGCAGTGATTTTTGGCACACATCCGTCAAAAGAAAGATTTTAATCGTGAAGAATGGAAGACTCACCTTGGTCCAGGTCTGTCTAAGCACAGGCGGGTGGCCCGCGGCCTTTATTACAATTCGTTTCATAGAACAGGTGCACAACAATACAAAAGCTTGCAAGATTTCTTGCCATATAGGTGCGTTCGTGCTGAGATATAGTTTCACGGATTTGTTTCACTTATTGAGATCGTTATCTTTCTTAAATTAGGTAATTATTGAAAATGCTTGAAAACAACCCCGTGATTTATACGATGATCAATGGGTAGTTCTGGACACGGTGTAAAATGAGGTAGGTGCTTACACTGGCCGCCTGGCTTAAGGAGAGGGAATGGGAAGATGGTGTTCACCGATGGCCTTGAGCCACGAGTGGTTTTCGCCCTGCGAATTGAGATGGCGCTGCAGTATGAGAAAACAGGGGCTCGCGCGGCACTCACTGTGTTATTCGTTCTCGAAGGAAGGTTTTCTTGAAAGATCTGTGTGCATGTTCTCCTGTGGTTCATAAACACGTTGCCTTGCGTCTGTGAGCCCTGTCAGTGCATTTGTTTGTGCTGATTCATGGTTTGTGATTCAGTTCACGTATAGCTTGACGCTGCATGCATATGACTTCGAATACGCGTAAGTGACCTTGTCCCCGGCTGCACCTCGAAATGGCCAAACACTGTTTTGTTGTGAATCACAGGTCACGTTATAGATCTTGTACGGAGCATGAGTCGCTTTCCAAGGCTCCACGTGAACCATAGCGCTTAGATAAGTAGCGATGGACGATCCTGAGAGCGGAGTCTTGGAGCTTACTGACCATGTGTGCGCGAAACATTTCCCAGAAGAGGCGATCTCTGCAACATATCATGCTGAATACAAGAAAAACGTCCTGTTGCACACATGAAAGAGACCTACACTCTCTTCTTGCTCTATGACTAGGATTTTCCCAGGCTGCCAAAAATATACGACTGAGCCGCAAAAAAGCAAATAAACGTTTTTTTTTTGCTGCCAAACGGCAGGGTGCTATCTATTGTGCGTTAAAGTATATAGTATACCACGTGTTATCTTTGTATCTTCTCACATAGCTTCATGACAGAATTAAGCACACGTTCATCCATTGTTTCAGCACATCATTCTTCATATCCCATTAGGCAAGTGTAAAAGCACAGCCTACCCCACTACACTTGTTTATTAGAGAAAATTATTTTCTATAATAATTCATTTTTGTTATCTTGAAATTACAGGATAGGGTATAATATTCACGAATTGGATTTCAGCCTGCGATATATAAGCAAACATCAGCGGTGTGCATATCTCGGTGAATGCTTCAGTATTTTTTTTTACTGAAAATAGGATGCCACTATTATTTGGCTAGTCAAATTACCCCAAATAAAGGTGAATTTGAATTGTTGATGAAGGCTGCGGTGTTCCATTTTCCCTAGTGAAGAAAATATTTGAGGCCCGTATACTTTGAATTCGGTTTATGTAAAAGAGCCCCGGGTGGTCGGAATTTCCGGAGCCGTGCACTACAGCGTCTCTCAATATCATATTGTAGTTTTGGCACGTTAAACCTATGATCGTGTTATCGTTGCCTCAAGAAAGTGCACAAGGAGGAGTAGGAGAAAGAGGAAGCAAAGGCAGAAACGTCAACAGAACACGCGTCTGGTGGGCTATCCCACGGTAGGGGAAGGGGTTAAGGGATGAAAACATAGAGAGAATGAAGCGAACATAAAATATGCGTATAACCTTTTACTGTAGATTCTCTAGTCATGGTGCCTACTAAAAGCTTCTAAGCACTTGACGTAGAACATCCAGTACACCTATTCTACGGCCTCAGTGTGCGATGAATTTAGCCTGCAGATGAACACTCGAAGTGTGTAACAGTGATTGAAGAACGATTAGCATTGATTTGTCTTGTGCTGGAAACTCAGCCGGAAACTCGGGGTTCGCTTTTGCCAATCGTGCCAAAGTGCACAATGAGCATGAGTGACATAATAGTGGTGACCTCGGGTTTATTGGCCAGTTAGTTAGGTCACTTATTGTTCACCTCATTATATTGCGTGATCAAATTTAAACCACGGCTTCATACAGCTGCTGCCACCGAGGCATGCCATCAAACTTCGGCCTATTCATGGTCAGTAGAACGCCATACATAAGCCACGAAACCACCAAAGAGCAAGCATGTTACCATAAAGAGTTTTCAATATAAAAATGTATGTGCTCATTTATTTCTAGCTTGCTGGCACCGTCCATTGAGGCATACGCCGATTGAGGTCTTCACCTGCAAAGAAGTGAGTAAAGCTTTTTCAATCCATCTTTTTACACGATCCTTTTGTATGAGTCATAGGAAAAACATTCATACATAGGAAGGTTACTCATTCGAAATTTTTTGCTTGTTATTAAGGTCAACTAAAAGCGGGGTAGCTTAATATTACTAATATTGGCAACTAAAAGGCAACTGTCGAATGGAAAAAAAAAGCAGAGATGACTGCGTCGTTATGCTGCATACATATATAATATTTACAAACTGTCGGACTGGGAAACATGAGAGCTGTCTCCGATGTTATGCTGCACACAACACTTCATATTTAGAAGAAACGAAAAACTTGCATGCCTTATCAAACGTGAAAATTGAAAGTTGGTGCTGCGTGGCACCGCGTCAACACGAGTGATGCGACAAATGACCACCACGTCATTACGTCACCATGTGACACTAACGTGACATCACAATAACCCAACTTGTGAAGTCGTTAAGAGGTCACATGGGGGCGTTGTTGTACAAAAACATCTCTTGGGCAAACGTAGGCTCATGACGGAGGTATAGTGTAAAAACCGACTGAGAAGCAGAAAGCTCGCGATGTTATCGATTTTGAATGCACTGCAAAACTAAGTGCAGAAAACTCTTCCAAGAGGGAGGGGATGATTCATACATCGAATGAGAACGACAAGAAGGCAGCTTTCACCTTGGAGTCGTCTTAGGCGAAAGTATAAAAGACGTTGGAATTTTTTTTTAGGGTGAAAGCTGTGGGCTTTTCTGTTTAGAAGTCGCTCTGGGAGGTTATTTACGGGCTTGTACTTTCGAACGCAACCAATTATCTCAGCTGTGAAAGAAAATTGTGCTGTGCAGTCTCAGTAGCAGCTGTGAATGAAGAAAATCTATGAAGAACAGGTTGTAAGAAGTTAGAGACGACAATTTTCAGGGGGGGGGGGGGGGACCTTGTGGTGTATACAAGCTACCTTAACAAATATGTCTTTCAGTACTTAATGAGCACTTATAGCTTACCCTCATGTGCAAATGGCACGGTGTTCCGTCTTTCTCCATTTGATACCGTTGATCGTGTTCTTGGTTGTCACATTTGTACCTGCAATTTAGGACGGGTGGCAACTACAAAAAAAAAGGAGGGAAACTAAGTTGTAGTATACACGAACGTTAAATAGGCGCACATAAATTGTATGGTCACGCGTGACATAGCAAGCAATGGCGTCCTGTGAACACCGCAGTGGAACTGGTATTTTGCATAAGCAGACATTAAAATGGGTGCGTTTGGGTTACGGTAATTGCAAAACAAACAGAAAACATGTAGTTGAATACCTCTGCAAACCATATTTTCCGAATTTCAACACATGCCGGTTCTAATAAGCATCCCATATGCATGACCCAGAAAGAAAAATGCTGCAAGCCCCAATTCTCTCGCACACCTGATTACCTGCTTTGAAAAAAAAACAGAAAAAAAGAAGACTAACCAAACTTTCATCCCGCTTCTTACCTGCAGTCTATTTATACTAACGAACAAAGCGTGCAAACATTTTTTTCCTTCGCCTAGATCAACTGCAATACCTGTGAATATCACCCCCTGCAGACCACGGTGATCATTACATCAAGGCTTGCACTCGAAGATCTACTGTATCAGTTTTCGCCAGTGGCGAACTCAGGTCTCTGGCACGACAACCGGCAGCAATGCTGTAGCCGGTCTGTTCCGCATACAATGACTTTGTGTTTTAAGTATTCCAGTGGAATGACGCAACTCCTCTTGGTGGCTGGTGCATCAATTATTGTACAACATTGTAGCTAACATATCGCACTTCGCACAATCACAGCTCTGGGCCGATAGCGAATGCTCCTGTGATAGAGACAGCTACAAGAAAACGTATACCATGGTTAGCGACAACTCAACAGCGATAACAGCATATAATGGGAATGACGTAGGGCAACCATGGGGAAGTTCAGTTTTTTTCCCCACATCTAACGCGCATGTGACTTTAAGGCCTTTTTTTTCCCGAAAAGATGGTGCGTTGCACGCAAGCAGTCGGACTCACTAACCAACCCATAAAAAAACTTGCTTGTAGACGTTTTCAAATGCTTCCGCGGGGGTGCTTGTAACTTGCTCTTGGGGTGTAACGGGCTGTAGCCAGTGTTTAACGATTCGTAGTGCTTGGTACTCTACTTTGGGAGCAGAAAGCTGTCCAAGTAGTCACAATTAGGCTACCATTGCTTACACCATATTTCCTAATGTTCGTCGCACGTCGTTCAGATAACTGATGTATACATACAAACGCATGTGTGTGTCACTGGCCTTAAGTGGGAAAACTTGAGCGTAACGTCCTCACGAATTTCATCCAAATTTATGATATCGACGTTTAGCAAAAAGTAATACTTTGAGTAGGAATGAGGAACCTTTAGTATTCCGTCAGCCTCGTATTCCGATTAGCGCAGAAATATACTTGGGAGTGCGAAAGGAATTCAGATGGCACAACCGAAACAAGTGAATTACACTGGTGCTGCGGTTTAGCAAATGGAGTTTCCAATTATTTATGGGTATTAACCAGCTGCATGTAACGCTTAGTAGCATGTTATTGCACACAATCTCCCTAATCACTCTAACGGATATTACGAAAGGATCGAAAAATTGATAATATCTCTATGCATACATAGGACGAGCCTCTCAATTAGGTATATGGTACTAAACGCGCATTAAGTTTACGACATGTAAGCTAAAGCACTTGCTCGTCATCACCATCATTATCATCATCATCCTGACTACGCCCACTGCAGGGCAAAAGGCTCTCCTGTGATCTGCTAATCATCCCGGTATTGTGCTTTTTGCTGGCACGTAATAGCTGTGAACTTATTATTCTCATCAGCGCATCTAAATTTCTCTCTCCCTTTCGCGCGTTTGCCTTCTCTGGTGAACCAGTCAGTTACCCCTAATGACCAGCGGTTATACTGCCTATGTGCTACGTGCACGGCCCATGTCCATTTATTTTTCTTGATTTCAAATATGATGCCCTTAACCCCGGTTTGTTCCCCGACCCACTCTGCTCTCCTCTTGTCTCTTAAGGTTACACCTACCATTTTCCTTTCCACTGCTGGCTGCATCGTCCTGAGTTTAAGCTTAACCCTCTTTGTAAGTGTCGATGTTTCTGCTCCGGAGGTAAGTACCGGCAAGACGCAGCTGTTATATACCATACTCTTGAGAGTTAGTGGCAGGTTACTATCCGTGATTTGCGAATGCTTGTCGAGCGGAATTCACCCCATTCTTAATTTTCTAGTCATTTTCCTATTATGGTTCGGCGCAGAGGTTACTATGGAACCGCGGAATATAGATATTGCTGATTACATAATACTAAGTAGACATATTGCTTTACAACTTCCAGCGTCTCTCCACTTATCGAAAAGCGCAGTTTTCTGTCGTAACTGTTGCTCATTACTTCTGTTTTGTGCATATTATTTTGAAACCTACTCTGCTGCTTTCTGCGTCCATTTATTATTCATGAGCTGTAATTCGTCCTCTGAGTTACTCATCAAGGCAATGGCAATAGCGAACTGCAGTTTACTAAAATACTCTCCATTACCTCTTATCTCCATCTCTTCCCAATCTAGAGCCCTGAGAACATCCTGTGAACACGAAGTGAATAGCATTGGAGAGATCGTGTCTTCCTGCCTTACACCCTTCTTTATTGGGATTCTGTCGATTTCTTTACGGAGAACTATGGTAGCTACCAATCCACTGTAGATTTCCGCCAGTTCGTTTATGTAGGAGTTGTCAATGCGCTTATTGTGTAGTACCTGCATTACTGCTGATGTCTCGATGTCACAAACGATTCCAATTTTCGGAGCATCCGCGGGCCCCATCTTCCAAGGAAGGGCGTTTTTGTGTTGGGAGACGACATCCGGCGACTATAACGACCCAGCGTGGCGCCGGCTCGTCTTCCCTGCCCCTGACCGGAAGGGGAACCGGTGGTCTCAACAAGGAAAATTACTCCCAGATGAGATGGGAGCACGTGGACGCCCCTGAGGAGGTTTGAACTGCATCGGAAGAGCAGTTGACGTACAGCCAGCAACAAGTGCGGTCGTCGGTGTCGCGAGTCTCGCGTAGGCGGCGAGCATGAAGTGACCCGCGCAACGTATTGAGACGGCTGCGATTCCGGGCACCCTCGTCGTCTACCAAGCCGGCGAGACCTTCAGCGGCACCCGTCAACTCCCCTACGTGCACCAAGAGCTCGCCTGGTCCGTATGGAACTTTTTATTGTGACTTTTTTCTTAAACTGTTAAATTATTTTAACCAGCCTTTTTTTTTAAATATGTGTAGTTGTGTGCGCTGCGACGCACATAGAAATTCAAGAACGCGACCAATGATCAATCTGTAATTATTTCCTTGTAATCCTTTTTTACGATTTCCATCTTGTTGTTATTTTATTAATGTTCCGCATATTTGTCTTTAGCCTGTATCTGTTGTAGTGTTTTTAGCACATTTTGTTATATAGTCGTTCTTCCCATCGCGTATCAGTGTTATTCTTCCTCTGTTATTTTTGTAATCTCCTGCCTTTGCCCTTGTTTCAATTAAATGTTTGTTTATGTGTAATCAAACTCCGTGTGTGCTCTATGAGTGCGTCGGTCAGGCCCACACATCACCACACGTGCAACCCCGCACGGGTCGACCAACCCGCAAATAAATTCGAAATGTGCCACTTCGAGGCCTTTCAGGCGTCGCAGGCCGAAGCGTAAAGTGGAAGCCTGCGAGTCTGCCGCACGTCGATGTTGGATCGGCGGGGCCTCACCAGAAGTGTGTGACACTCGAATATCAGAAATTTACTTGATAGTAGGCACTAGTAGCTTCTGAAACCTTTTCCATTTAGCTTACTGAGGTCAGCAAAGAAGGCAACTTATACTTTTAATATTGTCCCAAATCATTTTTCATGCGCTTCGACAATTTATAGAAATTATAGAATCGTCATCATATGCCTCGTGAATTTTGTTTTGTCATTATTTTGGAAGGATTATTGCCCGACAATCCATAATCACGCACCAAGAAGTATAGAGTGTACATATGAATAGCGTCACTCTTTTCGCTAACTCTTTCACAGAAGATTTGGGTGCACGTTAAAGAACCCCAGGTGGTCGAAATTTCCGGAGCCCTCCACTACGGCGTCTCTCATAATCATCAGTGGTTTTGGGACGCTAAACCCCACATATCAATCAACTCTTTCACAGATATTCAGATATGGCAACATATAGGTTCAATTGCTTATCACTTTTCCTTCCCCCGAATAACACAATTTATCTATGCGCTTTTATATCGAGGTCACCTGCCTATAGTTTAACACACCGTGCTTTCTTGCTCATGAGTTATGTAGCTGCAATACTGGGTATGAGCTCGAGTGTAGGATCGTGCCAGAGTCGCATTTCAATGAATGCGACATCAAAAAGGATCGTGCTTATTCTTTAGAGTTCACTTTCAAGAGGCCCAAGCCACCTGATACAGTACCACTTGTACTAATTTTGGCATTTCTCATAAATAGGTTGTGGTTCGGACCCCTAAATCCTAGAGTTTATGTTGATTTTACCTTTTGCCTTTAAAACGAAAGCTTGCTCAACCCAGGAGTGCCATACGGGTATAAGACATTGCAAAAATATATTACTTGAGACGAAACGCACGGCATCGAAATCGTTTCAGGTTCTCATGCCAAGCAGTAATTCTATAGATTTATGTTTCTCAAAGAATATTATCTTCCCTACGCACACTTATTTATGTTCGATTCTCGGCCCGAACGAGTCAGCCCAAAGATACTTTTTTTTTATCTTTATTACTCACCAGTGGCTGTTCCCTGCAAGGTTTTCCTTTCGTTTGAACCCGTGACGACGATCGTTCACGTTCAGCTTCTGGTTGGCCACTCGCATGATGGTGTGCTGCAAGCTTGTGGGTATTTTTGACCATAAACGGCTTTGAGAGACCTCCGTTCTGTGTCATAGTTGCTGAAATCTTGGTGGATTTGAGTACGTTGAAGGACGAGCTCGGATCCGTAATATTGACGGGCCCGCCTTCGATAGGTTTTATAAGAGTTGTTGTTGTGGATGTGGCAGTTCTCAGCTGTAACAACGGTTTTACACCCATGGAAGTCTCTCGGGAGTCCTTTCTGTTTTCTGCACGTGAATCTGCCTCGTATTTCTTACTTTTAACGGAAGTGGGTCCAGTTGCCACAGCAGTAGTATTTCTGGTTAAAGAAGCAAGAATGTTTCTGAATGTATCTGTGGTATTGCTATTCTCTTGAGCTCCAGCTAGGCTTTTCAGCAGGAAGTTTTGTGTTAATGCAGTTAAAAAAGTATCACTAGGTACACTTGAGTGAACACGACTCGAGGACTTGCCAATGCCAGATCCTATAGGGATATGTATGGTTTGGTTTTCAACTGTCGTGGTTGTTATACGAAGCGAGCGGCCGCTTTCATTGCGAGGCATCGTTTGTGAGACCGTTATGTAGCGCGCTCTTGTCGCGTTGAGCATTACAGACTCTACGTGTTCCGCATTCGATGTGGCGCTACGATTACCGGCACCACTGCATGGTTCGCCAATATTTGTTGTCCCTGCCTTTGACTCTCCCAGCTGCTTTGGTATAGAAGAGGATGAAGGAGGATAGGACGGAGGCTGCGCTGTTGTTGTTCTTCCAGCAAAAGGCACCTTGCCTGTTGTCTTTGTAGCATTACTGTGAGTCGTAACTCTTGTTACGCTCGTACTTGTATTCGCGGAGAAAGTACCCTCTTTTCTGGACGCAGTGTGTTTTCCGGAGGGTGCCTGTTTCTGTGGTAGATTGCGTGGCTGCTTCGACCCTGTTGACCCTTTCGAAATAATGCCTTTGGGCACTGAAGCTTTATTCGTAAATGTGGTTTGTTTTGAAACTGCACTATTCTGTGTACCTGTCGATTGTCGTACAGTCAGTACACTTGTCTGCTGGAATTTTGGCTTCTCTTTTGGCACCGGCTTATGTGAAATGGTCGTTTTTCCTACAGTTTTTGTGGTGTTTATTGTTCTCTTGCTTACTTGAACTGCTTGCTGATTTCCTATTTGGGGTTTTGTTGTTGTTCTTTTGGTCAAAGGCACCTTGCCTGTTGTCATTGTTACATTGCTGTGAGTCGTAACTGTTGTTACACTCGTACTTGTATTCGAAGAGAATATCCTCTCTTTTCTGGACGCGGTGTGTTCTCCGGAGGGTGCCTGTTTCTGTGGTAGATTGCGTGGCTGCTTCGACCCTGTTGACCCTTTCGAAATAATTCCTTTTGGTACTGTAGTTTTATTCGTAAGTATGGTTTCTATGGAGACTGCACTTTTCTGTGTACCTGTAGATTGTGGTCCAGGCAGTACACTTGTCTGCTGGAATTTCGGCTTCGCTTTTGGCACCGGCGCATGCGAAATGGTCGTTTTTCCTACAGTTTTTGTGGTGTTTATTGTTCTCTTGCTTACTTGAACTGCTTGCTGATTTCCTATTTGGGGTTTTGTTGTTGTTCTTTTGGTCAAAGGCACCTTGCCTGTTGTCTTTGTTACATTGCTGTGAGTCGTAACTGTTGTTACACTCGTACTTGTATTCGAAGAGAATGTCCTCTCTTTTCTGGACGCGGTGTGTTCTCCGGAGGGTGCCTGTTTCTGTGGTAGATTGCGTGGCTGCTTCGACCCTGTTGACCCTTTCGAAATAATTCCTTTTGGTACTGTAGTTTTATTCGTAAGTATGGTTTCTATGGAGACTGCACTTTTCTGTGTACCTGTAGATTGTGGTCCAGGCAGTACACTTGTCTGCTGGAATTTCGGCTTCGCTTTTGGCACCGGCGCATGCGAAATGGTCGTTTTTCCTACAGTTTTTGTGATGTTTATGGTTCTCTTGCTTACTTGAGCTGCTTGCTGATTTCCTATTTGTGGTTTTGTTGTTGTTTTTTCAGTCAAAGGCACCTTGCCTGTGGTCTTTGTTGCATTTCTGTCAGTCGAAAGTGTTGTTACACTCGTACTTGTATTCGAAGAGAAAGTCCTCTCTTTTCTGGACGTGGTGTGTTCTCCGGAGGGTGCCTGTTTCTGTGGTAGATTGCGTGGCTGCTTCGAACCATTTGACCCTTTCGAAACGATTCCTTTTCGCACTATAGTTTTATTCGTAACTGCGGCTCCATTTGAGACTGCGTTTTTGTTTGTACCTGTCGATTGTGGTCCAGGCAATATGCTCGGCTGATGGAAATTGGACTTCGTTCTTGGCACCGGTGCATGCGAAATGGTCGTTTGTCCTGCAGATTCTGTGGTGTTTATGGTTTTTTTGCTTACTTGAACTACTTGCTCATTTTCAATTTGTGATTTTGTTGTTGTTATTTCCGTCGAAGGCACCTTGACTGTGGGCTTTGTTGCAATTCTGTGAGTAGAAACTCTTGTTACACTCGTACTTGTATTCGCATAGAGAGTCCCCTCTTTTCTGAACGTAGTCTGCGGTCCAGAGTGTGCCTGTTTTTGTGGTAGACTCCATGGCTGCTTCGACCCTGTTGACCCTTTCGGATTGATTCCTTTGGGCACTATAGTTTTATTCGTCAATATGGTTTCTTTTGAAACAGCACTTTTCTGTGTACCTGTCGTTTGTGGTCCAGGAAGTACACTTGTCTGCTGGAATTTCGGCTTCTCTTTTGGCACCAGCTTATGTGAAATGGTCGTTTTTCCTACAGTTTTTGTGGTGTTCATATTTCTCTTGCTTACTTGAACTGCTTGCTGATTTCCTATTTGTGGTTTTGTTGTTGTTCTTTCAGTCAAGGGCGCCTTGCCAGTTGTCTTTGTCACATTGCTGTGAGTCGTAACTGTTGTTACACTCGTACGCGTATTTGCAGAGAGAGTCCCCTCTTTTCTGGACGCAGTGTGTTTTCTGGAGGGTATCTTTTTCTGTGGTAGATTCCGTGGCTGCTTCGACCCTGTTGACCCTTTCGAATTAATTCCTTTGGGCACTATAGTTTTTTTCGTCAATATGGTTTGTTTTGAAACTGCACTTTTCTGTGTACCTGTCGTTTGTGGTCCAGGAAGTACACTTGTCTGCTGGAATTTCGGCGTCTCTTTTGGCACCGGCCTATGTGAAATGGTCGTTTTCCCTACAGTTTTTGTGGTGTTTATTGTTCTCTTGCTTACTTGAACAGCTTGCCGATTTCCTATTTGTGGTTTAGTTGTTCTTTCAGTCAAGGGCGCCTTGCCTGTTGTCTTTGTCACATTGCTATGAGTCGTAACTGTTGTTACACTCGTACGCGTATTTGCAGAGAGAGTCCCCTCTTTTCTGGACGCAGTGTGTTTTTCGGAGGGTGCCTTTTTCTGTGGTAGATTCCGTGGCTGCTTCGACCCTGTTGAGCCTTTCGAATTAATTCCTTTGGGCACTATAGTTTTATTCGTCAATATGGTTTCTTTAGAAGCTGCACTTTTCTGTGTACCTGTCGTTTGTGGTCCAGGCAGTACACTTGTCTGCTGGAATTTCGGCTTCTCCTTTGGCACCGGCTTATGTGAAATGGTCGTTTTTCCTACAGTTTTTGTGGCATTTATTGTTCTCTTGTTTACTTGAACTGCTTGCTGATTTCCTATTTGTGGTTTTGTTGTTGTTCTTTCAGTCAAGGGCGCCTTGCCTTTTGTCTTTGTCACATTGCTGTGAGTCGTAACTGTTGTTACACTCGTACGCGTATTTGCAGAGAAAGTCCCCTCTTTTTTGGACGCAGTATGTTTTCCGGAGGGTGCCTTTTTCTGTGGTAGATTCCGTGGCTGCTTCGACCCTGTTGACCCTTTCGAATTAATTCCTTTGGGCACTATAGTTTTATTCGTCAATATGGTTTCTTTTGAAACTGCACTTTTCTGTTTACCTGTCGTTTGTGGTCCAGGCAGTACACTTGTCTGCTGGAATTTCGGCTTCTCTTTTGGCATCGGCTTATGCGAAATGGTCGTTTTTCCTACAGTTTTTGTGGTGTTTATTGTTCTCTTGCTTACTTGAACTGCTTGCTGATTTCCTATTTGTGGTTTTGTTGTTGTTCTTTCAGTCAAAGGCGCCTTGCCTGTTGTCTTTGTCACATTTCTATGAGTCGTAGCTGTTGTTACACTCGTACGCGTATTTGCAGAGAGAGTCCCATCTTTTCTGGACACTGTGTGTTTTCCGGAAGGTGCCTTTTTCTGTGGTAGATTCTGTGGTTGTTTCAACTCTGTTGACCCTTTCGAATTAATACCTTTGGGCACTATAGTTTTATTCGTCAATATGGTTTCTTTTGAAATTGCACTTTTCTGTGTACCGGTCGTTTGTGGTCCAGGCAGTACACTTGGCTGCTGGAATTTTGGCATCCCTTTTCGCACCGGCTTATGTGAAATGGTCGTTTTTCCTACAGTTTTTGTGGTGTTTATTGTTCTCTTGCTTACTTGAACTGCTTGCTGATTTCCTATTTGTGGTTTTGTTGTTGTTCTTTCAGTCAAGGGCGCCTTGCCTGTTGTCTTTGTCACATTGCTGTGAGTCGTAACTGTTGTTAGACTCGTACGCGTATTTGGAGAGAGAGTCCCCTCTTTTCTGGACGCAGTGTGTTTTCCGGAGGGTGCCTTTTTCTGTGGTAGAGTCCGTGGCTGCTTCGACCTTGTTGACCCTTTCGAATTAATTCTTTTGGGCACTATAGTTTTATTCGTCAATATGGTTTCTTTTGAAAGTGCACTTTTCTGTGTACCTGTCGTTTGTGGTCCAGGCAGTACATTTGTCTGCTGGAATTTCGGCTTCTCCTTTGGCACCGGCTTATGTGAAATGGTCGTTTTTCCTACAGTTTTTGTGGTGTTTATTGTTCTCTTGCTTACTTGAACTGCTTGCTGATTTCCTATTTGTGGTTTTGTTGTTGTTCTTTCAGTCAAGGGCGCCTTGCCTGTTGTCTTTGTCACATTGCTGTGAGTCGTAACTGTTGTTACACTCGTACGCGTATTTGCAGAGAGAGTCCCCTCTTTTCTGGACGCAGTGTGTTTTCCGGAGGGTATCTTTTTCTGTGGTAGATTCCGTGGCTGCTTCGACCCTGTTGACCCTTTCGAATTAATTCCTTTGGGCACTATAGTTTTATTCGTCAATATGGTTTCTTTTGAAATTGCACTTTTCTGTGTACCTGTCGTTTGTGGTCCAGGCAGTACACTTGTCTGCTGGAATTTCGGCTTCTCTTTTGGCTCCGGCTTATGTGAAATGGTCGTTTTTCCTACAGTTTTTGTGGCGTTTATTGTTTTCGTGCTTACTTGAACTGCTTGCTGATTTCCTATTTGTGGTTTTGTTGTTGTTCTTTCAGTCAAGGGCGCCTTGCCTGTTGTCTTTGTCACATTGCTGTGAGTCGTAACTGTTGTTACACTCGTACGCGTATTTGCAGAGAAAGTCCCCTCTTTTCTGGACGCAGTGTGTTTTCCGGAGGGTGCCTTTTTCTGTGGTAGATTCCGTGGCTGCTTCGACCCTGTTGACCCTTTCGAATTAATTCCTTTGGGCACTATAATTTTTTTCGTCAATATGGTTTGTTTTGAAACTGCACTTTTCTGTGTACCTGTCGTTTGTGGTCCAGGCAGTACACTTGTCTGCTGGAATTTCGGCTTCGCTTTTGGCACCGGCGCATGTGAAATGGTCGTTTTTCCTGTAGTTTTTGTGGTGTTTATTGTTCTCTTGCTTACTTGAACTGCTTGCTGATTTCCTATTTGTGGTTTTGTTGTTGTTCTTTCAGTCAAAGGCACCTTGCCTGTGGACTTTGTTGCATTGCTGTGAGCCGTAACTGTTGTTACACTCGTACGCGTATTTGCAGAGAAAGTGCCCTGTTTTCTGGACGCAGTGTGTTTTCCGGAGGGTGCCTGTTTTTGTGGTAGATTCCGTGGCTGCTTCGACCGTGTTGACCCTTTTGAAATAATTCTTTTGGGCACTATAGTTTTATTCGTCAATATGGTTTCTTTTGAAACTGGACTTTTCTGTGTATCTGTCGATTGTGGTCCAGGCAGTACACTTCTCTGCTGGAATTTCGGCTTCGCTTTTGTCACCGGCGCATGTGAAATGGTCGTTTTTCCTAAAGTTTTTGTGGTATTTATTGTTCTCTTGCTTACTTGAACTGGTTGGTCACTTCCTATTTGTGGTTTTGTTGTTGTTCTTTCAGTCAATGGCGCCTTGCCTGTTGTCTTTGTCACATTGATGTGAGTCGTAATTGTTGTTACACTCGTACGCGTATTTGCAGAGAAAGTGCCCTCTTTTCTGGACGCAGTGTGTTTTCCAGAGGGTGCCTGTTTCTGTGGTAGATTCCATGGCTGCTTCGACCCTGTTGACCCTTTCGAAATGATTCCTTTGAGCACTGTAGCTTTATTTGTAGTTATTGTTTCTTTACTTTGTGAAACTGAACTTTTCGGCGCAGCTGTTGATTGTGTTTCAGGCAGTATACTTTGCTGATGGTAATTCGCCTTCGTTTTTGGCAATGGTGCATGCAGAATAGTTGTTTTTTTGTCTGCGGTTGTCGTAGTGTTTGTTGCTGTTTTACGTACTTGGACCGCTTGCTGATTTCCTGTTCGTGGTTTTATTAATGTTCTTTCTGTCAATGGTACCTTGCCTGTTGTCTTTGTTGCATTGCTGTGTGTTGTAACACTTATTACACTCGTACTTGTAATCATAGGGAACAACGTCCTTTGTGTTCTGGACGCAGATTGTTCTGTGGAGGTTGCTTGTTTGCCTTTAAGATTGCCAGGCTGTTTCGGGGGCAATGGCACACGTGATTTCTCTGCTTGTCTACCGCTAGGTGCTGTGCTTGTCTTTGTTTTGTTTGCTTGAACTGATTTTGTGATGTTAGAATATGATTTCAAAGAGTTTGATTGGCTCACTGGCCTCTGTGTTGTTTTATTTTGCGCAGTTTTTATAATTGTATTTGTAAGGTTTCTTTTACTGCTACGCCAAGTTTTGAATGTTGAGGTTCTTGCAGTTTTTGCTTCGTTCGGCAAATTTGGTGAATGTAGTACTTGGGTGCATGGCAGTCTTTGTGTTTGATTTGTTTGTATATTTAGATGTGGACTAGGTTCATCTATTTTCGTAGACTTTGAACTATCGAATATCTTTGTCTGAGCTTCGGCAGTTGGATTAGATTTTCTTGCTGGCGCCTTGGCTTCTGATTTTGATGTTTTCATTTTACTTTTAAAATTACTGGCCA
This sequence comes from Rhipicephalus microplus, assembly GCF_043290135.1. Taxonomy (NCBI): domain Eukaryota; kingdom Metazoa; phylum Arthropoda; class Arachnida; order Ixodida; family Ixodidae; genus Rhipicephalus; species Rhipicephalus microplus. The sequence goes on from NC_134702.1 coordinate 62,491,570, forward strand.
CATCCGCTGCTTTATAAGGATACGCACCAGAAGTTGCTGAGTTCTTATCCACTATCTGCACATGAGCTGGAACAGTGTGTGACAAAGTCGTTCTCCTTTCCTGTTGATATTGTTGTTCGGGGAATGTCGCAAATCTCGTTGCTGGTGTCCTACCAACATTACTTTGTTGTGCTTGTATTGTGCCTGTTAGTTGTTTTCCTGGCGCTTGCTGAAATTGTGTCTCTTGATAAGGCACGGGAGGGACTACTTCGCCTTGTATTTCACGTTGTAGCCCTTTTGCTGCTTGCGGTGGTTCTGCAGTATGGGCTCCTGTTCGTGGTAAAGCTTGCATGAGTGGACGCCCTGATAATGTTGTGGCAGTTTTATCATTTAGATTAGTTTCAGCCATACTCCTGGATGTTCCTGCACCAACTTGATATGGTGGAAGCGCTGCAGACCGTTTAAGATCTTTGATTATTGCCGGGTCTTGTGGCAGCTTAAGCCCTTCAACATACCTCGTTGTTGTCTTAGGGGATTTGGCGGAGTTCTGTGTAGGTGGTTTCACATGAAGTTGCGCGTTTGCTCCATTTGTTTGAAATACTGCAGTGTTTCGTGTAGGTATACTTTTGCCGTCTGGTATTCTAACACTTTCAGCCTTCAATCTGTTTGGCGATTGCTGTGAGATCTGGGCACCATATTCCCGTTGAGCAGGGATTTCCTTGAGCATACTTTTTTGGCGCGCACCTTGATGGACCCCCCGTAACACATGTCCACGAGTAACAGTTGCCGTTTGCGGGTATGATTGGGAGGCAGTTACATGGTCGTTGCTCGGTGCTGTAATTGATTGCTGGTTTCGCAGGTATGGGCGGCGAGGAACCACTTTATATGTCTGGCCAGTGAACGATGTTTGAGGTGGTGCGTTCTCCTTTGTAGTTTGTTTTGAATAAAGCAATAAGCTAGCCTTATTACCTTCAGTTCTTTCCACAGGTGATGAAATTTGTTGCACTACTGTATAATATGGCTCTGTAGGCCGCTGCTCAACGGGCGCTGCCTGTAGTAGGGCGCTGCCTGTAGCCGCTCTGGAATGGTTAGGCCGTGTTATTGGCATTGCGTTGCGTGCAGGAGTGATCCCTTTTTGTTGACCAGTAAATGCCGCCAATTTCTTATGAGATAGCCTGGTCGATGTCATTGTTGGCTGCCCAGCGAGAGTTCGTGAATACACGTTCTTCTTTGCACTCGGCAGTCCGAACACTGTCGTTTCTTTTACAGGTGGCCAACCTGTAGATGATGGTGTATTCCTAGATACCATGCGTCCGTTCATCATTCGCGTTTCCTCGGCAGTGCCAACAACGTTAGCTGAGCTCGGTGTCTGTGTTTCAAAAGGAATGAGTGTTTGTTTGTTTTGTATTGTAGTAGCGTCCAGCAATGTGGGCCGCCTATATAATATTTGGGGATAAGACCCTGGCTTCCCTATGTGCGTATTCTGCCTTCCCAATCTTTGAGTAGTCTGTGGCAAACCTGTGTACGTGGATGTCGTCTGCGCAGTGGTCTGGGTGGGAATAAATTGTTCTTGTCTTGCAGGGCTGCTTGGATAAGGCTGCATTATAGTTGTACTGTTCTCTGGTGGAAGTCCTTGCAACGCTGGTGGATACCCACCATTTGCTCTTGGTGCAACTGGTAAAGCAGTATTCTGTGTATAAATTGGTCCCACATCAGTGTTTCTTGAAATTGAAGGCGCTGGTAAGGCTGCATGTGGTTCTGAACTTTCTTGGCTTCCTATTAAAGGTGCCCTATAAGGTGCATTGCTAGTGAACTGTTCTGAAGATATCCTTTGTGGACCTGCGACATGGATGGCTGATGGGCCTGCACGTCGCATAAATGCACCAGATCTCACATCCTGGAATCGCTGTTCAAGTACTGGTGAAAAATACGGCTTTGTTGGTGTGCTGCCGGGACGCAATGCTTGTGGTTGTCCGTTTGTTTGCGTTTGGTGAGCGTGGTACAAGGAAGGCACGCTGCGTACTCGATTTGTTGCATGTCTTGGGCCGAAGACAGACGCTAAGTATCGATGCACAGACGCTGGGGAACTCGCACCATAGGCTTCTAGCTGTCTCATCATTTTTGGTGCAGCGCCGAGGTGGTTTACACTCATACCAATGTTAGGGCCTAAAAAGTACCGCTGATTATAAGTGCTGGCACTCTTACGCTGTCGTTTCTCGGGAACTGGTACATAAGGTATTGGCATAGGCGCTTCACTTGGCACAGATGCAAGCGGAATGTTTCCTTGAAGGCTCGCTCGGTTCTGTGATAGTGGTGCTATCGCGGGAGTTACTGTATTTGGCGCTGCCAGTGTTCGTGAAATTCCGGTCGTTGTTCCCATTGACGCTATTTGAGGTGGCAGCTGAGAGTTTCTACTCTGCCCGGTGGTTCCAATATTTGGCGTTTCGAGCAATGGGCCGTGAGCAAGGACTTGTCGGCTTTTACGCTCTTCAGCAGCTTTATAAGGTGGATAGAATTGTTCTTCGTATGGCTCTAATCCACTAGTTTCCTTGAAAATTCCACTCGTTTGCCTTAATGGTCCTGCAAACGCCTTTGCAGCCTGTCCTGCTAAATTACGTGACTGCTGAATCAGAGATTCATTTTCTCGCACCCCTGCCATGACATTTCTAAGGCTTCTTTCTGAATTCCTTGAGCTAATAAGGGCAGGCGTATTGGCCATTCCTCTTGCTCCAACGAGTGAACGCTGCGCTGCGCTTGCCCAAGAGGATTTGGTAGGTTTTCGGGATCGCGGGTCAATGTATTTCACGCTTTCTATTCTTTGGAAAAGCGCTGGTGGGCTTGCTCCTGTTGCCCGGGAATCATATCTTTGCCTTTCACTAAGCTTTTTAATTCCTTGTTCAAGAAACTGGGGCGTTATTCTTCCAATACCCTGTTGTGTGCTGTGATAAACCTGGCTGCGCATTGCATTGTTTATTTGCGACCCTCCTCTCAAACTGTGCCTAGAAGTCAAGCTTTCTGATGCGCTCTTCGCCGTCGCTTTTTTAGTTGACTCACTAAGAACATCACCTAGCATTGGCTTCGCAAAACCAGTTGTTGTTGACGAAGTTTTCGCGGGAAAAGACTCATCTCCGTTTGCTCTGTCTTGCCGTTTCTTTCCGGTCTTTGTCACTGGATATTTTCCCACTGTTTCCTTGACAGTCATTCGGAGTCCAGAACTTTCGTTCGACACACTCCTTCTTTCATTGGCTTCTCTAACAGGATTGGGCGCTGAGAGTGATTTGTTGTTGCCTTGTTCATACTTATAGTACTTCAGCGGTGTGGTCAGTGATTTCGAGCTTGTCAATTTCGTGGTAACTTTTACACTTCGGCTTTCTTTTTGACGCAGCACTGCTCTTTTGCCCTTAAAAGGCATTGAATCCGTAGCAGCGTTCCTTTCCGTATGGTTCCATTTGCTGCTTGACTTCGCGACAAGCGGTATCTCGGAAATCGATGGCGCAATCCGCGGTGACTGTTGGCTCGAGACATTCTGCTTTGATTGATTTTGCTCTGGACTAATAGTTTTCGTCAGTGGCAACTTTCTATTGAGTTTGGATACAACAGTGGCGTTGGAAGAAGTGCTCACGTTGACACCAATATTGCGTTTCACTTCACTTAGCGTTTGATTTCCTCCGATGCTTGCGTTAGTTACACTTTCGTAGCCCCGAGAAAGCTCCACATCACGCCGATTTGGATGTCCTGGCTCGCTGTTGAGAAACTCTAACCCAAATATTGTTTCTTGTTGTCCTTCCTTTACTATACCGGCACTGCTTTTTAGCTCAGGTGGAGAGGTTTTTGCGGAAGACCCAGTCACCTGAAATATGTTAGAAACACTTTTTAGACGTGGTTTATACTAAACAGGCAGTATTTAGGTTAGTATGCAGGGTGAGAAAGATGAAAAATCTCCAAGCACGACGTGTCGTTCGAGACAACGTTTCGACTCTCGTTGCTTTGAAGTTGAAGTAAGCGAAACCACTTGTCGAAACGCTCACTCTAACGACATTCCCTGTTGGTAAATTTTTCATGCCGCATACACAATCGTTTAATATGCATGAGCAGTGAGCGTATCACCTGCGGCGCTAGAGGGCCATGCTGTGGTAATGAATTCTGTGACACCTTGTTTTCCGGCGAGCCGCCGATCCTAGGTAGCAGTGCTGAAAAACAGCATAAACATATTCAGCATAACGACAATGATGGGGATGTGCTTTCAAGACTTAGACAGGGCTGGGACAGGTATATATGCGCTGTGCGTGTTCGGTCTCATCTTTTCTCTCGTCATCAAACAACACTCACATTTTAATCATCCAGTATTTCTCTGATGCCGATAAGGAAGTGCTGTTTAGACAGTACTTATCAGTTCTTACCTAAGGTACTGATAAGCAAATGATGGTTACGAAGTTTAACCAAAGTTTAGCTCGGATGTTGCGTTCTTATGAATGAAATGCAATTTGAAACCCTTGTCAGTGCGCACATTAGATAGTCAAGCACAATGACTAGTACAGTGAGTATGTGTATTCAGAAGGCATTCGTTTTGTGAAATTTCAACCGACACTACACACATGTTCAATTATCAAAATTAGGTCAAGACTTGCCATGAAGGTTGATTGTCTTGTAATTATTTACTGCGACGAGGAGTGTAGTTTGAGGGAAGTTATTCACCATGAACTAATCATGTTGTAAGACAAGAGGTGGTGAAAGGTTTGGAGGCAGCCCTACCAATGATTACAGGGCAGCGGCTTCCAAAGTTTTCGCCACTATTTTTTGCTTGTCAGTAAGCTTGGGCACCACACTTTAAGAATTTGTTTATACTTTTTTTACTATCAAACCATTTCTTTTGGCATTTATATCGGTATCTATCTATCTATCTATCTATCTATCTATCTATCTATCTATCTATCTATCTATCTATCTATCTATCTATCTATCTATCTATCTATCTATCTATCTATCTATCTATCTATCTATCTATCTATCTATCTATCTATGTAGCCGCCCACGTCTTGGTGCTCCAGTGATCACCCACTTAACTTGGGGTAAACTAAAATTAGTATGGAAACATAAGATGGTTTGACGAATACGACTCGCTTTTAATGACATGAATAATGTCACAATCTCGTTACATATGTCGTCACTTCCCGCAAGACAACAGCACATGCCCGCTGGTGTGTATGTTTTACTGGTATGCGGGTATGTGCCACAGGTGATTGACACTTCATATCTATCCAGACATGGTGACAGCACACATAGATAATTTTATCTCGTAAGTGTTAAGAGAAAGCTGACATCAGCTGTGTTTATCTGACGAATGTGAAGAAAAAATGATTGGCTCTAGCTGGAATTGAACCCCAGCATTCCGCATGACAACCAAGTATTCTACGACAAAGTCACTCCAGGTCTCGCAAATGGGTTTCAAATAGAGCGTGATGTTGGTGAACTGTTAACCGGGAAGGCTGTGATGGATATGCTATTTTATAAACATTTTTATACACATTACATATGTACTCCTATGATGCAGCCGTGTCGTAGGTTCAAGATCAACTGTAGTTAAGCGCAGTGCGCTGAAGGTGAGTAACAGTTAATATTTATCACGGAACTACGTGAACAGACATCGGTAATATTAATTCGAGAGCGTTAAGACAAATTATTGCCTATCCACGAAGTGAATTACGAAGAGTGGGTGAAGCCATGTGTTATAAGGTCGAAGTGTCCATAGAGGACACTAGGATTACTAAGGTCTATAGTGTTTCCGTTGAAGGGACTGACTGATATAAAACACGCAAAGATGAACGGACAGACGCACGGATGGATGAACAGGTGAACGTATGCAAGAACGGGAGGCCACATGGACTAACGAAGAGAAGGGATGATGGGTAGATAGATAGACGGATGAATGGACGCACGAACAGATGGATGCACGGACAGATGCATCGATGAATAGACAGATGGATTGTACGGATGATCACATATAGTGCTGTCGTATAGTTGATTAAACATGAAGTCGGTAGTTTACACGTGTGTTCTAAACTTTTGTAGTGCAGATGTTGTTTCGGTTCGGGTTTCGTGGGGCATGATGAATACCAACTAGGTCTGCCCCTAAAGAGCCTCGCCGCTAAAATCTGAGATCAGCAACGTTGACCAAACGAATGTACAAAATAATTATCATACTCGCAGCAGGAAGCGAACCCCAGAATTATGCGTGGCGATCACATATATACCACGAGATCACCCCAGGTCTCGGAAGTGTTGTTGAAGTAGACCTCAATATTCACAAAATGTCAATTGTAGTTGCAGTGCTGGAAATCCAATCATATGAACAGTACATACGTACTCCTATCATACAGCAGTGAGTCGGGTTAACGACAATCGTAGTAAAGCGCCATCCACTGAAGCTCATTTATCTAGCAGTGTCCAGAGCCACCATCCTCGCTGGCACAAGTGCTACATGTCAGCTTGTGTTGCTAATACCAATGTTGCTGTAAGTATCTTTTCGCAACTGTGAACACGCGACCATTTGACATATGTCTATGTGTAAAACATTTGTACATATCTTTAGCATCAATTCGTAACTTTTCGGTTCATTAAGAACTTACTACACAGTAACCTTTCTTCCGCATGGTTCATATTCCCAAGATTCCCAAGATACGTTGAATCCCAAGATATATCGATTCCCAAGATACGTTGAATCTGCCCAATTCTTTTTTATATATCTTTTGGTTTCAGCGAGAAGCCATGTGTTTCCAATGGAGCAGTTTGCTTGCTACCTTCATTTCTCGGTAGCTGTTTATGAACTTAATTCGTTGATTTTCGAACATTTCCTCATCATTTTGTTGTGACATGTGCGTATAAGCGTGTCTTTGCATATATGTGCCCGAGTGTTCTATTTTTTATGCACTGATTTGTATGCTTTAGTTTAAGACACGCGTTCTAGTTTCACTCGAGGGCTAAGAGTAGCCGGCGCCATAATTGTGCGCCAACATCTCTTTATATATCATATCAATAAAAGAAATGTGCGCAACAGTGCACGAGTGCAAGCACATACAGCTTCCTGAACCCATTACACAAACCAACGCAAATCCTTGTCAGATATAAATAAAACATTACTGAAATGTTGCCCCGCCGCGGTGGTCTAGTGGCTAAGGTACTCGGCTGCTGACCCGCAGGTCGCGGGTTCAAATCCCGGCTGCGACGGCTGCATTTCCGATGGAGGCGGAAATGTTGTAGGCCCGTGTGCTCAGATTCGGTGCACGTTAAAGAACCCCAGGTGGTCGAAATTTCCGGAGCCCTCCACGACGGCGTCTCTCATAATCAAATGGTGGTTTTGGGACGTTAAACCCCACATATCATGATCATTACTGGAATGTTGTGAACATAGGAAGCGTAATAACACGCATCAGTTTGTAATGTGCTTCTCTCAGCACGGGACGAGGTGATAACTCAATAATGTCAAGGACTAAGGATGAAATGTCACACTGCCCCAGAGGAGGGTGAGAGTGGTTTCTGCTGGCGTCAAGAACAATAAATGAAGAAGGACCACAATAAAACTCGTGGTTTATACCGCGAGCTTTTCTGCGTTTATTTGTCATTCCGAATGAAACACATCAGATGTAAAGAGAGCGAGATAATCTGGCTTGCTACCGCACACCTGATGTGAGAGTGGGGAAAAGGGCGAAAGGTGCTAGAAAAGCACGAGGAATACACAAAAATAACACACAAGCACACAATCGCTGATCTTTTCTGCTCATGGCAACACTTGGCATTTTTCAGTTGTTTTTTGGCCAGCTTCTTCTTACTAAAACTGCCCTGATTCATTTCTATCGGTTTTAGTGTGACATCTGTGTGGATCGCATTATAATGTTCTCGCCACAATAAACAACAACCTCGAATGTTGTCAAGTTGGCTAGAGCTGTTCTACCGTAACTTGTTCTACCGAGATATATTCTGTGGCACTAGGATCCTAACTACACTGTTTTAAATCACCCGTGCTCGTTCGTTATGATTGTGTTTTTCGTGATCATATACCCTTCTTTGCATAAATCAATTTTTCCCCAGCAGGTAATTGTACCACTCTTGTGCAAAACCCACTAGTAATAAGGGATAATAAATTATATACCGCGCATCGCTTTAATAGGGTCACTGTTGTCCATGTGACCATGTGGCCTTTATTACAAGCATGGCCTCTCAGATGAACGTTTTTCAATATTCATTGCCAAATGACGACGATTTACTTTAAATTAGTTTTTAAACTCTTACCTACTGTTCATGGCCTGCCTAGTTGAAGAGGTCATTAAGGCATAGGTGGGTGATTTTGGAGCTACAAAAGACGTACGCATCTGAGAGGCAGGCGAGCGTGCATCTGTCGTCTGTCTTTCACATCTGTACGACTTTTGTAGCGCTAAAATCACTATGGTATATAATCGCCTACTTGCCCAACGAGAAGTTCGTATTAAGGCATGAGTAACACGCGAACGAAAAAAAAACAAACAGAAGAGATGCAGATGCAACATTTCATGATGAACATATATAACCACATAAGCTACGTAAAACTACTTGTAAAAAGAATGAATTCAAGTTTAAACGCACGCCACTAGGAGACGAAAAAAAAACGAAGTGAATATTTGCAAACTTTGGTACAGTAGAGCTGCTTCTGTTCTGCTAAAAAAATTGTGTAAAACGCCATGAATTCTCAATGACTGTTTGTGCAAACTTCCTGACAGGAAATGTTCACATATAATCAATGCTAGGTGAAATTCAAGTAGCCGAGTAAAGTGCCTTCTTATGAAACACAAGAGCCCTCTAGGCAGAAAAAAAATAGTTTGACAAAAATTGCAACTAAAGCGGCTGAACTTTGAAGAGAGAAAGCAAAATATAATTGAAAGAATGACACTATCGACGTTTCCAAAAAAATCAATATCGTCATTGCCATTTCGCAAACTCATGCTAAATATGGCTGAGTCCCATTCGCTAAATCAACACATATTTTTCCGTCTATTTGGGCGTGCCATCTTTCAAGATCATGTGACGTGTATGTGCAAATGGTCAACCACACTTAAAAAAAATAAAAAAAAATTGCCTGAGTGATCAGTATCTTCATGAAGCACCGTATGAGACACGTTTTTCCGGTGACGTAGATAAAATGTTCAAGTCAAAGCCGCTGAAATATCAATCTAGCGTTTTCTGTAGATGCAGACGACCGTGTCCCCTGCACTGACCAACCACGCAGTGCGGTCGTTTAGAGACGTCACTGACATTCACCGCCGTTTCGTCTCAGCAATGAACTCTCTGTCTTTTTTTTTTGTGATCGTTTCTTTAGGCAGAGGTGATCACTTAAGTCAGCTCTGACCTATATTCTGCAGCCGCTCAGGATTTGTGCGTGTTGATGCGCAGTCTTAAGGACAATTCTTTTTCGAGTCATTTGTCTTCCTCACTGTCACCGCTGCCTGACCTCTACAGTTTGCGCTCGGCCGTCGGAACTCTTCTGCGTCAACCTTCAGCATAACCTGAGTCCACTGCCTCAAGAAAACAAACCGTGACGACATTTGGAGCGACCGATGAAAGGCGACACTGACCCGTCGACGCCTTTTGTGCGTTGGCGGCGGATTATAGTTGCTGGCTGAAAACGTACGGTGAAGGAAATATCACACGTCTGCGCAGATGGCTTGGACGAAGGCGACGTGGCGAAAACTTGCACCGTGTGAAGCATGGAGCTTTCAAAGCTGACGTGTCAGATTTAAAGGAAACTTGGGAAATTGAATGCTTCCGTACAAAACTGAAGTAAAAGCAGTGTGATCAAAGTGCTTGAAATATTTACCAGACTGTGTATACGCAGGGCGAAAATTCTACACACCTTCGTTACACGCTTGCAGACACCTCTGTTATCCTAGTCACACAAAGTGTTATCATACGTAAAAATTTCCGAGCAATAGATGTATTCAAATTCAGTGCATTGTGGTGTATGCGGCGAATTTTACGTTTCATGGACCGAGAAGAGCTTTCGGTTCAAAAGTTAAGCCTTTGCACATATCCAGAAGACATGGCGTATAAAAAAAAGGACAACGTGATAACTTTATTGCCTAAAACTTTGCAACATTCCTCTCTTAATTCGCATGAGTTGTTATCTTTTTTTTGTTACGCTGCCGAAGTTGACATACAGAGTTCATTTAAAGAAATTCTTAACAATTTATAGGGTGATATTCTATTTTGGCAGATTTGCAAGCATTCCCAACGAAGTAATTGCTTTGCTACGCATTAGAAATTTTCTGTGGTGTGAACGTGTGCGCATGTCGTTTTTTCTTCATCTTTCTCTCTATATGTGTTTTATATTTCGCCTCCCTCACCTTACAATACCTCCATTATAGGGTAGCCATAAGGATGCTCATTTTGGTTGAACTCCCTGCCTTTGCTTTCATCATCCCTTTACCTGCGTGTAAACTTACACCCTTTTACATGGCAAAGATAAACAGAAATCGTCACCTAAAAGTGTGACTATCTGTATATAAAAATTGAAACGGCTCCATATACGTATTCGACGTACTTACATGCATATTAAGCAGCGCTGAGCTCTGTTTTTTGTTTGATGTCATTGCTGAGGCGCTCATGAATAAGCCCCCCATCATACTACAGGAACATTCCAACTGGAATGAATATTGAAGGTACTTTATAGATGGAAGTGGCTCTTAGATGCCAAGAACGGAAATGGTACTCGTAATACTTGTAACTGTGAAAATATATCAGCCAAACATGAAATTTATTCCGAAGAGATAAGCGTACTGTATGAAGTGTGCAACTTAAACACCTGCAATTAAGATTATGATACACTAGTGTTTACAAATAAGGCGCAAGCTATTGCATTTGTGAACCACAGAGCAAAGGGCAACTAATAATTTTTTACTCTACTGATATCCTTTTTTTTTACTTTCGGAACACTTCATGGAGCATAAACGTCTACTCGTCATTGTAACTTTTAGTAGTTGAAACCTGTGCCTAAACTGCACAATGCAGCGCAAGACTTTGTCACTCGGTGCTGTCCCTTCAGCTATTAATGCGTTTCTTACAGTAGCCGCCATTTGTGAACGTAATGATGTAGCAATATTAGTATATTTATGCGTTGAAGATTAAATATTAGCTATAGGGCCTTGGAAACTACTACACTGCTTCCTATTTGATACCTTCGATTGCTACTATGACTGTTGTCTTGCCGCAAATGCCTAAATGTTAACGGCCCATCGAATACGTGGCCACGATAACTACATCTCAGTGCGAACCAGCGCTTCTGTTTCTTTTTTTTTTTCTGAATTTTCTGAGTTCGCATATGCTCTTTCAATGCCAAGAGGAAGGAACTTTTGAGCTCAATGCTCTCTTCTTTCGACAGCTATTTCTATGTGTGCGTTGACAACTGCTCTTTTATTTCTGTCGTCACCTCTTCGTGCGCAATTAACTGATTAGAGCATATTATAAATCACTGTTACACAAAAATAACCTATCTGTATAACCTCTTCCTCATCGAGTACCTGTCTAATGCTTTACAACAGCAACGTTTCTTTAACTGCAAAACTCTGAACAGTTGACAAATAATAATCTACGCTATACGACTGCTGAAATTGTGGCTGCTGACTGTTCAGTGAAAAGGCAGTGGTAGGCTTTCGTCAAGCTGACCCTACGAATAACGGCTACTTCTGTCAATAACTGTAATGGTGGAAAATATAAATATTACAACTATTATTATTATTAGTAGTAGTAGTATAGTAGTAGTAGTAGTAGTAGTAGTAGTAGTAGTAGTAGTAGTAGTAGTAGTAGTAGCAGTAGCGGTGGTAGTAGTAGTAGTAGGAGGAGGAGGAGGATGGGAAGGAGGAGGAAAAGTAAGACGTCCCTTTAAATCCGAGAATGGCATAGCTGTATGCCGTTCAGTTACATCGACTCAGTCTCTGCACTGAAAATAGGCTTCTGCGAAACATGTGTAAGGAAAACGTTACGGATTATGAACTCTTCATAATAGTAGTTGTGAAGACTAGAGGGAGCAAATAAATATATTGCCTTTCTTGTAAAATGTGTATGATGTAACAGCCTTTGCAGGTGAAAAAAAACTGCACCCAGTATCTTGAAAAGGCTACAGCGTTGGCGAATATAGTTTTAAGACCTTATCTATGTCAGAACTGTTGGTCATGTTTGTATTGTCTCTGATTTTAAACTTCTAATTGACAGAGTAGCTGACTGGAGCCCTCGATTTCAATCAATTATTGTAGACACCTTCTAAGAAATTGTAGTATACATCTACGTTGAGCATGTTGCGGTTCAAGTATGGAAACTTTCTGGAATAAAGCCCTAATTAGGTTCATGTTTACTCAGTAAGAATTCCAAGTCTGTCATGACAGAGCATGAAATCTCACATGACTCTCTTTTCTGTCTCAACATGTTACATGCTCTGTGAAATTAATACGTAATATTTAATTTACTGGATACTTAGGCTTTCTATAGTTTATTGTTTAGTAGTTAATGTATCTGCAAGAGCGTCACCAAATTGAAGCCTGCGTGCCACTAAATTTTATGTTCAAATGTGAAGAATTGAACTGTTGCTCACCGGTCAGTAGGCCGAAAAGAACAGTGGCAGTTATTGCCATGCTGCGTGTGACATCCTCCGCCTAGTTTAAGGCTTTCACACCTTCGATCAGGTGAGGCTTCATCAGATTGACGAAGATCTAAAGCATTCATCATTATTTCCTCTGACATCATTTGTCCCTTTATGGCCTCTTCGGGATTCAGCTCATTGTTCTTTTCTCGATTAAAAAAAACTGAACGCGGAATAAAAAAATCATCCTACTGCAAATAAATTTTACTTTCATGCGGGAGGGTTTAAAATCGGAGAAACATATTTCCATTTCTTTTGTGCCATGTATTTTTTATAGTTTGTGATTACCACAAAGGGAAGCGATCTGAAGTATCATGTGCTTCATGTACTATGGGGAATCAGTTAGGTGTACCTCTAAAATGAACAAACGCAACACCTTTGAAATATGACCATTTATTTAAATACTCTCAATGCCATTAACGGCGTTACAGAGAGGAGTGGTTACAAGTTAGAGATGGCAGTCTTGAATGATGCATGATCAGGGTTGCTGGCGATGGAGGCAGGAAGGTGGTTCCATTCGGATGAAGTCTTCGGCACGTAGGAGTGGAAGTATATGTTGGTATGGCAGAGTGGCACATGGACTTTGAAGTTATGGTCGATGCGAGATGAAACGTAAGAAGGTGACGAGAACAATGTGCCCTTTATTTCAGGATTCATAAAAAAAAATTTTGTGAAAGAGACAGAGTCGGGCCTGTTTCCTCCTGTTAGAAAGGGTAGGAAGGTCTAGAGAATTTTTAATTGATGAGATGCTAGCGGTACGGCAGTAATTAGCGACAATGAAGCGAGCTGAGCGATTTTGGATGGCTTCCAGTGCATTAACAAGTGAACAAGAATGAGGATCCCAGATTGATGAGGCGTATTCGAGTTTAGATCTGACTAGTGTTTTATAAAGAAGAAGTTTTAATGAAACAGGTGCTAATGAAAAGTTACGGCGCAGGAAGCCGAGAGTGCGGTTAGCATTGTTAATCACATAACTGACATGATTATTCCATGTTAAATTGTTATCTATGTGAACACCAAGATATTTGTAAGTATTGACAGACGACAACAGAAAATTAGAAATTGAATAAACAGGGCTAGTGCAGTCAGTACTTCCTCGAGAGATCCTCATTATTTTGCACTTGCCAATATTTAGTTTCATTGACCAGAGTGAGCACCAAGATGTAATGTTGTCAAGATCAGATTGGAGTAGTGATGAATCCTGAGAGTTAGTTATTATGCGGTAGATGACACAATCGTCGGCAAATAGCCTGATTGTTGATGTAATGCTGGATGGAAGGTCATTAATATAAATTAGAAAGAGTAAGGGTCCAAGGACAGAACCTTGCGGCACACCAGAGATTACTGAACAATTGCGTGAGTCATGATCGTTAGCTGTTACATGTTGGGTTCTGTTAGATAAGAAGCATTCGATCCATCGTAATGTGTTTGAGTCAATATTTAGCATGCTTAGTTTTAGTAGGAGTAAACGGTGAGAAACGGTGTCAAAAGCTTTTTGAAAATCAAGGAAAATGCAATCGATAATGGAGCCAGTGTCAGAAGCTGAAAATAAGTCGTTGGTGAAGAGAAGTAGTTGGGTTTCACATGAGTAGTGTTTCCTAAAACCATGCTGACTGTTGTGAAAGAAGTTATTTTCTTCGAGAAATATAATTAAGTTAGAATAGATTATGTGTTCGAGAAGCTTACATGGAATACTAGTCAAAGTGATGGGCCTGTAGTTAGAAGGATTAGATGAGTCACCTGGTTTAGGCACAGGAACCACCTTCCCCGCCTTCCAGTCACTGGGCAATGAGGCATTTTGTAATGACTGTGAAAAGAGCTGTGAAAAAATGACTGAACAATAAGTGGCAGTTTGTTTGAGAAATTGGGGAGCGATTCCATCTATGCCAGGTGCCGAGGCTTTCATTTTTAATATGAGGTGAAATAGCCCCAATTGATCAATGATGATTGGTTCCATTCGGGGATATCCAGGATCGGCTTGAATTGGTAAATGATTGGAGTTGTCAACGGAAAATGATTTTTTAAATACGTCTTGCAAAGCCTCGCAGCACCTGTCACTTGCAATCGCCAAACCAAGTTCGTCACAAAGATCAATGTTCTTATTTTTTGGACCATTTACTAGACACCAAAACTTACGAGGGTTAGACTGTAGAAGAGAGGGAAGGGTATCGCTGAAGAAACTATGTTTAGCAACTGCATAAGCTTTTTTGTATTCTAATGTTGCGTTGTGATAAGCCGCCCATCTCTCCGTGGTGTCAGATGATGAAGCGCTGCGGTAAAGTCGTTTTTTTTTATTACGTAAGCGAAGAAGTGCTGATGTGAACCACGGAGAGCGGAACGCCGTTCGAACAGTTCGTAAAGGAACATAACAATCTATAAGTGAATTAAACTTATTTTTGAACGATACCCAGTTCTCCTCTACAGTATTATCAGCGGCACATGCAATGTATTTTTCAGTGAAAACTTCCAACTCAGTACATATAGATGCATAATCAGCTTTCGCATAATCTTTTATAACTTTAGTTGCGTGCATAGGACGCTGTGGTTGCATTGCGCAGGTGAAGTGTACAATGCGATGATCACTAAGCCCGGGTAGGTAGTGAATCGATGAAATGACCGAAGGATTAGTTGTGAAAACCAAATCAAGTATATTTGAAGAAAATGCTGTGATGCGCGTGGGTTCATGGATTACTTGGGTTAAATTAAAATCATTGCATATGTTTAAAAAGCAATTACCTTCCGCTGAAAGACAGCTAGCCGTTCCATCCCCACTGCCCCAAGTAACTTCTGGGAAATTAAAATCGCCCATGACAAATATATGAGAATTTGGGTACCTGACAGAAACTGCGTGCAAACAGTCATGGAAGTTTTCGCAAAAGTCTGAGGGGCAGCGAGGCGGTCGGTAGCAAACGCACAAAATCACGTCCTGATACGCAAATCGAACGCACGCGCATACGATTTCTAGTGGCGAACTTATGGGAACAATATGAGAGGAAAATCTATCTGATATCGCGATAAGAACACCGCCCCCTGTTCTTGTTATTCGATCTGATCTGTAAAAATTGTAGGTGTTTTTGCAGTGTAAAACCTCAGTGTTGCGAATTTTACTTGACAACCAAGTTTCCGTTAACACTACTATGTCCGCAGAACAGTCATCAATTATAGAAGATAACTCGTCACGTTTACTTAGCACACTTCTAATATTTGTAAACAAGACTGAAACTGGTTCAGGTGTTGTGGCACGTTTAGTAGGTTGGGATTGCTAGGAAGAGGGAAGAACACTGCTAGGAATATTGGTACTTGAAGGGGAAAGTGAAGAAGTAAATTCACGGGTAAGTTCACAAACGCTGTCGGTTTGACTGCAGTAAACGAAGCATTTTTTGTTAATGAATAACTTGTTGTAACGCACTGCAAACTGTTGACCAGTCGACTTTCCGTACTCGTACAATTTTTTACGCGTGTTCCTAGTTTCTTTGCAAAAATCTTCACTTAAGCTGACACCGATACCTTTTAATTTGGCCTTATTTGCCATAATGCTTTCCTTAACCTTAAAATTAGAAAGCTTTACAATTACAGGACGGCACTTCTTATTTGCGTATGAACCAAGCCTATGCGCACGTGAAATGGCATCGGTCGGCAGTTGGAGACCTAGAGTGGACATAATCTCGCGAACCTTATCTTCGGACTGCGACCATGTTTCGGCTGCAGCATCAGGTATTCCGAAGAATAGAAGGTTTTCTCGCCGTGACCTATCCTCGAAATCATCTAGGCGTGAACGTAATTCAGCGTTCGCCCCACGAACAGTATCACTTATAGTTTGCTGCAGGTTACTTGGAGACATTTTGTCGAAGGAATTTACACGAGCTTCTACAGCAACCAATCTTGAGTTAATATCTGACACAGTTTGCTCCAAAATCGCCTGACTGGACTTCAATTCATCAAGAACTGTTTTTAATTCTTTATGGCGTGCGTCAACGTGCGCATTAATTGCCTTCACGACTTCAGCCAGCTCATCAGGAAGACTAGAAGAATTATTGGGACCTGGATTGGATTCGACGTCACCACTCAAAAGCAATAGTTTCACAACATGAACACATTCGCAAATACATAAAAAAAGTACACTTGGGCATGGTACAAGCAGCAGACACAGGTTGTTTGACTTTTTAGAGTGGCATGAGTGAAATTTACCAACCTGGAGTAGAAGAAAAAACGGGTTCTTAGTCGACTGCATAGCTGCTGCTCGACCATGCCCACTGAAGTCGCGCGGGGGATGACGGCTGCTTATAAACTTGTGGCTGGGTGATGACGATGCTGATGAGCATTCGGAGATTATCGGAGTGACAACAGGCAGGCTTGTTGTGCTATCAAACACGGGGCACTGCCAAGCATGATTCCAAGCCGAAGAAGAAGACTGCAGAAGCGTTGGCGGTCCGCCCTGAACAACATGCACCCGTGACGCGAGGCACCACGAAGAGAACCTCGCCGTGTCGTTCCAGTTGGAAGCGCCCTTCGAAGGTAGGTGAAAGCCGTCCGTTAGAGCTTCTTTGCAGGGGGCGGAAGCCAGCATCGTCAGCAACTGGAGTAGAAGAAAAAACGGGTTCTTAGTCGACTGCATAGCTGCTGCTCGACCATGCCCACTGAAGTCGCGCGGGGGATGACGGCTGCTTATAAACTTGTGGCTGGGTGATGACGATGCTGATGAGCATTCGGAGATTATCGGAGTGACAACAGGCAGGCTTGTTGTGCTATCAAACACGGGGCACTGCCAAGCATGATTCCAAGCCGAAGAAGAAGACTGCAGAAGCGTTGGCGGTCCGCCCTGAACAACATGCACCCGTGACGCGAGGCACCACGAAGAGAACCTCGCCGTGTCGTTCCAGTTGGAAGCGCCCTTCGAAGGTAGGTGAAAGCCGTCCGTTAGAGCTTCTTTGCAGGGGGCGGAAGCCAGCATCGTCAGCAACTGGAGTAGAAGAAAAAACGGGTTCTTAGTCGACTGCATAGCTGCTGCTCGACCATGCCCACTCATATTTGTAAGGTTCCTCGCCCTTTCCTTGCCGCAAAGCGTGCACGGACTTTCGAGTTTGGTGCCAAAAGAAAGACCACAGTTTACTTCAAGTATAGTTCCTTCGCGGTGTATTCGACATTTTTTTGTAATAATGCGCACAGCCACAAGGCTTTAATGATGTCATTCGCATTTTCCGGATAGCGGGCATTCTCTGTACTTTCAGTTCACAAAATGTGTAGTCTAGCATTGCGCCCATATAAGTTAGTGTATCTTTATTTTAAACATTCCGTTATTTGAATTTCAATTTCCTTTATTTTTGGCGAGCAGCCCGGCAAAAACATGAATGAAGCTTCTAAACACTGCACAGTACATGAATGACCGATAACAGCCCTTACGCCATCAATATGTGAATGTCTTGGGGACCTTTAAAACACATACTTTCACTTAGAGGAAATCCCGATGAAACACAAATATATTACAAAAACGCAAAAGTATGCGCATCTGCTGCAGCTGTCAAAATAATGTTGCATACTAAAAATGTTAGTGACTCTTGACCAAACGTTCTATTAAAAATTGCAACACGAGTAAGGACGTGGGATCAAATATTTAAAATTTTTCACGCAAAGTAAGACGAAGTTTCAGCTGAAGCTATATTATAGGGTGGTTTTGTGTCTTTTAGGATCATAGAGCTCACTGATTTATATTATTTAGGTGAGACTTTGCTTTGGCAAAACTTTTTTATTGGTCTTGCAACACAAAACTTAGTGGCACAGTGAATCATTCTTATAGTGTGCATTAGTAAATACTTTCTTCTCTCTAAGGTCTTGGCTGATGGGTGTGCTTAATTATATCTTCGCCCCCATTTGATCTAGTGCGTGATATTTATTAGGGCTTACGTTTGAAAGTTGCTGCTTACTGATTGCTCCGGCTGTTCTTTACTTGGTTCCAATGATTTAAATTCACTTTCCAGTTTCGTTTTAAAATGAAACTCTCTTCATTTCGTCACACTCATTCACCTTTGCTACAAAATTCGGGCAGATAGCTGCTGTCTAGTCGAGTACACAAGACGTCCGGCCGCTATGACTACAATTTGAGAGAATTGTACTTAAGTCACATTCTATTGTCCATCATAGCTAAACCTGTTTAGCATCTAGCCCAGGGTGCGGATCAGGCAGGAATGGCCGCACCTTTATTCTATGCAGCAGGACCTCGTGTGAGACTTGCATGGCTTTCCTGATGTTCAAGCCACTTTTAATTAAAACGACCATCTAATATATCAACGTTCTGTTTGATGTCTTGCCCTACTGAAGTCCTCAAAGGAAGACGCACGTAGGGCTGTCCCAGAATAGTGTAAAATGTCTCTGTATTAGAAGTTTGGTTGAATCTAGTGTAAAGACTTGAGCCTTGAAATAACACATGCACACACACGTCCAGACGCACGATTTTCTTTTATTACTGTATATTGTTTGTGGTCCCTGTATTCTTCATTTAGTTCATGGCTCATTTCCATTTTGTCTTGATATACACCATTAGAACGAAAGGTTTCCAGGCCTCATCAAGTGAGAAAATTGACCACCGGTGACGTCGGTGTCAGTTCGAGTGACGCAAAAGTGTATCATAACGTCATGACGTCAACATGAAATGACTATGACGTCTAGTGACGTGAAGTGCCACGATGACGTCGTCACTTGACATCATTGCTTCGTTAAAGGTGGGCTTACCACGGAGGCCGTGCAAAACTATTACAGTTGTAGCACTCCTGTCATGACTGCCATCGTGAAGGAAGTGCAAACCAACGTTCTATGAACACACACTTCGGAGGGGGGAGGAGATCAATGTGAGTCAAAAGAAAAAAAAAAGAGAAACACTACGTCTTTACGTCACACTAGACCAATGCAAATTAACTTGTGATTACGGTTTTTGGTCGTTGCATTCTTTGTTTAGTCCATCTCTGTGAAATGAACACAGCGACTCACTAATGTGGTCAGACTTCAAGTCGTAAAATTGTTAACAAAACATCCACGTTGACTGCGTTTAAAAACCATCTGAAGACATTTTGTATATATAGATCATTTTTAACGTTTTCTGGTAAGGTGTACAAGACATATTTTGGCATATATCTGCTCTACGCATGACAAAATTCAGCCACGTGTGACAAGACTCGGTTGAAAAGTTGTGAAAGTGCATGTTGTTTCTCGTGTTTATTTCATGGAATCCTTGGGTCTCCTGCCGAACAATTTGCCAAACCACCATCTTTTTTTCATGTTGGGCTGCCTACAACGCGAATATCTGCAAGTTCCTTTCGGGTAGTTCCTGTCCACCTGCGAACATGAGAGAGATAAATGAAAATTCTTCTGTTGCGCTAGCACGCTGGTCAAAGTAACACTCTAACGTGTTAAAACTTGAGAATAAGTAAAGTACTCACCAACATCCATCGCTTTATCACCTAGAGAAAGTTTGCATAGATGTTTCATGCAATCACGCTCGTTCATTTTCCTGACGTCAGACTCTTTTCACTCATTCCAGGTAGCTGACATTTCTTCGAAGACGCATGATTGTGTGGCTTGTTTTCGTTCGAGAAGATTCAACTTCTGGCAAACTTCAGCTAATATTCTGATATCACTTCTTCAGGAGATATGATGCTTTACGTAGAAATTGAGAACTATTGGCTTTTATTATGCATAGTGTTTATATCGACATACGTGTTTATATAAAACACGTATGGTTACAATGACAACTATCTGGCATGTTTTATACACAGATGAATGATATGCCCGTGGCAGTACCGCGGGTGGTTGCAACTGGCTGTAGAATTTATTTCTAAGTTAGTTAGGCCAGCGAATTTCTGTGTCAGAACCCCCTTTGAATGAATTTTTGACATATTGGTTTAATACAAGGAAAAAGCAAGTTCAAGGTTTTTTCTTGAATATAAGGCTAGAGGCTATAACACTTGAATCTCGATGTTACACTAGCAGTACGAAAATATCTTCTTCCTTTTCTCTCCCCCCCCCCCCTTGTTTTTGTGATTCTGTAATATCACATGCCTCAGTAAAGTATTCTAAAGCATCGCCAAGATTTGGAGGTATGTGGCCGTGGTGCCATCTCTTGCCAGTGGCACTGGCGTTCCACCTTAAATGAAGGGGAGTAGACAGAAAAGAGACATATCTGACATGAATATAGTTGCCAGAAAGCATAGAAGTTCCCAAAATTACCTTGAGGCGACTATGGCGCTGCGATCGTTCAACAGCCATTAGAATTATGGGTAGTACACGAATTTGCCTAGTCTTCATACCTGCTGGTGGCGAATCGCACTTGTGGCTTCGTTTATTGCTGTGTTTCGGTTTTGTTTCAAAAAAAAAAAAGAATGAACCCTTCTCAACTTCGTGACCCGATTTGACATGGCAAGCCTAAAATATATAAGGTGGTGATGCGGAACCGCTAATTATTCGCTGATTTTTGTTTCGTGAGAAAGCAGCTACAAGCCACACGAACGAGCACGGAGCCGGAAGTACGAAGATTAGACAAGTTCGTGTACTACCCATCATTACCATAATCACGCTGAAGCGTCATGCGTTGCATCTGCCATAGATACTAGCGCCAGAGTTCCCTGTAGTGTATATTTAGGAAACTCCATGCCAGAAGAGACACATGATCTAAACAACACAGATCCACTGTGACATTCTGGTAAAATTAGCAGGGTCGAGATACAAATCGGAAGGTTTGGCTGAGTGTTTTACCGTGCTTCCACATGTGTGGACATTGTTAATTTCTCTAAACAGCATTGTTAATATCTCTGTAAACAACATGTCATTTCTAGCGCGATATTTCAATTTCACCAAAACATTCCTGTTGGTTTTTTTTTCGTGAAACAGGTAGTCCTTTTTAGTAACTAGCTTTTTTTGTAAAATACAATTTTTTTCTGCCTATTCCTCATTCAGTTTGGCCGCATGCCATTGCTGACACCGAAAGAGGGCACCACTTATAAAGGTGTCCTCTAAGTCACCGTAATGCTTGTGATAGTAAGCCTTTGGCTTTCCTAATATTTAGTGCAATTGTTTTTACCGCTTAGCTTATGCACACCCAAACCTATCCCACTACGCTTATGGCGCGAACACCAAGGTGGTGTCGCCAATCATTTTTTTTTTGGGGGGGGGGAGGGGGGCGCAATGCTTGGCTTACTGGGAGTATTTAAGGAAATGTGTTTTCTATCTTGCGGAGGGGTACGTAGCTTACTAACATGATTGTTGTTTTTCTCGTAGTGTACCTTTAAAGCGGGTCACATTCGGGGCTGGTATACGTATTTATTGAACGAATACGTTCGTAAAACAATATAATAAGTTATTAAAATGACAAGTCTTGAAACTTCCGTGTTCTCGTCATGTTAAAACTGCATGCATTCGCAGGCATGGTGGTGGATGACAAGGCACTTGACAAGATGGTGGATGAATGTAGGAACTTTATTTTTAGTCCCGAGAAATGCAATTAGTGCGCAAGTTAAGGGTGAAATCATATTTGCCTTTCGAGGTGGATTTTACTGAGAAAATCACTTTTCAAAAATTTCAACTTTGTTTGTTATTTAGGACTACTATTTTTCAGAACTGATAATGACGCATGCATATTCAACCGATAGAGAACGTATTCCAAGCACCTTCATAGGTAAAGGGACATTTAGTGAAAAGCTAGTTTACCTAGAACTGAGAACTTATTCATCAGAAAAGGCACTTACGTTCAACTTGCGATCAAAGGTGCGATATTAGAGAAGAAAATGTGCGTCATATTTTGTTATTTCGGTCACTTGAATGTGAGTGTGACCTTACAAGTTTGAAAATATTTTCTCATGTTCCGTTCACAATGGCTCAATAAAATTGTTTCTACCTTGCAAGTCTAAATATTGAGATAACCTAAAAACTATGAGGAAATCCGCTCTCGATATGTTCAAATAAGTGAGGAGGACTAATGAAGTCCAAGCGATGCCGTCAAATTAAAGGCCTGAAGATGCCATCGCCAGATGTATTTTCTGCAGCAATACACGATGGCGAACAAGTTAACTTTGAGTCATTGTTCTTAGATGAGAGCACAGATTAACAGTACGGCATATTGAATATGAGATTTTCTCACGAAAGCGTATGGTGTCATAAAATACACACTAGCAGATTACGAAGAAAAAGCAGCGGTAGTTTCGCTGATTTGGAAGACCTTGGAGACGAACCTGCAACCTTTCTGTTCGCAATGGTATACGCTAGACGATCCAACCACTGCGCTACTAACGCACGTACACGAGGCTTTCTAAACGCCTCTTGTATATCTCGCGCCCTCCCAATATCCCTGCACCCGGTTGGCGGAAAGTGGTGACGCTATCTAGGAGAGGTATAATAAAGGATTGTATTTTGAGCCTCACGAGCGCAGACAGGGACCACCTCGGTCCTTGTTTTCACATAAGTTATGCTTTCACTTGAGACATGGCTTTCCCTGATGACACTACTGCGAAAATTCAGATAATATTGTAGTTAAGTCGAATAATACATAAGAGCAAAGAATTCAGGTGACATCCATGGCTGGATAATACATGTAACGAACCATCAATTGATGCACAAGCGGAAACTCAAATGCTTGCTGACTTGCAGCGGCTCCTTAGCAAGTAGTGCGTCATGGTCATTTCAAGCTCAAATTGTTATATTAGGTACCACCTCAAAGTGGCTCTTTACATTACCAACCAGCACAGATGACTGCGCTAGTATCTCACAATAAGCGTCAATATTGTCAACGTCTGATATTTTAGGAAAACAATTATGGGAACAACTTCACACCATGTGTATGTTCTGGTAAACAATAGAGTAAGAACTAACTTTCTCTGTTATCTGAACAAATAACTTTGCTGCCGCACCATTTCTTGGACTATGGCTGAGTAATTGTTTAATGATGTTTATCGTGCGACAGCAGCTCAATAAGGTGGGTAGCTTTCTCACAATGTGCGTATAGCAGAAGTTCAGGAGCCCTTCTTGGAAACAATGGAGGCTATGTATACTTGCGAAACCTCTGAAGACTGTATTTTTATTGGTAAGTTTTTTCGAATGCTTAACCCAGGCACTGTGGAAAAGGGTGTCAAGTATACATGAATAAAGTCATTGATGTCTAGTTCTCGTAGTAACAATAAGTAAGTCCGTGTGTGCAGCGTTCACAGTTGGTTGGTCGACCAGGATGCAGGCTGATCGTATGGAAGATCTGAACATGGTGTAAATGACTCCTGGGCTAGTCCACAGAAAATGGATCGTTGTCACATATCGTAACGTGGCGTCATAAAATGGGCATGGTGTATCACAGCGGCCGCTGTAGGTTGCGGCCAGTGAGCCTAACACCGACACCAAATGTTCGCAACGTAAAAACAGACTTTACCCAGCATGGTGTTCCGTTGGCCTCTGGTAACCGGTATATTCGATACAAGGATTCGTCGAAACAATAGAACCAGCATCTAGGATTTGGTGTTGCACTTGTCGACTGGTGAATCAAAGGGAAAAAAATGAGTACGGAGGTCAGGTACAAAGGTACTGGTGGCAGTTTTTTTGCGAAGACTTGTTTCTCTGATGATAGGAACCAATTGTTACGCTTGACTTTAGCCTTCAACTATGAGCACTAAACGTAGGTTTTAGTCTGGTTGAAGATTTGTTTCATATGCCGGTGCTGAATGAAGCAATAGCCATTACCTGGCACTAATTTGTTTTTACATTGACATTTGGTTAATATAAATAAATGGAGATCATTCAGTTGGCTGAAATTGTGAATTCGAATGTCGTGCTTTCCTGTGAGAACTTTATCAAACTTCCATTGTGCGCCAAATTAGAATCACCCATACTTCACACCAACGCATTTGTTAACTCGTCATCTTCACGCTCAACACTTGTACCAGATTACAAATATAATGCCGGTGTTACATGGTCACTTTCGATCACGATCAGGTGCAATTGGAATATAATTTTAACCCTCTGAACGCTGGGTTTGATTTACACCATCTTTATTCAGCCACCCGAACAACTAAATCAATTAACCCGAAATATTTACCATCGCTACATTTAAGCTTTGTAGTAGGAATGACACTTGTGAAACGCGATGCTTTACAAAGGAATGCATAAGTTGAAAGGTTGAAGAGCCTTCAACAACTAAATATACAGTGCCAGCGTTTAGTCGTCTACATTTTCCTACGCCAATAGAACTAATAGCGGCCGTCGCTTACATGAGCAGATACTCGAAAAGTCACTGCAATGGAGAGAGAACGCGGTGATTTGTGCTTATAAAAAGTATTTTCGGTAGAAAGAAATAAATATAGGCTGCAGCCAAATTCTCATACTGTCCGGGATAGTGTGTCAGTAGGTTATTTGTATACCTATTATTCTAAGTGAATGTCAGCGCGCAGTGAAAAAAACACATGCATGGATCCAGACATATATCGTTCTGCTGTAAAATGCACCAATGGTAACAGCTGATGCACTCACAAGTTTGCCTAGCCTATGGCATTTCCACCTCCTTTCAATACTGGACGAATTGCCGAGGGTGGCACTTGTAATCCCTGGCGCATAACCTGTGGTGGTACCCGAATGTATGCCCGGATTTATGCCTTGATGGATGCCAGTGTTGATGCCCTGGTTGGTGCCTGGATTGCTAACCGAGTTGATGCCTAATGCTTTGAGGTTGGCATCCGCAACATTGCCTAGTACCACTGCTCCTGAGGATAAACAAACGAAACAGGTTAGAACGTAATTGCGTTAACCTATTTAAAAGCTCACAAGTTTTCACAGAGACGATGGAATCGAGGCTTGCATTGTCTCGGCGTACACTAGTAAACTCATCAGTTAAAAGATTGATTAGGATATTACTGTTATTTAGAACATGTTTTCGCATCCACACCTGTCTCTTAATGCTTAAGCTTAAGTTTATCCATGATAAATCACATGTCAAGGCATTTTATTGTAAATAAACATATAACTGCCCAAATATTATTATTATTACGTCTTAATCACATTATAAATCATCATCACAGTCTCTGACGGCATCATGAATTACCATTAACCTATATAAAAACTATTCTTTAGCAGATGTAGACTTATTAATGAAAGCAATACGCGCCCCTCTTTTCTGAAAAAAGCTGGGTGTATTTTTGGGACCAGGTGTTTAAAGCATGTTATAATATAACTACAAAACACATAATGTCGTTTATGCCAGAAAAAAATTCCATCAGTGACACTTCAGCTAAGATAACTCTAGAAATGCGCAATACATAAGATCGCCCATGACCTACGTGTCGTAAAATGATGGGCAATTGACTTCATTTACAAATAATACGCAACGTAATGGCGTGGATTGAGTTGGCCCTGTTATTCGCGCAGCAGACATGATGTTCTGAGTCATCTTGCTTTTATAAGACGATGACTCAGCGAACACAGAGAGGCGTTAAGGACAGCGTCTTGCCGTCAACTAGTCGAAAAGTTTGCCTCTACGAACCTTCAAATTTGCGGGTTTAAACTTACCCTGAACGTAGCCCTTGCTGTAATAAAACACCTCAGGCAGAACCCTATTACTAACAGTTTACTGAAAGCTCGCGAGCGATGGTTACTGTTCACTTACCTAATAGTAGTGGAAGGGACAGCAACCAATACCAGACCATCCTTATTCTCTTCATCCCTATAGTCGAGTCAATAAATGGATTTGTTCGCAGGTGATTCCTTTGGCTGGGTAGAGTTCCTAAGAAAACTAAAGCCCTGAACGTGGTCCTTGCGAGACTGCTATTGTCAGCATTAAGACGGTCTGGAAAGAAAGACGTTGACTGAGTGGAGTGGCCTTGAGCAGACTAATAATACAATGTCGCGCTCCGTCTGGGAATGCCCGTAGATATTTATGAGGGAACGAACGCGCTCGAATGCAGCCAAATAGTACAGCTTCTTGAAGAATCTCATCTTATTAGCTCTTGAGTCCGACCATACAGGGCAATATTTTAAGGTAAAGTCGAACTTACAAACAACTAGTACACGTTTAGAAGCAACGGCACAGCGAAAAAGCCACTTACTCGTGTGTGTGTGTGTGTGTGTGTGTGTGTGTGTGTGTGTGTGTGTGTGTGTGTGTGTGTGTGTGTGTGTGTGTGTGTGTGTGTGTGTGTGTGTGAGAGAGAGAGACATAAGTCACATTAAAGGAGGACTCCATTTTTAATCATGTCACACGCAGATGTCTTACAGGAACATGGACATTATAACAAAAACACTATATTGCGTCCTTAATTATGTGTTGTGTGGAAGCGTAGGACTTTCATGTGTGCATAAACAATCAAGCAGGCCCTCTGTGTCATATGGATTCATGGTCCATATGAGATATGGGACCATATAAGACGGTAAGAAATTCTGGACGTGAAGTTGATCACGCTTTTTTCACATCTGTAGCAGCTGTATGAAACAGTGACACCAGAACAACTAGTTTGCCGATAGCAATGCCAAGGTGTGTTTTGCGTACTCAAATATTCGTGCCATAGAAGGTTTGACTGATGATGTGTACTTCGTGGTTGACAAGAGGGACATCAGCTAAAGGATTCCCCTAGAAGTTTTATTTGATAGCGATCAATTCTGCTCAGGCAACATCGGCTAGCTGATTTTTTAGCTAACCAGTATGGTGGTACCACGTTCTAGTCACTGTCCAAATAAGTTGTGAACTACGGAGCCTCCTTTTCATTTTCGAACAACCCTATGCGAATCTTGAATGTAGCCAGAACAGTGGGTGAAAACTTTCTTGTCTTCATAATCTTTACAGTGGCCCTTTTGCCCAGAAGATGCTTCATGAGACAAACTATTATATTGCTAGCATAGAGAAGTCTTCGATGCCATTATCCTTACGAATAGTATTGCATGAGTCTAATGAGTCTTAGCTTTATGTTCCCTGACTATCTCCAGCTATTAGTTGAAGAATATTCCTCAAACGGTGGCCTTGTGGGCCTCATTAGAGAGAAACATAAGGACCCCACCACATAAACATGGTACAGACATGATCACAGTCATGAAAACTGACGAATCTCCTTGTTTAACAAACATTAGCACCTAACAAATGAAAGAGAGATGTTTCAGAGAAAAGACGTTTTTTCGTCATAAAAGTGGTAAGTACCCTGACTGTGTGAATCCTTCTTATCTGTACACTGACCTCACTGTAGCTTTTTACTAGTTTGGAGTATCGATCACTTCATTATCATCCTCATCAGCAGCCTGACTACGCCCACTAAAAGGCAAGGGTATCTCCCATGATCCGCCAATCAATCGCGTCTTCTGCTTTCCGTTACCACGTTCTACCCGCGAACGTTTAATCTCATCGGCCCATCTCACTTTCTGTCTCCCTCTAGTGCGTTGACCTCATCTGGGTCAGTTACCCTTAATTACCAGCGGCTATCCTGTCTACGTGCTACGTGCCCGGCCCCTGTTCGTTTCTTCTTCTTGATTGCAACTATAACATTCTTAACCCCGGTTTGTTCCCTGACCCACTCTGCTCTCTTCTTGTCTTAAAAGGTTACATGACACCAATCACCTTCCTTTCTATCGCTCGCTGCATCGTCCTCAATTTAAGTTGAACCCTTTCTGTAAACCTGGAGATTTCTACTCTATAGGTAAGTACTGGCAAGATGCAGCTCTTATATACCTTCCTTTTGAGAGTGAGTGGCAGATTACCATTCATGATTTGAAAATGCTTGCCGGATGTTATCCACCTCATCTTTATTCTTCTAGTTACATCACTCTCATGGTTCGGCTCCACGATTTCTTCCTGTCCTAAGCAGACATATTTCTTTACCTGTTTATATTTCTCTACCTGTGCTAAGTAGACATATTCTTTTATTGGCTATTTTACTTTAAGAAAGCTGTTTCAGTCTGGTCTTCGATAAGTTAAGACAGTTTAAAACACCCCCCTGTACAGGGGGCACCCACATAAGGAGGGGAAAATTAGGAGGCAACAAAGTCCCGCCCTTTGTCAATGAAGGAGATTGGTACAGCCTTCAAATAAAGCTGAAAAGTGTCTTATTCTTGCTAGCTTTCGCCACTATGACGTGATAGTCTAAGACGTGGCGTATGGTTCCACTTCCAGGTATGAGATTGGTGCCCTGGTTATTCACTGCCTTTTACTATGAGAAAAATAAGGCTTTCAACAATTCTGTGCCGTCACTGGTCATCACAACACACAAGCCATGTCAAAAGCACCTATGTCACAACGCTGTTATTTCGCCGTTTTGCGAGACAAAGGGTACCGACAAAGAAGTTGCAGCAGCTGTGCTGCTGTTGACGTATTGTTTTCGAAGACAATGCACTGACTCGCAGATCCTGCAAGCTACCAGCTGGAAGAAAAATGTCTGCTTTTGGTCTTGCTTGCTGACAAAAACCCTGTCGTCTAAACCCAGATACAACGCTACAGATTCATTCCGATAGCTCCGCAAGTTTTTCACGCTACTATCGCTAAATATACGAAATAGAGCGGCGTTCCGTAGATATGGTTCACTAAACGCAGAGTAATAATGGAACGTTCACAAAAAACTCTTTAGCAGATAGTATTTAGTTTGAAATAAGATGGGGTGATTATTAGCATGCTCAAAACTGGTCTCAAAACTGAGCATGCTCAAAAGAACAGGACAAGCGTTTTCCCTTCCCCCCAAAATACCACACATTCTCCCGTCAATTATCGAATATTCAACTGTCCTAGCTCCCTACTGTTGGCTGTTTTGTACACCTTTAGGCATAGATATACCCATAAAGACATAGATATAGACCGATGATATGATATTATGTCCTTATAAGGAATATAAAATGTGAGGGCTGGAGCAAAAGTCGCTTTCCAGCAGCTTGACATGGGCGTTGGCCCTGGTTAAATTTTCTGACCCCTTCTGTATAGCGTAAGAAAAGATTATCGCAGTAAGAATGGGTCTTCGACTTTCAAGTAGGCTGGTCTTTCATTTTTGATAACCTTTTATTTTTCATGAAGTTTCACTGCAGACTAATTTCTAAGCCCCACCGATTTTGAGCGGCAGTACAAGTATTTAAATGGTTCGTTACGATATCAAAAATATTCCTATTCTTTATAACCAACAATGTGTCGTTCAACCTAGGTGTCCCATTGAAGTGACGTATTAAGGATCGAACACTCGTACTACCTCACCCAAGTCTGCTCTTATGTCTCAAAAAAAAATTCAACAAGAACGTGCTTGATGGTAAATTAAGCATTAAAATGCGGTAATCGCAGATGACACATGATAAGGCTTGACCTTGTAATTCCAGTGGCGGCGTACGTATTACGAAAAGGAACTGTGTTTGGAGCAAACGTTCGACGATTTAGAGTACACTGTACTTTATTCTGGACGAACAATAAGCCACCTCTGTACAAGAAATGAATTCCATACTTGTATTTAAGACCAATATCATCGTACCTGTGGTTGCGTACGTATTACGAAAAGCAATTTACCTATAAATTCAGTACTTCAATGCTCCTCGCGTACTGCTGCAAAACGTTAGAACACTCACCTTTGCCCAAAGCGAGGTAAAGGGTCTTTCTTGCCCCTGCAATAGCAGGAGCAAAAATACTCCACACACTCACACGTGCCACGCACTGTTGAGGTTTCAATTGGGTCTATTCACCTGCCGCAGGTATACATTGCAGTTTCGCTCGAGCGACAATAGTCGCTGCTTTCTTCTTACACAGTTGCAACGCTTTAACCCAGTTTGTGAAAGGATGCATGACTCTCGATACGTTTCCATTTTTTTCCCTATCTCCACTGAAAAAGATGTTTGAACTCTCGCATCCATAAAATCATGAGCGCTTCACTTGCTCACCCTGCGGAGCAAATACAAACTTTTGTAGCATATCAAAAACAACACCAAATACCAGGACAAGAAAGGCACACATACGACCACGCCTCGTTCTAACTGGCAACTCGTTGGGTTGCATGTGTACCTTTTCTGTCCTGGTATTTCGTGTTGTCTCTCCTACGTTATCAGCAACCAACTAGCCGACAAGTTCATCTTTCAAGATTACAATTTCTGTTTTGTGCTTCTCGGCATACCGCTGTACATGCAGCATTTAGGAAATTACAATATCGCCCCGGAAGGTTGCATCTCTTGTCTTTACTACATGGCCGTCACCAAAACACTTTACAAAATATCGAACATCATGAATGCCTTAAAACCTGATATAATATCGTCCTCGCGACTGGCTTTAGCGCTAACCTAATCAGAGGACGCTTCAAGAAGAGAAGAAAAAGAGATGAAGACAGGAAGTTAGCTAGAAGATAGTATCTGGTATGCACCCTGGAACTGAGGTTACAAAAAGGGTACTGAAAGAGAGACAAAAAGATTACATAAAATATCGCAACCACACATATATACACACTTGAGAGCGTTGCACTCAAAGTCGTTCCAATAAGCCAGTAGCTGGCAAGAAGCTATGAGCGCTTGTGATGCCTTCCTATGCAATCTTAGGTATCGACAATGGTGTTGCAGTCTTTCTGCAGATAGTGGTTGGCCGTCTCACTTGTTGAAAGCGTCACAAAGGGATCAAAATTAGACTTTACTAGTGATCACCAACCTGTTTTCACAAGCAATCGAATAAAATTAGTTTGACACTTTTATGACTTCCGAGTTGCCCCATATGATTCCATTGAGACACGTGAACTCTCCATGGAGATTTTATGATATTCCTAAAAGAGTTAACTTGTCCCTTTCAAGAAATGACAATTAGGACTGGACCCCCTCCCAAAAAAGATACAAACTCTTTATTTAAGGTGCTTCCTCCTTTTGGTGGTAAAATGTTTCTTGCCCATCCCACCATGTACACTAGTTTTTAGTGATCTCACTAAAGGCACAGATGTGCCCACCGTTCATTTCAAGAGTGTGCGCTAGGGGGAGTGTGGCCGCTCAGGTCCCAGTCTCGACGTGCGCTCTGGATCGATTAGCGACCGCTAGAAGGCTGCGCATATGTACAACGCTCCCTCTTCGCACGCTTCCTTTCTCTTTTACCAGACCTGACTCAGGGCGCTTCGATACTGCTACTCAGCTTCCACCATGAACACTTAAGAAGCCAAGGCAGCGGCGCAGAGGGCTCGAAAGGCGGCTGCAGCGCGGGCTCGTCGTCAAGACTCTGCGTTGCGAGCTCACGAGACTGAAGCGAGATGCCAACGCCGTCAGCAATCACGACCCAACACAAGCACTGAGGCGGCCACAGCGGCGAAGGCTAGCGCAGCCGAAGCAGCACGGCCTTGTGAACCCGTGTCGCGTCTTTGTATGCTGATCGAGTTGATGTACGTTGCATTCAATGTTTACCGGATTCAACCTTTAGAGCAGGCTTCTTCAACATCGTTCATTTCGTGGATAGGGTGTATTCTTTTGGAGAGTGTGTCATAATGACGTGAAAGTGAGCATAGTAATTGAACCATTTCGAATAAGAACCTCCCACCAGTGTGTACAAGTGTCTGGGTTCCCCTTGAATACAGGTTCACTAGTAAATAAAATTAGTGAACTCTACCTATCCACAACAGAGGTGGGAGTACTAATAAGTCTGGACGTGATTGTATAATGTTATATTAGCAAATATAATGCCTGAAGATCTTCCAAACTCCAAACCGATAAACTCGACACCTCAGTTTTAGGACATTTTACATTCACAGTTGATGTGCTTACGACACCAGTTAGATTAATAAATTGTTATCCTAAACAAGTACCCTTTCTCTTAATTGGGCATTCATGAAAACGGTACGAGTGTTCTGTGCACCCTCATCAGTGTGAATGAATATTGCAAATAATGATGTGGAATCTATGCATTACAGTGGAACTGCTAACTGAATGAAGGAAGTCTACGCTTCCGCACATCAAAGAAGTAAATGTGAAGGATTGATACTAATCTTTTACATTGTTGATAGCTAGGTGATTAAAAATTCAGGTAATCCTGGGGATTGTTAGAAATATCAACTGGTTCGTGGCCTACGTCTAGAAATTAGAAAGAAGGCAAAGTAAAAAAACATAATAACGATGAGGGGAACGCACAGAATGTTCATGTGCATCAGAAAAGAAACACATTAGTGGAAATTAATTAGTGAGAAGGTTATGGGGATTAAGATCAGTAGGTTTTCAGATCATGAGCAGTGCATCAGTAGCCTTCTTAAGAAAAATTAACCGAAGGAAATCTAGGAAAGGAGATCTTTATTCAATAGACTTGTTACCCTATATTGGACTCGACTGAATTGAGAAAAATAGACAGATATGAAGGGAGTGATCTGTGTTCGCCTTGCCCATGCACTCGTAAAGACGCCTCTGTACAAAGGTTCCAGCTGTCTCATTCCAGGCCTCGTGTTGGGGATGGTGGTCATGTGAATGGGGCCTATATTTTATAATATAATCACACTTTCTCAGCTACTCGGCAGGGAAAATATTGTAAACATCGTTTTTTTTTTTGCAGCAGGAAGACTGATAGCAAAATGACGCACTGAAACAGAACATCAGTGGTTCACTTGTGCTCCTGCTATGCTTGCAGAAACAACAAACTACTGAAAACTCATCTAAACTACCATTCCGACAATAAAAGAAGGGGATAGGTGCATCGCAAGGCCTCTTTTTATCACGAATACAGTAACAAGGACTCTCTAGGAGCATTTTGTCATTGCCGTCGTTGTCATGTTCTGGATAAAGTCCACATCGATAACACCGCTCAGCGATGCGAGCGGAAGCTTGCGAATGCTACAGACGAGTGCAGCTTAAGCAGAGATGCAACACGCTGGTCGGATCACGAAGGGGTGTACAGGAAGAGGGGGGGGGGAGGTGGCTGTGTGGCTCGGGCAACAACTACGATAATTAATCAAATGGGCAAAGAAGTGCGTTCTGTTTCCGTAGATATTAGTGGACGGCTTCTACCCTCGTAGCCGTTTGCTTCTCGTTGAGGTGACAAAAAGTGCTAAAAATACTTCGTTAATAGGAGAAGCCATATCTCTTACACCACTGTTTTGTGAAGTTACGCAAGATAAAGCCCCAACTAAGTCAGCTGCTACCCTTACTTCGTATAACAATCGAATTTGTTCCTGTCGTATTCCTTTCATCACTCCTGCTGTGAAAATGTTACTGTAAATAGATTATGAAGCTATCAATTACACGGCACAACTGTCAATGGATACGGAAGTTGTTTCATGGTCTCACCCATGTCTTGTTCTTATTGACTTTTTATTTGTCTCTCTCTTTCGACCCCTTATTCCCCAACCGCAATGCTGAGTAACATACCGAATTCTAGAATATCGTTAGAGGGACTGTCTACCACTCGGAAAAAATTTTCTGATTGTGTCGTGAGTTAAAAGGTCGTTCTTCACATTGGCGGCAACAAGCATGCTTTCGTGCCAGAAAAAAAAGAATCATTGTTTTAACTAGATGTTGAAAGTCGATAAAAAGTGACCACTAGCGTCACCCAACAGCGAATGGGGTCAATCTTGACAAGAAGTCCTTGCAGGCAGACTTATTTTGTTTAAAAATAAAGACGTTTAACTTGAATTTGTATTTTATGCACTTGAGGCACCTTTGTATTGCGCCAGAGACCAATTTTCTTTCTCTCTCACGCGTACAAATTGGCACCTAATGGCGCTACCGGCGGTGTGTTTACTTGCCTGCATGCCTGTCTGCAAACGGCGGAGAGACACAACCATGGCGTCTGCCACCGCTCATGAGAAAAAAAAAGCGTGCGTGCCTAAAATGACCACTGAGGTATTTGTTTTAATATTAACCAAACTTGATGAAGCCTGCAAAAACCGCACGCGCTTTAAGGTTTCGACTTTCACCGGCATCGACCAGGGTTGTGGAAATTCATCCCACCGATGGAAGCAGACATAATGCGGACAGAAAAATTCTGTTTTAAAGAATTCTACGCACTTTCCAGAGAAACCGCTGCAAGGTTAGACTGTTCACATGGTACGCTTTTTATTGCGAGACAAAACAGGAGAGCAATGAAAAGGGGGTGGGGGGTTGTGGTTAGAATAGGAGAAAGGCACCTAATTTCTGCAGCCCCGTCGGGAGCACGGCGCAGTGCCTCAATGAAGGACGGTAGACAGTCTCTTTAACAGCCTCTTTCCTTTCTCTCTCTCTCTCTCTCTCTCTCTCTCTCTCTCCAACACAGAACGCCCCGCCATTTTATCAACATCCTAATGTATGGGAAAAAAAATCACGGTGATCTGCTACATTAAAAGCAGTTTAAAAGCAGTCCAACGCTTGAATATTTCGGAGAGAAAAAATTTGGTCACGTGGGCACCTTCTGAATTACGCAGAATTTTGTTGGAGTTTTGTTCTTCAGAAAAATTATTTTGAGTGTATTTTAGTTCTTCAATATCAAATTGCACTCAGATAATAAGTACAGGGGTTTGCCTGAAGCGTTCGAAGATCTATAATAATACAATACTTGTTTGTCATATATGCTTCTAGAGAACTTGCAAAAATGTTCAATGTTTGCATTTTTTTTTCTAATTATTGTCCGGTAGTTATCTGTAGGTCTGTCTTCACTCATATATCTGTTTTCGTTTCACGCCAACTTCTGCTATTATGTAGCCCTGAAACAAATATCATTTTTTCGCGCAGTTGTTTACTTTCTTTTGTGCCATTAATTGGCACATTTGAACGATGTCAGTTCCTCGCTATCGTTGACCGTGTACGAAATGATGGCTTCCGAGTGCAATAACCAGCACTTAGTTTATGTGGTACCTGCACTGCTTATGTGTTACTTATACTGGCCGTATGCCACTAGTTACAACTGAGAGTGTGCCACCCAATATGTGCGATTTGTTTGTAGCAATTGATATGTGCAAACATGAACTCGTGCCATAATTCTGTCAGTGTCCTGACACCTACTTGAATCAAGGAAAAGGCAGTACTGGGCATGTTCAGCTGTTCTTAGTACTCATCAGACCATGTAGTCGCAGTAATTATTATATGTATGCCGACCAATGCATACTTGCCTAAATGCTATAACACCACTATTCATTGCCAGGTTTCGTATAAAATGGTACTTTTGTAAAAGCATAGTGTTCATAATATTCTTCGGGGCTTTAGCAACCCCTTCATCTTGTGTTTTCAAATATGACCACAATAGACTCCATTTGAACACTAAAGAGAGACTCTGCGTCACTCGTGCCTCGACGTCATCAAAAAGCAGTTCGCGAAGCAGTATTTCTTTTATTTCTTATGCTCTTTGCAGACAAACTAAGGCCGGTTTTCCAGATTGTGTTGCATCATGCCTAAAGTGCAAGTTTGTTTCCAAGAACAAGTGTCGTCAACCGGATCAGGGACTTAGCAATATGTTTTCCTATGTTTTCCTTCTTTTATTTCACTGAATACTGAAAGTTTGACCAAGCAAGAAATGACAGTTTGCGAAACACCTTTGTGGAAAGCTCGGGAAGCGAGCTGGCAAGCAAAATGTCAGTCAATAATACGGTACAAATTCAAAGGCGCTATTGCTACGACGTTTTGTGCACGTCACCTTTCTTACAAGATGGTTAGAACTCTCACGGCGCAAGTTCCGAGTTGAACGAGTCTTTAAGGACTTTGCTTTCACACGTACGTTCTCACCTTTCAGAACAAACATTATCCGAGCCACTTTGTATGACATCTTCCCAAAAGAAGATAACCTAAGCAGGGTCCGGTCAGTGGACGGTCTTTTTCTTTTACGTCTTAGCTTGTTCCTCTCACGAAATAACAATTGTAGGCCTCGTAAAGAAGAGGCCAGAAGTCTGACCGGTGTTTGAGGAGTACAGGACAAAAAAAAAAGGCATTTGGCTACGTTGATATTGAAGAAATGACAAAACTAATACCCAACACTGTACTTCCATTTCTCGAAATTTCACTTTTTCTGTATCCATATGAGTGTATTATTGTCATCGCTTTGTATGTTATAGACTGTACTTGTTGAATGACTGCTCATGCATGGATGTTTCCTATTGGTGATTCATTCTCGAGAGAGAAAGTACTACCTTCAAGTACCTGATGTAAAAAGTTGATCATGTTCTTATGCACACCATTTATATTTGTGACCTGAACCATGCCAGCTGCAGTGGGCATGACCAGGCTGCAATATTTTATACACACTGAACACTGCAGAATCTTGATTCAGCAAACTATCGCATACAGCTAATGGCGTCGGTTTTCAATGTCCATATTCGCGTGCCATGTCGCAAACAGAGTAGTTGATGCTAGTACATAACCAATGGTTATTCAGCACAGGAACCTCAAACAACTGCCCCCATGCTATATTTCTTGTGATGCGGAACGATAGCTGAAGAGTGTGTCGCCATTGCGACATTTTCTTAAGTTAACTTCAATTAGGTGCGTGTTATGGGGAATCTGCATATTCCTCAGCCAAGAATGCCTCATTCATTCCTGACAATCATATCAATCTTGTGATTATGTTGCGCAATTTGTTTGTTTCTATTACCACACATGTATACCAGATTCCTCCTGTTGCAATCACCAGAAGAAATAAAACAGTTTTTATATCACATAGGGTGCGCGGCATTACACATGCCTGAGACCCCTATTCTAGGAGTCCGTGGACCTTTGCCATCATCTCCGTCTCTTGGACAAGCCAAAGCTGATCCGCAAAGGTTGAGCAGGATAGCA
Organism: Rhipicephalus microplus; assembly: GCF_043290135.1. Taxonomy (NCBI): domain Eukaryota; kingdom Metazoa; phylum Arthropoda; class Arachnida; order Ixodida; family Ixodidae; genus Rhipicephalus; species Rhipicephalus microplus. The sequence goes on from NC_134702.1 coordinate 62,528,846, forward strand.
GTGCCTCCCATTGTTTCTTTGTGTTGTTCATCATGTAGTGTTCTTCATTGTGTAGTGCACACTTTAAAAGGGTAAATACGTAAGCTTGTTGGCATAAGTTGACCACCAAAAAAAAAAGACAGCGCATATATATGACGGAAAAAAGACAACAGGACAGAGCACTGGCAACAGGATAAAGAGAGGCAAATGCTTCCATTACAAAAGTAGCAACATGCTGCGATATTTGTTGAGTGTAGGACTGAAGCCGTCTACGAGATACCGACGTCTTGTGGTGGTCGGCACGTTGGTCAAACAGGTCGCCGAGTCAACGACCGGCTCTGAGGGCACAAGGACAATCTCAAGGACAAAGCTTGAAGTAATCTGGATATTCACTGTGCAGAGCATGATTGCACTCCGAATTTTGAACAGACATGTATTTTTTGCGTAGATATCTTCATTTTCGAGCCCGGGAGGTCTATGAAGCTTTCAAGATTGATTCCATTTGGCCATCATATATGAGCACACTGTTCATCGTACTAAGCGGCAAGGCGAATAACTATCTTTGTGATTAAACTTTGCAGTTTCATCTACTACTCGAGACGGATGAGGAATGCCTCCCTTTTCTTGGTTCGCCTTCTTTTTACCCTTTCCAACACGTATATACTTGTTCACATAAAATAAACGCTCTTGTTGTTAGCCAGCCATCTGTCCTGTTCTCTTTTCTCGTATACCCGTGCTACATTTTGCAGTGTGCACCTCTGCCTAATGTTAAACAGAGTGCTCCGTTCAATGAATTAAGTTGCTGTGGTAGCCTCATGAACTTCATGGCTTAGCTGCCACAGCAATAAACATGCTGTGATACTAATGTCAATGACAGGGCACAAACTGACTCGGGCTTCAGGCCGTTCTCCCATACATTGGGCCTAGCAAAAGTGTTAGAGATAGTAATAAACAACAGACTTCCACAACATCTTGAAGAAAGCAACTTATTGTGAAACACCATGTTTGGCTTCCGTTAAAATCACTCAACATAAGTTTTCTCTTACTTTTAGGGTAGTATTAAAACTAATGTTTCAAAAGCAGCAGAAGACACTAGTCATAGCCATCGAAATAAAAGGGTCCTTTGTCAACGTGGGGGCATAGTCATCAGAATATACTAGATGGGCTGGCAAAGATAAAATGTGGTAAAAACATGCCATATGTCATATGCTTTCTTAGTAAAAGTACAGCAGTAAGAAAAGTAAAAAAAAAGGCGAACTCGAAAGCTTCAACAAGAAAAAAGAAGACAGTGCTTCACATTTACGTCTCTGGCCGATTTCTGGACATTCGTAGCAGGAAAGAGTCACCTTATTTGCTTGAATATATTAGGCAGGCAGTGAAAGACGAAATAAGCTTCTTGTCCTCAGCTTTCTTTAAATGCTATGAACTCTTCTATGTGGGCGGCTAGAAAAATGGGCATCTTAGACTTAATTCACTACAGCGCAGAATCATTTGTACTGAGACACGAGCCGTCGAAAGAGAAAGAGAAAGAAATACAAGCATTTAGATCACATGGTAGTAAGTAGAACTACAAGAGAGAGACAGTACAAAAATTTGCCTTTGCACAGAGTGCCTGTTCAATATGAAAGTTGTATTTCGTTGTATTGTTTTTCTAATCACCCAACATCTATAATCAGCTCTATTTAGAAACAGCGTAGGCGGAGGGCTGCTTGTCCCACTGCAGAACCACAAGAAGAAAAGGAAGCGAAATGAACCGCTCTGTCATACGGCCTACAAATGATGTCGTCACCAAAACTGACACGTGTTTTTACGCAACTGTTCACTAAAGTGCGCCAAGGGCGAGTGCTTGACGTCTATCACTGTTTAACCTACGCCTTACAAACGTGGCTGACCGTGCACTTCGTTTCCTCGTGCCATCTTTTTTTTTATTTTCATGCAACGACCGCGTCTTCATCTCTGTACAGCCCGTACGATATATAAAGTTTATAAACTGATCATAAACAATTCACTGACTAACTGAATGTTAACTGTGAGAGCGCAAAATGATTCATCTCGTGATGTTTTTTGAGAACTGACTTTCAGCGAAGTAGTGACAAACGCCAAATTTTGTGAGTCAAAATAAGCCATAAATTATTCAACAAATAAAGTAGTTACTGCAGAAGTTTCATAATATACTCGTGATATTGCTAGGGAGCATTGGGCGAGTCCCTATTCTGGGACTTCATTGGACGTAGTTGCAACTCCCGTCTGTTCTTCAAGACCCTGGCTGATCCTCTATAGTTGGGCTCGACAAGGTCTTCTCCCAACCCTTTCACGTCGACTCCGTTATCTTTGCGACGTTTCTATTTGACTGGCAAGGCCAAACATTATGAAACAGTTCAGCGTGATTGGCACAAAATTTAGAGCTTCCACTAACTTTTTCTGCCTCTACTTTGGCTAATAGGAGTGTGGCCGTATGATATGGTTTGAAGGTTTAGCAGACGGGTAGGAAGTCTTCGAGAAAAAATAGAAGCTTCAGAACATTTCCTAAGAGTTGCACACGTCTTACTTGAGGTAATCATAAAACTGATAGCTTCCCGACACCGTAATCAACAATTAGAAAATGAAAATTAAGGTTTAAAGTTGACCGTGCTGAATAATTAAATGCAGAAGTTATATTAAAGAGCTTTTTGGTGCCTGCGCCGGAGGGAAGCAGTACCCTCTTCACGAGAATACCTATGTGTCCCTCGCCACCTCGCTCTTAGTAACGAGCCGCAGCTGATCTTCGAAGGCGGGGCTGGAAAGTAAAATATTCTGTCACTCTTTACAGCACTGCTAGAAAATAATTATTTAAGAAGAGACAACCTAACCTAACCTAACCCATGAGTTAAAGCAGAGATAAAGCAGAGTTGCCATGAGATGAAGCAGAGTGTGGTTAGTGTTTATCACCATGATATAAAGCAGAGTTAATGTTTCACAGAACAAGCCGCACATGCTCCATGCTTCATTGCTACATAGACCATCAAGTGGAAAGTACAGTGAATCATAGTAGACTTCAGCGACACAAAGTTGAACAAAAATTGCGCAGATATGTGTGCAGTATAATATATCTTATGCGCACAATGTAAGTGGTTATGTGCCTTACAAGCTGGCTCAGTGTCGGACAGAGTTTTGCAGAGTGTGCTTATCCTATGCTCACCACATTCTTAACTACTATGATAGTATGAACTTGAACGTGTTGCATAATGGCAATTTTCTTGTTTCAACCGCATTCATTTTTTTTGCCTCTGGGTGTTTGTCGTTCTATTATACTTGCCTACGTCTTGTGTATGTCCGAACAAAAAGCTCATTTTCTGCTTCCCAGAAAGTAGCTTGTCGGGTGCAGCGGAAATCTGCTCCATGCAGCTATTTTTGATGCGCAAAAATTCAAAAGAAATTTCAACCAAAGGAATAGAGTTTATAAGCTTAGGTTTTGTTTAAATGCGTCCACGGAAAAAACCCGTAGAAAAATCATTTTATGCACGTGTGTGTACAACTAATCAAACGTTCTTGCTTAGTTAACTGCAAAAGAGACCACAAAACGTCGAAATCAAAAAAGCAGAGCATCAAAAACATAGACAGAGAGCAGAGATGTGACAGTAACAACTGACGTTTATTTCGGAGAATACTTTTGACCTTTTTACAGCTTCTTCATATGAGGAAGTTTTGTGGCTTCTTTTGTAGTTAACGAAGTATGTACCAACATGCCGAACAAGCAACTCTCCTGACAGCGTTCTTGCGTTGAAAGGAATGAACATTGTGTAAAACAAATGTCATAAATCACAAGCTAGCTGAGATGGTTGAATGACATTATTATTTCAAATGAAAAGCCACACCATTTGCACGAAATTAGGACGTCATGGCTTTTCTGGTTTCAGTTTCAAAACAATGGGGTTTCTCATTATTAGTTTACACTTTCAAGATAAAACCACCGTTGACCACCGTTGAGGAGATAGTATGCGTTGATGAGATAATATGCGCCGTCGATGAGGTAATATGCGTATCAGCCAATATTGATAATATGTAAGTTCACTATATCTAGCTATACTCACAGTACCATCCGATAAACTTTAACGCCTCGCTGGTTTCCATCTTCACAACAGTGGACTCTGAATTTCTGTCTTACTATCGCACTGCCATCATCGACAAAAATATTACTTGTTATTTACGTTTATCCGGTATTGCACATTCTCAAAAATACAAATTGACTTTCAAGCACTTTTTAAGGCATCGCCTAATTATCACTGAGTTACGCATCACGGAGGTGCAAACATAGAAACGAGGCATTTACACTCAGAACACATGATACGGCAACAACCACCATGTGATCTTTTTTTGAAAACGGTGACGCCTTGGGCAACGAGCTCGCACAGCCCACCTACCAACACCGAACGTAATGGCATCGCTGTCAACAACGTGCTTGACTATTTCGTACCCAATTCTATTCAATAAGCTCGGTGCTTCGTAGTTTCAAATGCGAAGAATTTTCTTGCAAGCTGCAAGCACTCGGAACATCTATCTATCTATCTATCTATCTATCTATCTATCTATCTATCTATCTATCTATCTATCTATCTATCTATCTATCTATCTATCTATCTATCTATCTATCTATCTATCTATCTATCTATCGAGCTATCTATCTATCCGTTTATGTTTTTATGGAAGGGTAAAATGTTAGTATAGGAAATACGTTAGTATTGGAGGGTAAAATGGTTTCATTAGGACGACACACTGGTCATGGCATATGGTAACTTTTGAAAAAGAAATAGTGACACATACCTGAGAGCGGGTATGTGGCACTTGTATGCGAATATATGCCACAAGTGTTAAGCGGTTTGCACTCAGGAACGGTGAGAACACACATGGGTAATTTTAACGCTTGATAGTTTTGAAAATGCGCACATCGGCAGCGTTGACGGCATGAATGCAGAGAATAAATTTCATTTTCCCAGTAGGAATGGAACCTTGGCATACGGCGCGTCAATGAAGTATTCTACCACAGAGCCACGCCAAGGCTCGGAACTACCTTTCAAATAGAGTCTAATGTTCGTGAAACGCCAATTGTGGTTGTAGCGCTGGCTTTCCAATTTCATAAACATAACTTGTGGACTCCTACGACACAGCTGTCACGTCGGGTTAACATCACTTGTAGTCAGGTGTCATTCATTTAAATTTCTTTAGGCATCAGTGTCCACGGCTTCGATCTTCGTGAGCAGCAGCGCTTCATATCAGCTTACCACTTCTCGTATTGCTACCACTTCTCGTATTGCTAATATCCATGTTTCAGTTGGCATCGCTATGCAACTGTAAATATCTCGTGATATAAAACCAATTCAGCTGTTTAACCCTATGTTTCGCTCAATAAAAAAAATTACAACAGGGTCAGCTTGCATGCGCAAGTTTCGCAGAACATCAATTTTATAGGTATGTGGGATCTGCCAAACTTTTTCAATGCCTCACTCCGATGGCTTCGGAAAGAAACTGAGAATGGGGCATTCAGTGACATAGAAGTTGGAGTTCAGAATCACGATATTTTTCTTGTAATATGAAATTTCTGCATCGAAGAACTTGTATCCCTTGATGCGTTAATCATACTCACTCCTTCCAGAATCAGCAATGGCAGCCTTTAAGAAAAGCTTCAGGGTCCCTAAATGGCATATTGGAATATTCGACATTAGGTGATCTATCGGCCTCTTAGTATACAGGATATAGAACAAAATAATAATTATAGCGTACAGAATTTTTGTACTAGTTGTACTTTATTGTGCACTAAAATATCAGTTTAATGTGGTTGCAATCATCACCTGTGCTGGTATCGCACGCAATCTGTGCAGTTGGTAATCAAGCCTTGGTAAGCCTTGTGCAGCCGGTAATCAAGTTATGTTTTGAGTGCAGATTTTACAGACCTTTGCAGACCCTCTCAGACTTATATAGTTTTTTTTGTTTCTTGTTTATTCATGGTCAATGGACTATCACCGAGGCTCTTTTACTGTTGGAAGAGTAAAGCTCAGGCTCTTTGTCGCTTGTCCAAAATGAAGCGCTAGTGTGACCTTCCATGTTTTTCCGCAGGCGTCAAGTCACTTGACTACGTCCTTGCCGTTCGCACTCGACCTTTCGAAAACTCGAGGCTGATGTAAATATCCGACGAAGCACCTGCAAAACTTGCTTACAAATAGCAATCCAGAAAAGCAGGCTTTGTGAAAGCTCATGTACAGCAGTGACAGCTCCGTAAAACTGCAGTGCAGTGCAGTCTTATGGCTATATAATATTAGTGTTAAATAAACGTCCGTTGTGAAAAAAATGACGAAAAAACACCACTGTACTTCCGTGCATCATCGTTGCATAAAAATATCAACTTTTCAACCACCACTTTTATTTTTATTTTTCGGGAGGTCGGTCTAATGTATCGTCACTTCATGACCTCTGCTTTCACGGGAGAGCTGATAAAGCAGCGATATCTGAGAGCCAAGCTGCTCTTAGGACGAGAAACCGGAGTGGAAAACAGGATGAGCGCTTTAGTGCTCTGAGGGCTGCCTCCTGGATGTCATCTTAGGGGTCATGACATCAAGACGCAAACGAAACCAAAACTGGACGCGAAAAAAATCTGTTATATTGCATTATTGAAGGCCCTTGGAGGATTGGGGGTATTTAATTTTAGAAAAAAAAATATGGTTGATCGCTCCATCTTGAGAGTCGCTATAACACAAAAGTAAAACTGTCTCCTTACGGTGTCCTTACAGACTTATAGTGGAAGCTTTACTGTACATTGATATAAATAGCTTGCACATTGTCTTTTGGTATCTGACAGCAACAGTACCATTTGACGCGGATGCAACCGAGTTGTTGCCTTTACTGGTACATCTCCATCCTAACAACTAAAGTCCATGATCAATGATTGAAAAAACCCTCGTGGTAGCAGTAGCACTCAACAGTGAGAGCGGAATCAGTGTAAAGTGGTGCGACAGCCAGAAGAGCGTCGCTGATTGGATGCGAAACTCTGGCTTAAGCTGCCTACTCATAGCATATTAAAGATATATTGAACACTATATACGGCCCAACTATACGGAAAAGCAATGCATGTCGTGCCACCCCCGTTCGCCAGCCCCGCTTTTTCCCTAAGCGAGCGTAAACGGGAAATGTGGTGTTGCATTCAGGGGATGTAAGCGTGTGTCGCAGAGCATTTTTCGCAGTGGCGCTAACTTTACTTCGGCAAATTTAGACAGTGCACTTCTGTAAAGTTGCCAATTATTGCCAAAAGTTGCTAAATGAAGATGATGTTGATAATAATAATATTTTTTTCAGTCTTTAGTCCTTGTTTGGATAAATCAGTGAAGACATTATTTTTCATTTAAATAATACCTAAACTAAATTTTTTGTTGTGGCTAATCAAGTTTAACTGCGCCACGTTGCACGCTAAAGATGCCAGTGCCACAAGCAGCTTGATTCTGTGTACTTCAGCCTCATTTATTGAAGCTCGATCCGAGCATCCCACTGTTCTCACAGTATCTTAATACTCTGTGCCTGTTTCAAAACACTCTACCTAAAATCTTGAAAGTGCCCCCAAAAGTCACTAATACTCCAAAGAAAAAGAATTGTCGCTGCCACGACTAAAAGACGCTAAATTTAGCGACTTTCTTGCTGAGTTAGCACCCCTGATTATCGTAATGGATGAATGCTATGATTGAGGCAGCCACTTCCGCTCAGGTTGCCACCTGACGTTGTGTTAAGGCATCGACTACGTTGCGGCTCTCCTATAGTGAAACGCGCAGGTGAGTCGGACGCGTAGGCATGGCGCGTAGAAATAGATACTCGCGGAGGTCAAGGTAATGATTCATTGCTTCAATTTACCGCTCCCAGAGGGCGTCATAACCACGCCGACCAAGAGCACTGCAAGAGTGCAGTGTTCCGTATAAAAAGTGCATTCGTTCTGCCTTCTGAGTATGTGACTGTGGCGCAATGGGTAACGTGCCCGGTACTCGTTGTGATGGACCTACAGCTTGTGGGTTCAACTCCCGTTGTCGGAGCTTACACTGTTGCACTCTTATCGCGTGCATTTTCATGTGTGACTTCCATGAAGGAAGTAAAACAATGATGTTTCAGACTCTAAGTGAGACCTGGCATAAGACATTTTTGTGTTTAAATGAAGAACACTTAAAGATACGTACTGTGTGTATTATTACGGATTAACAGTAAACTGCTCCTCAAATCACGAAATATACACGGAAGTGTAAGCGTTCTAGACTTCCTTTTTTTAAAGAGCTGGTGATATTCAGTAGTATTATGGTGAGCAAGTCAATTGTACTGCGATGCACGCTATGATATACAAGATTGGTTAACCTTCCACTCCCACCGTTCTCCTCCACCCTTTCCCTAAAAAAGCAGATATGCACTACTAGAAAGTATTTTTGTAAAAAAAACTACTGAGTTTGTTTAGAATTGTCTAGGAATACGGAGGTGAAAGCCACAGTGGGACCTTTTGTGGATCTGCTTTTGAACTTTCTGCTTATCTGCTGTTGTGACAGCAGCTTTACGCTTAGCTCTTTGCTTCCGATAGTGGTTACGATGAGAGGCATTTCGAGTTTTTTCAGCTTCTTGCGCCGGAGCGTATTGTCTCTGTTTTTTCCGACCACGACTACGAGCTGGTCACAAAATATTTGCCGTACTTTTTTATGGGCGAACATCCTCTTAGTCTAATCTTGTCACGCATCACGCGTAACCGGCAGTATCTCCCTAACAGTCTCATTTCTCTTCTCGTCTCATTTCCTAGATGGCGTTGCTATGCCGCTGCTCTCCGAAGTGCTCAACTCTACAATTGGCTGCTGCGCGCACTTTGCCTGAGTGCGCAGGAAACGAGTGCCTCTCTTAGTCTCTGGATCGTCACTGTACGTGTCGGATCGTTGAGGCATTACAAAACGAAGCAGCGGGTGCGAAGGGCTCCAAGTTCCACAACTCTCCGAATAGCTGCTGCGTGTGCTTTGCCAGAGTGCGCGGGGAACGAGTGCCTCTCTCAGTCTCTGTATTGTCGCCATACGTGGCGAATTGTTGGTGGAACGTGGACGTAGCAGAGCGGCGCGTGCGTTCAAGACTCTTGAGCTCAGCTTCTTTGGCTTCACGAGTGTTGAAGATTGGGCGAGTTGGTTCGTCGTACTTGAACTGGTATAGCGCATTACGGGGAAGAAGAAACGGCCGAGCAGACCGACACAAGAGGACAGAGCGACACAAGAGGCCGAGCAGACCGACACAAGAGGACATAGCGCTCTGTCCTCTTGTGTCGGTCTGCTCGGCCGTTTCTTCTTCCCCGTAATGCGCTATACCAGTTCAAGTTCTTTGGCTTGCGTCTCGTCGGTGTTACCTGCGCGCCGTCTGCATTCTCGAACGCGATAGAATGCATGGACGCATGCACATACAGACAGAAGCACGGATGGACGTACAGACACTTCGCTTCACTAATCATCATTCACTCCTTGGATATGCTGTGATTTTTTTATTGCTTTACTCATCGATATGCCGCAAAGACTAATTGTGTGTACCGCAGACACGGCATACTTTCAGAACCTCACATGGCATTCAAACACGAATATTTAGGGATTTCCCCTCAAATTACTATTTTCTGAATGATACGTCTATAATGGTCGTCTCTCATTGATTCTCCTGCTGTGATACCCTTCATTTAACTGTATAACAATTTTCGCAGTTTTACTACGACCCCAGCTCCCGTTTAAGCTCCGTTGCACTAATATTTTTAATGCGCAGACAGTATATGACATCTGCTAACCTCCTTAGTATACATTAGGGTATTCTGCTGTTCCACCCAATAGGTTAAAATACATACCAATCACACTGCAATTCGACCATATATTCTTAATATAGACACACTACACGGAACAGAACATTAAATTTGACAAAAACGGCAGGTTGTGCACTCTTAAAGGCTCGGACGTCTCAGTTCGAGGGAAGCATGAACGAAACAAAAAAGCAAAATAATTCAACAGAATTCTTTAGGTTATTACATGCAATACATATGTAATATGTCGAAGAGAAGATATTGTTTGGCGGTATAGCTCCGGCTAAGCTCATGTTTCGCCAATCGAGGCCTCAAAGCTTCAACGTCTAGACGACGTGGTGGCAAGTGATAATGATATCCGGCTGCCGAACCAGAACAATCTGGTTTTGTCCCGGCCACATCAGTTGCATTTCAATTAATGCAAATTACTGAAAGCCTCGACTGCTTATTTGGACCTGTTGGTACATGTTCAAGGAGACGAGAAACAGCGTGAACCACAGGACAAAGAACTGAGATGGTGTCCAAGTCAGCTCATGGTCCGTCTCTGTTCTTTGCGCCGTAGTTCAAGCTGTTTCTCGTTTCCTTGCAGGAATCACGTGATTTTGTCATGTGAGTGCATATTGAAGAACACCATGTTGCCTAAATTTTCGGAGCGCTCCCCTAATGCGGTGTCTCTCGTGTAGTCTGAGCGATCGGTTTAAACCTACTTGAGCCTCAGTCACGGGTGCACGTTAAAGAACCCCAGGTGGTCGAAATTTTTGGAGCCCTCCACTACGGCGTCTCTCATAATCAAATGGTGGTTTTGGGACGTTAAATCCCACATATCAATCAATCAATGAGCCTCAGTCACCTCGGGGCTTTAACCCCATAAATCACCAGAGTGCGTCAGCGTGGCGTGGTCGCTGTTCGAAAGTTCTCTTAGCATGCACGTTTATCGTGGCTTTCACATCACCGTGGAATGACGATATATCTGCGCAGTAGTTTCATTTGTATGATCATGACATTTTATCAACCTGCCTACATCCATTTGCTTTGTTTTAGTTGTCATGTCAGAATAAGTCCCGACTTTGTGGCATGTCTGTACCTATACGAACGCTCATTCATTGAGCGACAGTCGCTAGACACCCGCTCGGCCTCTCGCTACAGCCTCAGTTGTGTTAGAGTGTTCCCGAACCTTAGTTGCGTGTTCCGTCGATTGTCTCCGCGTCGACCAAGTGGTCGCGCAGTGCATGTACGCACAAACGACTTCCCACCTGATTCACAGCCCTGTGGCGCAGTGGCAACAAAGGTTATTTCGAAAAAATACAACTTGTAGTTTGACGTTAAGATGAATCTAGATGAAATGGTTCATGATGTAAGTTGTTTTTCTTCCGCAGTGACGCAGTCCGCCATATAGGTTGTTGCGTCAAGGTTCTTGGGATGAATCGAAAGCATTGGCGGTTCGTGTGATTTTACCCAGGCCCATAGCCAAGATTTTGTTTTTCAGGGAAGATACACTTGCTGAATACCTTGTCTATTTGGAAAATCACCTATTTTCACAACCCTGTTCATCAGAACTTCGGATGAGGAGCGAAGGGCGAGGCTATTCTTAATCTGACCTCACCCACTCCCTCCCTTTTTTATAATGATTGATTGATTGATTGATTGATTTGTGGGGTTTAACGTCCCAAAACCACCATATGATTATGAGAGACGCCGTAGTGGAGGGCTCCGGAATTTTTGACCACCTGGGGTTCTTTAACGTGCACCCAAATCTGAGCACACGGGCCTACGACATTTCCGCCTCCATCGGATCCTTTTTTTTTATAAATGTGTCAGCTAAGTGTGGGTGCAGACGCCCCATGCCTAGCTGTCGGCATCAACTTGGAGTATCACAAGCATACCTTACTCGGTGTTTTGTTCCACATTGTTTATTTTTATAACTATGTTTTATTTAAAAGCTGGTGACAATGTACTAGTTTGCATAGTTTCGTAGCTGAAGTATTTCAGCCTTCACTAAGACAATATCTTGAAGGCTACATTCAATGCTATATGTTTACAAGATCCTCAGATAATCAGGGTATTTTTGGTTGATTAAAGTTAACGGTAACGTTGCATTTCAATGTCTGTAAACGTTAGTTTCAAATAAAACGTTGCAGAATTTTAGGCCTGTTTTGATATTTGGGCATTATTTAAAGAAATTTATTAGAATCCTGTTTTGATCACATTCGTATTCACTTATGTTACAAAATTCATCATTTTCCGCCCCATATGTAAGGCCGACATGAACCGCAAATGCTTATAGCCGCAACCTCTCAAGCATTGGCCAACATTTTCAGTTCAAGATAAGAGAAATCACAAGCGTGAAAACAGCTGCTGCTTGTTATTCGCCTTCCCTTTATAGCTTGCCAGTGATGCTCAATGACATTTGATTCTGGTCAAGCTACAAAACGCAATGCCCTTATGTTAACCTTTTGTCTGTTTTGTCTCAGCGCTCAGCCTGTGCGCGCCCTCTCTTAGCCCACTTTGGCGGCAAACGTGGAAGTGGATAATTTTTTTTTCTGCAATCGTACACATGCAGCTGTTTAAGCAAATTATCAACGAACTTTCTTGTAGGATGTAAGGGCTGGCAAGGACAAGGGATAGTTCACTGCTGAGTTATAAAAAGCTAAGTATGCTATAGTTCTCGCAACAGCTCTGACAGGTTGTTTCATCGGTCGCAATAGCAGCGCTCAGCTACATACTCATGGAGACGTTTATGTTCGGGATATTAACAACCATGCGCCGTTGAACTTCGCAGATCTTAGTTGCGCATGCATGGTTGTTTGTCGACTCACGCCCAATCCTCAAGCAGAAAAATATTGTAAGCAACTAAGCTGGATTCTAGTGGACCAAAGATAATGGTGGTTTTCTAACAGCTAATAACAAGAACAAACATTAAGCGCTATATAACTAGGAATTCATGTTTCAGGAGTTTGTGCGTCCTGAAACTCGAAGGTTGTTTTGTTTTCGTAGTTTATTCTTTCAGTTTTTTCTCGTAAATCTCCAGTTCTCCGAAAGGCGGTGTTTATTTTGCATCATAGACTGTTCCTATCTCTTATTACTTTTCTAATTATTATGTTTTTGATTGTACTGATAATCTTGTTTATTCATTTTTAACACTTCTCACTTCCATTAATTTGACTCGTTAATAAAGCTGTTGATTAGCACTGCTGCAAACTCGCCAAAGTGTGCTTATTTTTTAGGAGGGGAAGAGGGGGTTATCAAGTTGCATCTCAGCTTTGTTTAGCAGCTTCACTTATTTCCTTGACGAGAAATAAAATACTTATTTCCCTAATTATTCTCAATATTGCCCATTTTTACAAAACATGATATCTGAACATGAAAACATGAAAACACAATAACAGTATTTATTCTACATGTATGTAAGGTTTGACCGCACAAGCACATATACGTACAAGCACAGATACTTGAATGCTAAACGCCTACCTTTGTTCGTATTACGACCTTTAAGCATGTTGTATTAGACGCAAGGATCACTTACGAGCTTACTGCCACTAATTGTGGAGAGCTCTTTCGGATTATTTATTCTCCGATTTGAAAATTTTCTTTGAACGTTGAAAACACCTCCTAAGATTCGGAGTTTATTGAATATATTCCAATCGTCAGATGTTCTCCCGGCGAGTGTTTATCAATATTTTTTCTGATTTATCTGAAAGCACAGTGCCCCAAATATAGCCAATCATTTCGCCTTGTTGACGCTGTATGAACCAGTCAGTATTCGCTGATATACCATCGTGTTTCAAATTACTCATTGACCAATACTAACTAGTGCTGATAGTGTGTCAATAAATACGGTACTTCGATTCGCTTACATGTGTTCATGTCACCTCCTGAATGGAGAGATGATCGCACAGAAAACGCAAGCGAAAGAGCTATTTGCCGTCGTTTTGTTATTAATCTGGATATGAGGGACACGAATACGTGGCAGCAGTGTGTGACTCATTTCCGGTGTCCTATTTGTTCGTAGCATTCGCTTCTGGTCATTTTTTTTAAACACCATGAAGGGCACATGATGACTGACATCAAGTGTCTTTTTCGCCTGAGGGAGATCAATCCGACCTTTGAGCACGTGCACGCATATGCCCAACTTTCGCGGAAAGCTTCTTGAGAAGGGCAAAAAAAAGGAGCTAAGATATATCACGTGTTTATCAAAAATTCAAGAATACTCTGCATAAATCAGAAAAAGTTGAATCTGCGACGATTGGGGAACCTTTTTTTTTTTTTGCATGGTACCGATAACATTTGCACAGTGATCAGGAAGCGTTATGCAGCGAAGTGCGAGTGTCTTCAATGCCTCCTGCATATCAGTTCTGTTATATCGATGTTTGCGATAAGCGGTTACTGTACAGTAACTATTGAGTTAGTGCAGTTGTGTTCATGGCATGAGCTATGCTTGAATTGAGTGTAGCTGCAACATAGCCAACTGTTTGATTCTTTTATTTTTATTTACAAATACCCCATAGGCTTCAAGTAATAGTATTTTGTGAGGGGGGCTATATAATAATTTTTCTTCAAGGAATATGGAACAAACAAAATAAATTCAAAAGCCAAGTGTACAAATATTACGTATAAAGAAAAACATGCACAAATAATATGAAATTTTGTGTTATAAATATTTAAACGCGATGACATGTAAATGTCCAAAGAATGAACGCCGATAAGAAATATGTGTTTAGAAAACACAATCGTAAATTGTGTTTTATTCCTAAATGCCCCGTGACCGCGAATGCACACAACATCATCAGAAATATCATTCCAATGAGCAATGCATGCACCTTTAATGCATGCTAGCGCGGATGCATTAAAAACTTGGGTTCGGCCAGAAAGACGAGAAAAACTATGCTGATTGTGAAGCCTGTGAGATGTGCGATGAGGTTTTGATAGTGGCAAGGTATTCACGTGTGTACTATAGATGACTTTATCTAATAAACACACAATGGTCATCTTCTTGCGCAATGCCAGGGATGATAAGGACAACGAAGTCTTAATGTCAGTTAAACTGGCATAGCGATTGCGGTTACGCGCAATAAAACTTGCAGCGTGGTTTCGAACAGATCACAGTAAGTCAATGAGATAGGCTTGATGAGGTAACAAGACGGATGATGCATACTCTAGTTGTGGGTGAACAAATGTTTGATATTGTAGTTTACGTGTAATGGATGGCGCCATGTGAAGGTTACGTTTCAGGTATCCGAGGGTGCGTGATGCTGAGGCAGTAATTTTTTCAATGTGTGTTGACCAGGATAGATTCGGAGTGAAATTAATGCCAAAGTACTTGCAGTAGTCCACCGCAAATATAGGTTTATTGTTAAGATGTATACATCGAGTTTCACTGCTTTCGGCTGAACGTCATTAGTTTGCGTTTTTCAGTGTTAACTATGATCTGCCACTTTGAACACCAAATTGTAATAAAGTTGAGATCCTGTTGTAGTGCCAGATGATCTGCCGAAGTTTGAATTATGCGGTATATGATGCAATAATCGGTGAACAGTTCAATGTTTGATGTGATATGAGATGGGAGGTCATTATAGTCGATGAGGAATAATAATGGACCCAGGACACCGACCTGGGGAACTCCATAATTAACGCCATATAGTAACATCAAATTTCGTCAGATAGCAACGTCCAGGAGTAACGTGAGATTTAGTCTGTGGATTACTTGTGACGTATTTCCAGCTTTAAAATGTGCATAACGTTTTGATATATGGCTGCAAACTATAGACATTACCTTGAGTGAAGTTGCCGTTCTGGCAATAGTTCACCTTGTCTCCTTACTGATGTGTGCGATGTAAACATTTCGCTTTATTTGCCTGATGGTTTTATTAATACTTGCATTTTTCAACGTTTATCTCGTCAACATACAGAAGTAGAGCAAAAACTGATTCCTAACAGAACAACAGGCTGCATCAGAAAAAAAAAAACATGTTGATGTGTCCAAACAAAGAACTCCATAGAATAGACCAATTTGTATTCCAGCACACTATGCTGACGCACTGTTGCAAGACGGCATCATTTTCATCACTGGGCTCGCAGCAGAAAATGATTGGCTCTTTCTTTGTCTTGCTACACTCCGATTACAGCCGTGCTATGTATAATGAAGTTTTTTCGACATGTAGAGAACACGAACCCAATTTAACGATCTTGTTATCCTACTATAAGCGACGTGGCTTTCACTCGAGAGCATCCCCTTACACGACCTGACCTTCTTTTGCAAAATGCTGGCTCGACACGAGGCAGCTGCACTTTCAGTAGGTTGCTTCACCGCCACAGACAACGAGGAGAACAGACGTAGGCGTGGGCTCTGACCGCGGTCCTTGCCAGAAATAGCAGGTCTTGCAAAATGTCTTGGACATGCGTGTGCCATGCGCGTGGCACAATGGATAACTTCTGCGCAAAGCTTATTGTGATGAGATTATTTAGAGCGTTCTCTGATCTATATTTTCTTCTTAGAAGCCTGTGTAAGAAGATAGTGAACACAAAAGCAAAATAAATAGTTAATAATAATTCGAAAGGAACGTAATGCACGTTGCGAGTGTTTCGCGACATACGTGATTGTCAATACGTTCTTTCAAAGGGCCTTGGAACACCATTCTGAGTTAGAATAGAATAATATCACTGTTGGTACATGGCCCTTCACAAATTACACACCACAGGATATTTCAGAATTGGTGAAGTACGAACGTGATTACAGCTATTTGTCGAAGGCCTCACGAGCCTTCTTTCTCTTTCAGTGCCAGCGAGAGCGCTGAAAGCTACGTAGTGAGGGGTTTGACAGATGTGCAAGAAGATTCGTCCCCTCAACAGTGCACTTCATGACCTTCAGCACTTACTTTTGTTTTTCTTCGAACTGGCGGCTTACTTTCAGCGTGACCTTGAGCGTGAGTGTGTGGCGGCATCCCGCGGAGTCCACGGTAACTACTCTACAAATCCACCAAACGTCGGGGACGTGGGCGTATGGCGCGAAAATTTGTGTCGATGGAATCAATGTAGATAGAAGAGAGAGAGAGATTTCTGGTTGGCTTTTACAATTGATAGCAAATTATAGGCCGCGCGCCATACTGCAATCATTGGCTCGCGTATCCTCAGAAGCCTCGACTACTGACCGGCAGCGTTTTCTAACCATTCTGAACAAGTGTTCCAGCGCCCCTTTAAGGCGAAGTGTTCCGCTTTTTTTTTATTGATATAAACAACCGTGTTTACCAAAGCAGGTTGTGACGTACGCATAGAGTGCTGATAGGTTGAGCTGCCTTTTAAGTTAAATCGTTGTGGCTAATAATTTATTTTCGGACGCAAAGGAAAAGCTGCGAATTCGAGTGGTCATGGTCTTTTTAAACAATTGAGAACGTCTGAAGTGTGAAATATGTTTATCGTGAATTGCGGGATAATAGAAAGGTTTGTTATAAAAGCCACGTCTCATAAAAACTGTTATAAAAGCCACGTCGTGTGCCTAGCCGAGCACAAGCTGCTTAACCAACACGGGCATCGCATTCAACGAACGGTAACAATCTACGACTGTATGAACACAGTGCACTAGATTACTGCAATACAGGGAGATTAAAAGCTGACACAAGAATTTTGAAAAACGTTGTACTGCTTATATATGACTACTGGCAACGGTACGGCCACTCAACCATGCCTGCATAAAATATATATATATATATATGCAGGCATGGTTGAGTGGCCGTACCGTTGCCAGTAGTCAAGTAGATCCTCCGGGCGCGGACACAACGTGGTTCATTTCGACGTTTCGGCCTACAGTCTGGCTCAGCTTTATACAATCGTAAATCAGAGGGGAATCCTAAATCAGATTGTATAAAGCTGAGCACCAACAAACTGTACCCTCAATCCTGATGAAGAAAAGTTGAAATAAACCACGTTGGGACCGCTCACGGAGGATATATATATATATATATATATATATATATATATATATATATATATATATATATATATATATATATATATATATATATATATATATATATATATATATATATATATATATATTTGTTTGTTTGTTTATTATAACTGTGTTCCCGCGAAGATTGCCCGTTGTTTTCGATTTTCAGTTTTCTTAACGAAGGGTTACTATGATCCTGCGACACTCTACGTGTTCGTAAGTAAACGAGAACACTAATGTACGAGACGTAAGAAATATAAGGTGTGACATTAGGATCCAGCTCACGCGAGTTTCAGAACTTCTCCTTTCTGTTTGTCGCCCCGCCGTGGTGATCTAGTGGCTAAGGTACTCGGCTGCTGACCCACAGGTCACTGGTTCGAATCCCGGCTGTGGCGGCTGCATTTTAGATGGAGGCGGAAATGTTGTAGGCCCGTGTGCTCAGATTTGGGTGCACGTTAAAGAACCCCAGGTGGTCGAAATTTCCGGAGCCCTCCACTACGACGTCTCTCCTAATCATATGGTCGTTTTGGGACGTTAAACACTACATATCAATCAATCAATCCATCCATCCATCCTGTTTGTCACACAACAAACACTCCACAAAATGTGTGATGGTTGTGTAGCGAAGCAGTGCACTCTGTGGCCTCAACGGTAGCGTAACGCAAGCTGGGGAGTTGAGGAGAAATCTCCCCCACAGCTAGGCTGATGTTTGTCTAAGCCATATGAGTGCCACGTCTACAAGCTTGTGTTCGCCTCTGGAACAGTTAGCTCTGAATATTTATTACCATTGTTAGAGATAGTGCGGTACATGTGAAAGCTAATCTGGCGCAATACAAAATGGGTCATTAAAGATCTTATGAGAAGTGTCAAGATATATGCCGTATTAATGTCTATATTCGTTGTAACTATAGATCCTAATAAAGAAATTGGAACTGCAGCCACATTAAGTTCTTATTTTGGAGCTACTTTTTTGGGCCCTTCATCATACGGTGTTGAATTTTTGTTCACAGCGCTGTCGTTAGGTGCTTGAGTCGTTCGAGGAGAATATTGTGGTGTTCCAGCAGTCGTAGAAGCAGGGCCAGTTGGTTTTACACCCGCTTGGCCGAAATTGCTGGGAGGAGTAGTCCATGGAGGGCACCTGCCGAAGCGGTCCTGGTAGCAATGGGAGCCCCAGCAAAAGCCAAGAGGCCGGTTAGGCCAGCCCTACATAGAAGTGCGAGAAAATGAATGTAAATACAATTAAATGTGGTTAGGAAATAATATATTTTGTTCAGATTGAATGAGTATTTTGAGTCATGTACATAATTTAGTACACTACTTCTCACTTCTTCCATCGACTAGAGGCTGAAAAAGAGCAAGGCGTATGAAGCTTTGGGAGAATTGAACCTTCTGCATATTTACTTTGCATTCAAGTTCATCTTTGAGTGAACGATTGTGTGTGATCGCTTCGCTGACTAATTTATTTTTGCTCAAAATGGACATAACAAAAAATGATTTATACTATATTTAAAGCCCGAGATCTCATTCTAAATATGACAAAAAATAGAATCACTGTTTTCAGGAAAGATATATTTTTACAGCCTAATTAGGATTAGTTACTACAACAGACATAGCTGGACATTTATTTTCGTTGCAACGTTGCATCGACTAACTTGAAATAACGTTGTATTAATGTGACACAGTTATAGACAGTACCTCAAAGATGGCGTCTGAGAGAGTTAAGGCAATCCTTCGTTTTTTTTACACATTTTGAAATAGTTGCTTCCACCTAATGAAAAATCGGCTAACAGGCTTACATTGATCCCTACAAAATTTAAGGAGATATAAATAAAGAATTATCCTTATGTCAGAATATATTTTCCTCTGATTACACGAAATTTCATGTTTTCACCTTCGCTATAGTAAAAGTGGACTTTGTACAGCATCCTTAGCTACGTGTTGCCTTCTCTGAAGGCACCCTTAGCTAGGTCAAATATTATCATTTTAGGCAGTGGCTTAGTCACAAGTGTTTTTGTGTGGTAGAGACTATCTTACCGCATTTACGTATGTTTAGGCACGTGTTTTTTCGTATGTTTTCCTGTACGAAGGCAACCATTGACATCTCAGTGGAGGGGCACCTCATAAAACCCCCTCCTGATTAAAATCTCTTAGAAGATATTGTTACGGTGCATCATCGACAGGAGCAAGCGTGGCACTTAGCGAAGATGAAGAAGACGCCTGTGCATTAGGCGCTTGCACGAGAGGCAACTCAGACATCTTGTTCGGCTGCCGACTCTCGGTGGACGCTGTCCTGTAAGCCAAGACCTCGCTCCGTCACATTTGGTGGAGGTGCTGGGTAACCGCCTCGCAACGGAACTTCGCAGCGGCCGACGTTTGAAGGGTCATTCCACAACGATGACGGAGAGTACGGCGTCTGCATCTGCTCCTGGTGTTCCTGCGGCCGGAGATGATGCGGTAACTACATCTCCTTCTGCGACCACAACCTTTGTGCTCGAACCCCCGCGGGATCCTGGCACGTTCAGCGGTTCCGGCGATCCAGATGAAGTTGATGTTGAAGATTGGCTGGCAGAGTACGAACGTGTGAGTACTCGATACCGATGGGGCCCGACTCTTATGCTGGCAAACCTGTTATTCTATCTTAGGGGAACCGCCAAATCGTGGTATGAGAACCATGAAACAGAACTTGTGAGTTGGGCAGTGTGCAGGGAGAAAATGCTAGACCTGTTCGGAAAGCCGATTGGAAGAAAAATGGCCGCGAACAAAATGCTCGCGTCTCGGGCGCAGACCTCGACCGAGTCTTACGTCTCCTATATAGAAGATGTGTTGTCGTTGTGTCGCAAAGCCAATGCCGATATGCCGGAGGCTGACAAGGTCGGGCATATTCTTAAGGGGATTGCGGATGACGCATTCAACCTCCTCATCTGCAAAAATTTTTCTACAGTGGACGCCATTATAAAAGAATGTCGGCGCTTTGAGCAAGCGAAGAGCCGGCGGATTAACAGCGTGTTCACCCGCCTTCCGAATACGGCTGCAACGTCATCTTGCGAAGACCGTGCAAGAACACAGCCACCACCTCTAGATTCATCGGATCAGGTGACCCGAATTGTACGGCGCGAACTTGAAGCCATTGCCTCTGCTCCGGCTCACACCGCTGCAAGTGACACCACCCCACTCACTGCTAACATGGTTCAAGCCATCGTCCGCCAAGAACTCGCCAGCTTAGGTATTCCCTCGGTGTGCGCTTTGCCCAGCCCGCAGCGAGCTTCATGGCGTCCACCCTCGTCCTATCGCGAGCAGCAGTTCACGGCCCGATCTCGCGACCCTGCGGCGTGGAGAACCGTCGACAATCGACCAATTTGTTTTCATTGCCACCGTATCGGTCATGTCGTCCGTTACTGCAATTACCGCTGGTCCTCGCCACCTCGGACTTCATCTCAACCTCACTACCGACAGGACAGCACCCGCTTCGCGTCTGCCGTGCAGCCTTCTCCGCAAAACAACTACAGAAGGTTCAACAGCCGATCTCCGTCACCGCATGGTCATCAGTCGCGTTCGCCTCCAGGACGTCGCCAGTCGTCTCGCTCACCGCTGACTCGCAGGCCGTCATCTCCATTCAACCCCGCTCCTGCCTACCCGGAAAACTAAACGGTGCAGCGCCCGGAGGTGACGCTGCATCTTCGACTCCCTCCACAAATCCTCTCTTGACGCTTCCGACGAGACAAAATTTGTTAGACGTTGCCGTTGACGGTGTGCCTATTTCTGCCCTTATAGATACTGGAGCGCTCATTTCTGTAATGAGTGCGAACCTTCGCCGACGCCTACATAAAGTGCTCACGCCTGCCGCTTCCCACAAACTTCGTGTCGCTGATGGGAGGACCCCTGATGTTCAAGGGATGTGCACGGCCCGTGTGTCCATTGCTGGTCATCCTACATTAGTTCAGTTTGCCGTCATTGAAATGTGTCCTCATGACCTAATACTTGGTTTGGACTTCCTGTCACGTCATTCTGCGCTCATTGATTGTGCCACTGGTGCTCTTCAGCTTGAACTGCCGCAGTTTGCCGATTTTCCAGCAGACTATTCTCCCCGTTTACGCTCTCGTCACCACGTTCGCTTGCCTCCGCAAGCTGCTACATATGTCACTTTGTCGTGCTCACGTCATGTGCCCGACGGTGACTACCTCGTCACTCCTATAGTCGACGTACTGATGGCCCGAGACGTCGCCCTTGCTCACACTGTTGTCGCCGTCGCTAATAATACAGTGGTTATACCACTACTCAACGTGAGTCTCTTGACTCAAGTTATTCCGCAAGACATGTCTTTGGCCACCCTATCTCCACTTGACAGCTGCAACGTTACTGGTTTGGACACCGATACTACATCCCCTTGTCTTGGCCGCAATTACACTCTGCCTGCAGATGACATTAACAAGATGATTGCTCCCGACCTCACTGCAGTGCAAGCTGCCAGCCTCCGTAGTCTGCTAACATCATATAGAGACGTTTTCGACTTTGACCACCGCCCTCTCAGCCAAACAACTGCAGTGACTCACCGGATCAACACTGGTAATGCCAGTCCTATACGGCGGCGTCCATATCGCGTATCTCACAAGGAACGCCAAGTAATCCAAAATGAAGTGGATAAAATGATTACTAAAGACGTAATAGAACCCTCATCCAGCCCCTGGGCCTCCCCAGTCGTGCTCGTTCAGAAGAAAGATGGCAGCTGGCGCTTTTGCGTGGACTATCGCCATTTAAACAAAGTGACCCACAAAGATGTCTACCCTTTGCCTTGGATCGATGACGCCCTCGATTGCCTCCATGGTGCCCAATACTTTTCGTCTATCGACCTTCGATCCGGCTATTGGCAAATTTCCGTCGACCCCATGGATCGTGAAAAAACCGCTTTCGTTACGCCCGACGGCCTCTACCAGTTCAAAGTCATGCCGTTTGGACTGTGTAATTCGCCGGCAACTTTCGAGCGCATGATGGACTCCCTTCTCCGAGGATATAAGTGGTCCATCTGCTTATGTTATTTAGACGATGTCATCGTTTTTTCGCCCACCTTTGACAGCCATATAACACGTCTGTCAGCTGTTCTGGATGTTTTTCGAAGAGCTGCTCTCCAGCTCAATTCTGCAAAATGCCATTTCGGACGTCGCCAAATCACCATACTCGGCCACCTTGTCAGTGCCGATGGTGTTCAACCAGATCCCGAAAAGGTGCGAGCAGTACAACAATTTACTGAACCACGCTCAACCAAGGACGTCCGAAGTTTTGTAGGGCTATGTTCCTATTTTCGTCGATTTGTCCGCAACTTCGCCGACATCGCTCGACCGCTTACTGATCTCTTAAAGAAGGACGTTCCCTTCGCATGGGGTATAGAGCAAGCGGACGCCTTTTCGGCTCTTATCCATCTGCTGACTACGCCACCAGTACTGGCCCATTTCGACCCAGCATCACCTACAGAGCTTCGGACCGATGCCAGTGGCCATGGAATTGGAGCCGTCCTTGGCCAACGACAGCACGGGAAGGACCGCGTGATTGCCTACGCCAGTCATCTTCTTTCACCTGCCGAACGGAAGTTCTCCATCACTGAGCGTGAATGCCTAGCTTTAGTGTGGGCCGTGGCGAAATTCAGGCCTTACCTGTATGGCCGAACTTTTTCCGTTGTTACGGACCATCACGCTCTTTGCTGGCTGTCATCGCTAAAGGACCCATCTGGACGTCTTGGTCGCTGGGCGCTCCGTCTGCAAGAATACTCATTCGTGGTCCACTACAAGTCGGGACGCCTCCACACAGACGCAGACTGTTTGTCACGTTATCCGGTTGAAACGCCCGACTTGACAGACCTTGATTCAGACCCCTGCGTTCTCTCCATCCACGCTTTGGGTGATATCTCCACCGAACAACGACGTGACCCGTCGTTACTCTCCATTATCGAGCGTCTGACCTCCGCTCCGACAGACCCTTCCGTTCGCCTGTTCGAACTGCACGACAACATTTTGTACCGTCGCAGCTTCAACGCTGATGGCCCGGAATTACTACTCGTGCTTCCCCATCACCTGCGTACCAGCGTTCTCGAACAACTACATGACGTACCTACAGCCGGTCACCTAGGCGTCTCTCGTACCTACGATCGTGTGCGACGTCGCTTTTTCTGGCCCGGACTGTATCGTTCTGTGGTTCGCTACGTCACTGCTTGCGACCGCTGCCAACGCCGCAAGCGCCCCTCTGTGCTACCGTCTGGCCTCCTACAGCCCATTGACATACCAACGGAACCATTCTTCCGTGTTGGCCTTGACCTGTTGGGCCCGTTTCCTACGTCCACCTCCGGAAATAAATGGGTTGCAGTCGCCACAGACTACGCCACACGCTTTGCCATCCCTAAAGCACTGCCGACAAGCTGTTCCACTGACATCGCTGACTTTCTCTTGTATGAAGTCATTCTTCATCACGGCGCTCCGCGGCAGCTGCTTACTGATCAAGGAAGGTACTTTCTTTCACGTGTTGTGGATGATATTCTCCGCGCCTGCTCCACTGAGCACAAGCTTACCACCGCTTATCATCCACAGACAAATGGATTGACCGAGCGTCTGAACCGAACGCTGACGCAGATGCTGTCAATGTACGTTTCGCCAGATCACCGTGACTGGGACAAAGCACTCCCCTTTGTCACGTTCGCGTACAATTCTTCACGGCACGACACAGCTAGTTATTCGCCGTTTTATTTGCTATTTGGCCGACATCCAGCATTACCATTTGACACGCTCCTTCCTTCGGCTGCCCCCTTGTCTACTGAGTACGCCAGCGATGTCGTTTCTCGAGCCCATGCAGCCCGTCAGCTTGCCCGTAATCGGCTGCACTTGTCGCAAGCGCAGCAAAAAGACCGCTATGACAGTCGCCACCAAAGCGTGCACTTCTCGCCGGGGTCTCTGGTACTTCTCTGGACACCAAACCGCCAAGTCGGCTTATCAGAGAAGCTACTATCACACTACCATGGCCCCTACAAAGTGTTACGACAACTTAGTGACGTGAGCTACGAGATCGCACCCCTGAACAATGCCTTTTCGACCACCTCACTCCAGACAGACGTTGTACACGTTTCCAGACTGAAACCGTATCACCCTCCTCGTTCGTCGCCGCCGTACTAAGCGCCATGACGGCGCTTCCGCCGCAGGGGAGTGATGTTACGGTGCATCATCGACAGGAGCAAGCGTGGCACTTAGCGAAGATGAAGAAGACGCCTGTGCATTAGGCGCTTGCACGAGAGGCAACTCAGACATCTTGTTCGGCTGCCGACTCTCGGTGGACGCTGTCCTGTAAGCCAAGACCTCGCTCCGTCACAATATGGATACAAATGTTCAAATTTCTTGAGGAAGAACTTGGAGTTATTACAACAGATTTCTGTGGGGGATTCTTGTGACGTGGACAAGGAAACAGTGACTTGCCACTTAGATTGGTACTTGCATGCGGGCTTCTTTTTACGCCCAAAAGTTCACAGGTGAAGCAGTCACTTAACTTGTGCGCTACAGCGACATGTTTCCTGGGGGCTGCTAAAATCGAAGAAGCGATGAGCAATAGTTACGTCATGTACTGTCACGTCTCAAAGATATGCGCATGGTAACTTCGCATACCAACCGAAATTTGTATTACGTCTGAAAGGCCCCCTATTACGGTACTTCAACGGAGTTTCACCTCACCTAAGTACAAAAATAAAAGAATTTCTTACAATTTGTCTGGGTATTGAAATAACCCGAAACTGTTGATTCAGTTGGTAGTGAGAGCGTATGGTATAAAATTTACTTACGAGGCACGGAGTACCGTAAGATTCGAGCTTTCGGTGAACCCTATTTCTCTCTTCGTCATAGCAATAAAACCAGCACTGTTTGGCTGGTTTCTGCTCGGTGGGCTGGAAAGGACAAATAAAATCACACCAGGGGTTAGTGGAAATCTTGAAAAACCTAATACACAGTTTCAGCGTGCCGCTTATGAAGCAGGAGGCTTATTCAGAGCAAACTAAAACATAAAATTAAAAACGAAGGCTTCATTTATACTAAGAAAAACGTTTCTACTGTAATTAAACTTCAAATTGATCATCCAAAACTCCTGTATAAAGTGACGATGACATAAACTGTTAGCTCAATCAAAACTCAGGTGGGCCGCAATGAGGTTCCACACTCTTCCGGGTAGTAAGCCAAATAATAGGTTGTGTAATGTGTGTGTGTGTGTGTGTGTGTGTGTGTGTGTGTGTGTGTGTGTGTGTGTGTGTGATTGTGTGTGCGTGTGTGCGTGTCTGTGTGTGTGTGTGAGTGTGTGTGAGTGTGTGTGTATGTGCGTGTGTGTGCGTGTGTGTGCGTGTGTGTGTCAGTGTGTGTGATTGTGTGTGTGATTGTGTGTGTGTGAGTGTGTGTGTGTGTGTGTGTGTGTGTGTGTGTGAGTGTGTGTGATCGTGTGTGTGTGTGATTGTGTGTGTGTGTGTGTGTGATTGTGTGTGTGTGTGTGTGTGTGAGTGTGTGTGTGTGTGTGTGCGTGTGTGTGTCAGTGTGTGTGATTGTGTGTGTGTGAGTGTGTGTGTGTGTGTGTGTGAGTGTGTGTGATCGTGTGTGTGTGTGATTGTGTGTGTGTGTGTGTGTGTGTGTGTGTGTGTGTGTGTGTGTGTGTGTGTGTGTGATTGTGTGTGTGTGTGATTGTGTGTGTGTGTGTGAGTGTGTGTGATTTTGTGTGTCTGTGTGTGATTGTGTGTGTGTGTGTGTGTGTGTGCGTGTGTGTTCTTAATCTTATATTACTGTTCTTAATTTTTATAAACGACATCGTTAATGTAATAACAGAGCCGCTTCATATACGCTTATTTGCAGATGATTGCATATTGTACCATTAGGTTGTTTGTCTAGAGGATAAGGAACTTCTGAACACTAACTTTCATAACATTCATTTTTGGTGTCAAAAATCTAATATTAAATTAAATAAAACAAAAAAGTTTGCAAGCATATTAAGAAAAAACTAAATAAAAAGTTGTTTTCTTACATTCTTCCAGCAAATCCCCTAGTTGAGGTACCTAAATATAAAAACTTGGGAGTGACTATAGCTAACATCAGTTGGAATTCCCTTATAGCTAACATTTGTGCTTCTTCTTTTCACAAACTTTGTGTTCTGCGATACAAACTGAAACAGGCGCCCCCAGAAACCAAGCCTCACGCATATAAAGCGTTAATTAGGCCAAAATTGGAATACGCCTGTGACTTGCGGGAGCCGCACACCAACTACAATATAGCAGCACTTGAGGTGGTTCAGCGCAAAGCTGTAAGTTTTATTTTTCTAAATACCATAAAACCAACTCACCAACAGCAATTATGCGTATAATAGAATACAGACTTTGAAATTACGACGATAAATACTCAGGCTTAATTTCCCCTGAAAAATAACAAGTTAACCTTTCATCCCGATCTCTACCTACGCCAGTCAAGAACAAAACAAACCGGACATCAAGACTCTGAAATCCTAACTGCATATCAAACAAGAATTGACACCGTCAAGTTTGTTTCCACCCCACCGCGGTGGTCTAGTGGCTAAGGTACTCTGCTGCGGACCCGCAAGTTGCGGTATTGAATCCCGGATGCAGCCGCTGCATTTCTGATGGAGGCGGAAATGTTGTAGGCCCGTGTGGTCAGGTTTGGGTGCACGTTAAAGAACCCCAGGTGGTCAAAATTTCCGGAGCCCTCCACTACGGCGTCTCTCATAATCATATGGTGGTTTTGGGACGTTAAACCCCACATACCAATCAATCATCAATTTTGTTTCCCTCGCACTATTAATTAATAGAATGCACTATCATCATCATTGCTAAAATCAGTTGAGTCGATCGACACAATTACTGATATGTAAAGTGCAAATTGATTTGTATGTGTTTGTTTGTTCTTGTTTTTTTACCTTTCGAAAACTTTGTATTTGGTTTTGTCATTTCACTCCTTCTGCCTGGACCCTGAGGGCCTGCAGTATGTTGTAAGCAAAATAAAATAAATAAAAACATCAAAAAACCTTTCGCCAGATCTCACCATTTTGTGATCCGACAAGAGCTAAACGGGGTGTTCACGACCATGTCTGCCAAAATTCACAACGTGACGCGCTGCGGAAATGGGTGAGATTTCAAGCCGTACGTTGCCCGCATTTCTGGCTGGCGCGCCCCAAGAGAATTGGGGGGATCACATTCGAGAAGGAATAACCCTTCATAGTTGCTAGAGCTTTCACATCGCGCGTCTTCGTCAACACCTGTGCTCTGACTTGAACCACAGTAGCGCGTGATTTACAGTTTCTGTAATTTGTTGCCTGCATAGATGAATATGACATGAGAGCAATGATAAAACACACAGACGGAATGTGGGTGTGTGTTGTTTTTTTATTTTTTATTGCAAATAGCAGCGATATGCGGGACTAATCTGCCTCCGCTTTGCACGCCTTCGTGTGCTCGCTCTTGGCACATTGTGAGGCGCCACTCGTTAAAATGGAACAAATTTTCCGCCGCGTTCCAGCGCTCATTATACTCGTTCATTCAACTAGCTCTAAGTAAATTTAAATGCGGCACTGGCTGATGTACCGTTATAGTGTTGTGTGCGCACAAATGTCGCGGTTTTCATGCCCAGTAATAGAGTGAATGCTAAGTGGTCGGCGAGGGCGCATTCGACATATCTTGCACAGATGCAGCGCAGAGAACACCGCCACAACACCACTGGCGTTTCGGGTATTCGGGTTGGTTTGGGTAGAGGATTTATTCCTGCTCGGGTATAGAGCAAGTGGGTATTGGGGCAATTGGGGTAGAGCGTCACCTATAGTACAGACACGTCATGCACCCGTTACCTTGTGTGCTCGTAACGCGTTCATTCGCATGCGTCATGGATCCTCCCATTCACGTGCCGAAAAGGGCAAGGAATGAATTTGGCTCGCGAAAGTTGCATAGGGTGAGTGGCAAGGGTTTCAAGCTCGCCTCCTGTAATCATGGTTCCGCGCCACTTCAAAATATTGCTTTTTTTCATCCTCTAATGGACCTATAAAACAAATTTTTGTGGTATAACTCTTTTAGGGGCGAAGCTCCTTATAGCGACATTTGTTCGTCCCTCGTAGCCGTTGTAGTAGTGTGTAACAAGTATAACATTTTGACCTCCCAGGTGGTGCCGGTGAGAGATTTCTTCTGTGCCTTGTTGAACAACAAAATAAAATACTCAATGTACATGGCAATGGCTGCTAAGTGAGAATGAGAAACATGAGAATTCGGCTTTTGGTTAACGCGCACGCTGCGAAGTTTTTATTGTTCAACAACGCAGAGAAGACAAGAAAGGGTTGCTACGTTATAATCGCTGGGCGTAACCTCCTGGGTTTCAGAAAGGTTTAGCGAGCGTTGGGCCGCAGTGCCATGAATACAGTGAACTAGCATATACCATGAACTCGAGGTAGTTAAAGGTGGGAAGTAGACACGAAGCGCAAGCCGTAAGAAAGTGTGCGTGTGCCTCCTCTCGTTCAGCCCCTGGAATGTCCGCTGAATGGCGGTGCTTCTATATGAGGAATATGTGATGAAAAAATGCGAGATGCTGGTACTTGGAGTGTTGGATAGGTGGGCGAACGTACACACAGAGGGATGCATGGGTGGACGCATGGATGGCTGCACGGACGGATGGACGCATGGACGAACGCAGGAGCGGATGCATGGACGGAAGCAGGGACGGACGCACAGATGAACGTGCGGACGCATGAACAGACGCACGAATGGACGGGCGGTGGACGCACGGGCGGCCACACAGACGCACGCATGGACGGACGGATGCTTCGCCCCACAATCCATCATTCACTCCGTGGATATGCTGCCATTCTTTTATTGCGTGCGCAATAACTACGACTGCTTAACTGAAATTCGTTATGTCATCTGGTGAGGGGCCCTTCAATGACCTTAAAGTTTGCTACCGTAGTCCTCATAGGCCTTGTTAATCGATATTTTAACCGAACAAGCAGTTCAGGGAACAAGTTAAGGCGTGTGTTATGCTGAAAGGTATGCGCTTAGGATGAAAAAGCTCTCCAATTGTTGTGTATTTCAATTCGTTCTGAAGTTCAATAAAAATATTTTGGTCCACATTAAATTATTTCTTTGAGCTGCAATAGTGACTAGAAATGAAATAAAACATCTCTGTGCATTGTAAGCGCTTACACTCCCGTACCTATTGACAGTTGTTAGTTTATAATTGTACTATGAACGATGGACATCCTACGGACTTGGACACTTGTTTAAATGTGTAATGTATGTTGTGCTTTGTCTTTTGTTTGTTATTGTGCCTGTTATACAGATGCTTGTCCCTTAGCCTTGTTGCGTCCCAGGAGAGAATAAACTTTTTCTAAACACAATTGTACTTGTTTTCAGGCCTGCCTAGTATCGGTAGGTTAATTTTTATTTAGTACTCGTACAAATACCTTGTAAATAATATGTAAATACCTGACACATAGATCTCTACATTTCATTTGTGTGTTCTTCGTTTACCATGTACTGTGAATATGTAGACATTGTTTTTGTAACAATTCCTGTGTAGTTGTGTATGTTGTGTTCCGTTTACTTATGTAAACATATCTTTTTGTAACAACTTTTGGTGTGTCTGTGGATGTTGTGTTCGGTCGCAATGTTCTGTTGGATTGTAATTGATGTTCACTGTCTGTGAGAATAAATTTCTCTAAACATAATTGTACAGTCGAAGTGTCGTGGTAGCAGTTCTCTTCAAGTCAACCTGCGAGACAGGGGGTAACGTCATGCTGACGTATGCCCCCGGCCCCTCTCAAGACAGAAGACGTCCTATGTATTAACCATTTCGTGACTATGCAAAATGAGACACTGGATGGATGGCAACCATAGATAAAAAGGTGCTACCCTCTTAAAGACCTAGTATATTATGCATTCGTCTAACTTGTTTAGAAAGCCGACTGTTGTGACTTTTTTGTTGTTTACGTTGTACGACGCCAACGATGGCTTCTCTCTTTTTTTCCTTTCTCAGTCATGTGAATGCTGAATAGATGTAGCGAACGCGCAGCTCAATGGCCTGCTTCGATCGACAAGGCGAGTGGGTGGTGATGTGACTAAGAGGCGTAGCCAGAAATTGTTTTCAAAGAGGGGGTGGAGGGCCAACACCCACCTTGATTGTGGGAAGGGCGCCCCTTGAAATGGTCATTTTTTGCGCTCTATGCAATGGCGAAAAAACATTTCGAGGTGGGGTTGAGGCCACGAGTCTGGTATTACACAGGCCCTTGCCTTGGATTACAGTGATATGGGCAAAACATAACGTATATTTGTTCTGCGACAATGATAACTAGAACCGTGCGCTGTTCTACTAGCAAGCATAAAACTTTATAATAGCAAAAAAATGTCCGTGCCCAAATTAAAAGTAGTGATGACTACACTACATGGCAGCCTCGGAAATTAAAAAAATACAGCATATGTATTGTAAATTGTTGCACGTACCTGTTTGCCCAGCCTTTGGCAATGTTTCCACGTCTCCCTTTGAAAACTCTCTAAAACGTTAAGGCAAATGAGGCAAAAAATTTTGGTCAATCACATCGCTCAGCATAGGAATCTTCATATTTCCAGCAAACACTACTGTTTTATTGAATTGCTAGTTCAAGAATCGCTCCAATAGTATTGTGTGTATGTTATTTTACCTAAGCGCATTCACCGACCAGCTACTATTGTGCTGCCATCTAGTAACGTGTGCATACAACACAGGCGCTTTTGGCGCGAATTACAATCGGTTCTAGAATGTAGACCCAGCTTCGTGAATGCAATAGAGTCAACTACTACTGCGCAAAGACAAGAATAGCACGACCTTCACATTTTCTTAAACTGCTTCGTCATTAGGCACTCCTGCATACATCCGCCTCACTGCACGATGCATAGAAAACCTTGGTCTAAATGCGGCGCTGGAAACGAAAGGTTTTAATGTATGGTCACACAAGAACAATAATATTATTTTGAATAGTATCATGCATAATGCCCTGAACTCTGTAGTAAGAGGTGCACCTCTGTCAATATGATTTATCACCTTGAATATGATCAAAGGAATCAATGAGTGATCTTCGTATTTGTCGTCTCAGGGGCTCACAATTGCCAGTTCCTAATGTTTAGTCAAGCCAGCACAAAATCAAGGCTTTCTCTTTCGAAGGATAACCGCTTAATGAGCAGCAGGAAGATTGTGGCGCTAGTGCTCTTATACGGCACTTGTGGTTGTGCTGTACACAGGTACACCTCGTAAATACCTCCCGCTTAGCGCCATTAATTACCCCGAGGACTTAAAAAAAGAGTTTATGATTTTGTTCGAGGTGATTCTGATGTTCACCAACAAATTCCGGAGTCTAATAAGAATCGTGCACAGCAAACTTTTCATTTCACCACTGCATACGCATGAGCCCATGTACTGACATTTGCCTCGTCCATTTACCTTTTCTCTTTCTCCTCTCTCTCTCTCTCGCTGTCATCTTTACGCTCCCCTTTCCCATTTCCCCGGCCTAGGGTAGCCAACTGGACATGTACCTGGTTAACATGCCTGCCTTTTCTCTTCTTGTTCTCCCTTCCTCCTCCTCATGTTCATAATGTTGGTTACTTACACTCTTTTGTTCGTATTATACTACAAATAACCAAGAAGTAATCCTTAAGAAAAAAACAATATAGAAAGGTAAACGTTTATTAATGGCATTTAGGAAAAACGCATGTATATCAACAGCATGTGTCCTCGGGTCCTCGGGCATACTCAGCACGAACGAAACATTAAGCACTTTCCTATGTCTGATTTGCATACGGCTCTAACTTCTAAGAAAATAACGTAACGATAGCAGTAAATAAGTCAGACATTCTGTTTCATGATCACATTTTTCGTAATATATAGAAATGTATTTTGCGGCTCAAATCAAGTGTTATGCACCATCTCGATACTCTTTCAGGGGGTTCTTTGTAAAAGTGTCTGCGTAAAAGGCACTCATTTGAGAAGTCGTATGTATCATTAGTGCTTATTTCACTCCCAAAGCAACACTATTTATGCGGGTACAACACTATCTCTCAGCCGAAATTCACCACGTTCAGAAGAAGTAGGTAAGTCTGGGAGAATATGCTCGGTATTTGACACAGCAGCGGCCAAAATTGGGATGTTACGAGCAGTATGTTGTACTGAAAGACATCTCGGTGCAGACAGTGGGCATTACAACCTTGGTTTGTGCACACATTTTCTTGGACTTCCTTTATATGCGCTGTAATCCTAATCATGTTGAACAATCCAGCACAATCTTCAATCTTACTAATTTACATGACGTTTTGGTTTGACTTTGTTCTGAGCTCGTTGCGCAGTTTTCGTGGTTTTAATCACTAATCAATATCGCCAATTCTTGCCGTGGAAAATAGGAAAAGCTAACCTGTATTACATTTCGTCCCCATCAGAACGCTTACAACTCCGACTTACCGACAAGACCTGCAGAGACAGCGAGAAAGATCAGCATTAGTCTCGCCATTTTAACCAAAGGAGAGGACTGGCCTTAGCTCCAACATATACCTGCTTCTTTGTTTACAGACCTCAGTGCACCTGTACGAATGTGTCCCAGCCCTTACGTATTGTCTGATGGCATGAGAACTTTCGCACATACTTATCATGACAAATATAGGTTTTCGCATTCGTATTCGCTGTTCTACTCGACAGCTGTGAAAAGCGTGCCGTAAACAAATGCGTTGAAAAATGAGACCTCCACAGTGCAATCACTGAAGAACGCAAAGAAAGAACGCATGACCGTTCTGTCACTTTTACAGAGGCGAAGCTCCTTATGCTCTAGGGTAACCCTGCGTCCTTCCGGCGGCGGCGTCATCCCAGCATATACAGACAGACAGACAGACAGACAGACAGACAGACAGACAGACAGACAGACAGACAGACAGACAGACAGACAGACAGACAGACAGATTGCCTTTTCGCCCAACTCATTCACATTCCCTCCATGGATAGGCTGAAATTTTGGGGGTGAAGCTCCTTATGCCGTGTGTTGTGCGTCCATGATGTGTAGACCTTTGACTGTTAGCAAACAGGCCCATTATGGCACCCGATTTCGTCTGCCGATCTGCCATAATAGCATTGGCATAGAGAAAGAAGAAGACAAGAGCGGACACTCCGCTAAACCTGGCCTCAGGAAGTGCGTCACGACTACGTAACGAACTAGTTGCTCTCACCAAACGTCAGAGGGCGCAAGCGCAAAAAAAACTGTTATAATCAATGCAACAGAATTGTTTTTACAAAATAATAATTATACGACCAAATTTGGTATGTTCTTTATACATAAAAACAATTTATTCAACACACCTTACGCGAATATTTTTCTTCAGCCGTACTGTCATAAACACCATCTACCCAGCGACAAGCCCATGCATGACTGACAGCGAGAAGCTTTCGTCGCTTTCGTCAACGTCGGCTGCGTCGGCGTTTTCGTGCGTGAGATAACAGGTGAGGCACGTTTTCAAGCGAAGCTTGTTGAATGACATGTTGTTGGTCTTGTTGGGTCATTTTTTCAGAAAACGGTTACACTTGCGCGAATAAGACACCATGCAACAAACATAGAAAGATGCACACACACACGTTGCGCCTCGAGTGTGCGAGTTTGTTTCTTACGTGGCGTCTCATTCACGCAGTTGTAACCTTTTTCTGAAGCTTGTAAGGACTGGGAGGTTCGCTAAAAAGAAAGTTTGTGGCTCTATGCGGCGGCTAGACGGGAACATAGTGCAACGTATGCAGTATAGCAAAGGCGGCACGGCGTCAAGCCGAGGCGACGCGTGCTGCGTCTGCCACGGACGCGAGCGTCTGTGCGCTGAGCGTAGCTGGGCAGCTAGGTCATAGGCTCGGTGCAAAATATTGAGAAGCATTCGCTGGGCCTCGCATGCTTCACGACGCGTTTCCCGAAGACTCGGAACACGAATAATTCTTGGTGTGCCGGAGGCAAATCTGGACTAGCTAAGTGGCCATCATCTTCGTTTTTTCGCTAGCCTTGTGCCACTAGTGCAAGCTGCTCACAAATTTTTTGACGTTTTTAATATAATTTTACCGCATAAATTTCAACTACGATTTTTCTTCCCAAGGTACTGCTGATACTGCGTACGTACGAAGGTGCTCTAAAGTTCCCAGGCCGCGATACCATTGCATTACAAGGGATAGTGGCCTGGAAACTTCTGAAGATCCTTGTACGTGGTCTTGACGTATATCTTTGCAAGTCAGAGTTTTATGGGTCAGAGATGTATCACTGGTTTTGTATTGTGCATCGATTAGCTAATCATTCAAAGGGGTTTGTTGGTACACTAATGACGTGCACATATCTTTTTCGTAATTTGACAGCGAAGCATCCACTTACTAACATTTTGAGACCGCGCTGACGCCATGCCGTCCAGCGGTCCAAGCTACGGCAGCTACTGCTGTGTATCGTGGTGCTTCAACAATGGCAGAACCCACAAGAAGCCTGGGACGAGTTTCTTCCGCATACCACGGGACGGCAGGTGTGTTAAAGCTTTTGTATGGTTTGCATGTCTTTAGGCTTACTGGTCGTACTTGCTCAGTGAGGGTAACAATAAAAAATCACTATTCAAGCACTTCTCCTTTCAGCTGATAGTTCATTGCCAATGCAGAATGAAAGCATGGTTGCAATATGCTGGACGCTATGATCTCCTTAGTAAGCCGGCCAGCCTATTGTACGCAACGTACAGGGTTTGTAGCGACCATTTTACTGCTCAAAGTTTCATGGACCTTGGGCACACAAGGCTTACAAGAATGGCTGTTCCCAGTGTGCAACCAGCTGCACCATGTAAGTGATTGACTGAAACTCAAATATGTGCAATAGCAGCCACTTGTAGTGAATCAGTGGCGACAGTTAACCGTGAAGATCTTTTTAGCCGATGGAGAAGCCTCACTTGGAAAGTCTTAAATTTTGTGAATTGTGGGCTATTACCTTCCTAACAGCAGCTTTATATTTCTGTCGTTTTTTGATGCTCTTGACCTGCGCAACTTGTTTTAAAAGACTTTAAAAGGCTATTTCACGTTATCTTCAAGCCTGAGTGCACATGTACGTATACCTTTTATCAGTGAAAGCTGCCACTGTTGATAATTCCAAAAATCACAAAGTACTTGTTTCCTAGTTGGTGCCTTCTCTTTTCTTCCACGTTCGACGAATTTATGCGTTTGAAAGAGCTGTTTAAGTTTCCCCATGCTACAAGCTTTGTAACCTGTACCAACTGCACATATATGCAGGTTCTCTGAGCGTCGCTTCAAGTAGTGACTGTGACATGGCTGCAGAAGCTGCACTGCAAGGTGCGGATGAGCTTCAGTTTGTGTTATTTTGAGCCTCCTAATTACTGATACATTGTCGTAATTTCATTTCTTCAGGACCTGCGGTAGAGGCTTCAAAAAGCGGCTCCCACACATTGAGGTGCCCCGATGAACAGGGTGCGTTCAGTGTCGCGATTTCTTTTTTTTACCGAAATTGACTGTTGACCAAACCTCTGCAGGTGGCAGCTCCCTTGTAGCTGATGAAAGAATTCCCGCTGACTTCGTCTTGCCGGAGAAAACCTTAACCAGTCATTCAGCTGTCACAAAAGGAACTTGTGTGACCGGTAAGTTGTATGTTCACTTCAACACCAGAGTGGATTGATATAGAGACTTCCGCAGGCCGCTCGCAAGATTGTTCCGACAGCACTGTCCGAGGCACTGAACAAGCTTCACAAAACCCTCCAGAAGACGTCTCCACCAACAGCTCTACGCCTGAGTGCCCTAGAGAAAATGGTGACTATGCTTTTATTGCAGCTGTTTTTAATGTGCTATTTTATGTTTAGGACATTCTGAGGAAACTATCCTC
The DNA here is from genome assembly GCF_043290135.1 of Rhipicephalus microplus. Classification (NCBI taxonomy): domain Eukaryota; kingdom Metazoa; phylum Arthropoda; class Arachnida; order Ixodida; family Ixodidae; genus Rhipicephalus; species Rhipicephalus microplus. Next base: position 62,565,460 of record NC_134702.1, read on the forward strand.
AAAAGGACACTACGTGTGCACTTACAAATTGTAAGGGTGGGCTCTCAGTGATTTTTATTTTTTTTGTGTTCATTGTCAACATTGTGAATGGTTTGTTTTTAGGTAGTGGAATCGAAAACTTTGCACCACAGAAAGTTGTGCAACTTGGGTCTGAAAGAGCGAGGAAAGTGCTCGTATGGGATTAGTTGTTCTTCGCTTTTACATCCATTTTTTTGTTTATTGCAGTGCGTTCCTTTGTGCCAGCGACAATGTCTCCATCAATGAAGTACAAGCAAACCATTAAACATCTGCAAGCCAAAGTAGCAGCACAGCGGAAAACTATCAAAAGACTGCGGAGACAGCCTCACCAAGCACCGTCATCGACTTCAAAGGCCCTTGAAGTTATCCGACCGCACGTCACCGAGGAGGTTTTTAAACTTCTTTCTGCACATGTTCGCTTGAGGCCCAAACGCAAGGGCAAACGGTTTCCCGTGTGGTTCAAGAAATTCGCTCTTCACCTAAACTTCCGAGGTCCGCGAACATACCGATTTCTGGCTCCATATTTTTCTTTGCCCTCCCGGCGTTCATTAAGGAGGTGGCTAGCTAATGTAAAGATGACTCCAGGCATAATTCCAGGAATCCTTTCTTCCATTGCAACAAATACTCAAGCTTGGAATGAACGGGACCGAGTGTGCGCTTTAGTTTTCGACGAAATAGCACTCAAAAGAATTTGTACTATGATGCTGCAAGAGACATTGTCCAGGGTTTTACAGATGATGGCACTCATCGCACTTCAACCATCGCTGATCGAGCACTGGTTTTTCTTCTTGTTGGCGTTTCGAGAAAGTGGGTTCAACCGGTTGCTTTTACTATAGGGCACACATCAACACCATCACCTGTTATGCATAACTTGCTGGTGTCTCTCATTTTGGAGCTTAGGAGCACTATTATTGCAGTGAAAGCAGTCATTTGTGACCAGGGTAGTTCAAATGTAAGCCTCGCTAACCAACTAAGAGTGACTGTAGCAAAGCCTTTTTTTTTGAAGTTAATGGTGAGTGGGTATATTACATTTTTGATGTTCCGCATTCAATTAAAACAACGCACAATAATGTCCAAGCACACAAGTTATACATTGGGGATGACATCGTTAACTGGTCGCACATTGTAAGCCTTTACCAATCCTCACATGAGTTGCGGTTGCGATTGGCTCCAAAGTTGACTGTACGGCACGTTCATCAGAAACCTTTTTCTAATATGAAGGTCAGCAGAGCAACTCAGGTCCTCAGTGCATCAGTTTCAATTGCTATCACGGCATTGGTGTATGCGAAGGTGCTGCCTGCCTCGGCCATCACTACAGCTCAATTTTGTGATCGTATGGACAGGATTTTCGATGCCTTGAACAGCTCGAGTAAAAAAAGAACTTCGCAAAAGCTGCGGCATGCAATCATGAAAAATGATTCAGAGCTGACTGACTTCCTCCGAGGCCAGCTTCCCTGGATTGCATCATGGCAGTTTGTTGGCAGACGTCAACCACAAACCATCGTAGGCTGGCAAATTACAATTCAGGCAATTTGTCAACTATGGGACGACCTCTCCAAAAATTACAATTTTGAATACCTGTTAACACGCAGGCTTCAACAGCATCCTCTGGAAAACATATTTGGCCACATTAGGCAAAAACAGGGTTGCAACACCAACCCCAATGTAGCACAATTTGTTTGTGGCCTGAAGCACATCTGCATAAGAAAACTCTTCAAGCTGTCAGAATACGGAAATGTCGAGGATGATGAATGTGACCTCCTCCAGGAGCAGCTCTCGCCATTCTCCCTCACCAGTGCGTCTCTTGTGGATAATGAGGAGTCTGCACAGCCACAGCCTGACGACTTTCCTGCTCTAGACGATCTCTCTGAACTTGCGACAAACGTTCATTCCCATATTATCGATGACTCCGCTGCATATTATGAAGCTGGTTTTCTCATCAAACACTTCCTTCGGAATGCATGTGACGGTTGCAGTTGCCCACAGTTACTGAAAGACGACAGTGAGACGCTTGAGGGTACCCACCAGTATTTCACAATGATCAAAGCATACCACGTCCCCAGCAAACGTTTTGGGAATCTCACTGTGCCATCAGAAGCAGCTTTTGCATACGTACAACAACTTGAATCTCACTTTCTTGCCATAATTGAGGCCACTGCACATCACCAGAAAGTGTGCGATGTTTTGTATCACCATCTGTCAAGTGTTGGCGAATTTCATTTCTGCTCTGCTGGGTGTCGCGCGAAGTTTCTGAAAATGTTTTGCCGGGTTCGTTTATGTTGGCATGTGCGTTTTGTGAACCGAAACTTAGATAGGGTTAGGTTCCAGTCTTCAATCTCAGGCATACAGCTTGACAAGTTCAAAGGTTAGCAATTAGCGGCGGGTTTACACTAAAGTATTCGAGTTGAGCCGAATCCTGCAATAGCTTTGTTATGTTATTACTTCGTTACAGCAGACTTCATTATGGTCTTATATGCTTATATTCAGCTCAACTGGACTAGCCACTCCTTCGTTGCATACATTGTTTAGGTTACCCGCTATGAGGAGTAGGGACACTGTGTATTCGCTCGAAGTGATTTGCATAACCTTAGAAAGAATGTTGGGTATCCTGTCTGTATTTTTGTAGCAAATGCGGGCGAACTGTACACTTTACTGTGGCTCGCTTGGTCACTGTGTATGCTTTATCTCTCCAGCTCAAGTAATATATCGATAACAAAACCGCTTGTTGAAATGCCTTCGAGTGGGTAAGGAACACAGTATGAAGTGGGCACGGTTCACGTTATCACGCTTTTCGTATTTTAGCTTCTCATCAACCTCCTGAACTCGCCCATCAAAATTTTCAAAAGAATACTCAAACTTGTAGCGTTTGATGGGGCTGTGGACGCTGCCATTTTATTTGTATATAGCTTGTGAGTGATAACGTACGATGTAGAGCCTTTGTGAAAAATAATGAGCCAAAGTGGTTTCCTTCTGCTATTTATTAGCCCTGTAATACCGCTCTCGTAACACCAATTAAGGTCCACAATTCTGGATAAGTGATGACTACAATCTATTTTAGCTCGAAAGCGTCACAGCAACACGCAGACGCAAATCACTTGGGATCTTAAGTTTTTGATGAAGGCGACGCATAAGAAGAGACACAAGACCTGCCAGTGTTTTAGCATAAAGTTTGTCTTTCACGTAGTGAGCAAGCTGCAAAGCCCTACCTTTCTGAGGACAAGCAGGCATCAAGTCTGCTTTTTTTCATTTTGGACTAGCTGTTCTTAAGCACAGCCAGCATACTGCACCTTTGCATTTCTGCTATATTGTGTCGTGTGGTTTCTGTGTGCTCTTTTTTATATGCATTATTTCGGTTAACCCCAGGCGTGATTCGCGACTTCATTGCTGTGTAGATGTCACTTCTTCCTTCTTCATCAGCATTGTGCGCTGTGTTTTTGCCATAGATCCTTACTTACCCACTGGCCCGGTGTGTCATACTTCACCAGCTTCTCGGCTTCTGCCAACTCTAGCGATGTGTGCGTTGTCTGTGTTCTCTCTGTATTTGTTACAATTTATTTGTAAGGCGAGATGCATTTGTTGTCTACCTTTGTCATATTGTGCTTTTTATATTCTCAGACTCTACCTTGCCTTTGAATAAAACATTACGGATACTCTGTCTCTTTGGCTTATATATTCATTGATCACTCGTTCCAAAAGAAAAACACAAGCGCGATGAATAAAACCGTAGTGAATTATCATTACCTGCATCTCTTTTTATTATAACTTAATCGAAATAAAAATTACGTCACGACCGATTCGCACGAACCACTGAACAAAACAAAACAGGGAATCGCTAAATTAAAACGACCTACAAAAACTATCCAATTGGGCGATGAATAGTGGTCTGAAATCATGAACTTTCGTCATAGCCAAACGTCGGTTATGCAAAGTAATTCAAAATTTGCGCCAGTGAAACCGAAACAGGAAGCGCACGCCACTTGCTCTCACCAATCACTAGGTGTGCTAGGGTCGATTGGGCCGCTGGGGTCTACGGGAGTGTCCACTCTTAACCTTTATTTCTCTATGGCATTGGTGGACAACAAGAGCTTTACAAAATGACTCGCTAGTTTTCATAATAGCATTTGTGGACAACAAGAGCTTTACAAAATGGCTCACTGATCTTCTACAGTTTTCTTTCCTTATTTAGCAAAATATTTTAAACTAAATGTGGTACAGAGCTACATAAGAGTTTGGAAATATTCCTTTGTACTTGACGCATGTTCCCTTTATGTGAAAAACTAAAGAGAGACTTTCCTTACCCTTGAAAAGAACTTGAAAACATGCTTTCGGCCGCTGTGGTAGCTCAGTGGTTAGAGCATCGAACGAGTTATTGGAAAACATGCTTTCAGTTTCGACGTTAGGAGCTGGTAAATGAGTTGACCGGAACTTTTTTGGGGTACAACCCTTGCAACCTTGAAACCGTCTATATAGTCGTCGTAATAGTGGGTAGCCACCTCCACGGCCAGACTAGAAGAGTGGCACGTGGGCACCCTTTTCAATTGAGCAAACCCGCGTACGTCAACCATATATAAAAAGATACTTGATTATGATGAAATACCTCACAGAGACGAGTATTGCTGACTTATTCTCCAATAAAATTTGCCTTGAATTTGTTGCCTACTAAAAAAAAGCTAGTATCAGAAGGACGCACTTTGAGCACTATATATCTGACCAAGAAGTGTTTTCACGTTGAATTCGCTGAGCGTAACCTTACGCCTGTTACCTCCGAGGTGGTCGTAGATTATTATGGAAGTCTTCTAGCGGGATTTTAGCGGGATCACCACGGAAATCACTACGTGTGTCTATATGTTAAAAAGAAGAAGTTGTCGTTTACGCTGATAGGCGCATATATAGCGCCGTCAAGTCGACTAGATCAACAGATATTGAATGGTATATTTGCAACGACTCCAGCACCTTGGATATTGATGGGTGACTTCAACGCCCATCATCCATTGTGGGGAAGCATCAGGACAAATCCAAAAGGCAAGGACCTAGTTGATCTCGCATCAGAGCACGGGCTTCAGGTGCTGAACGACGGCAGCCCTACTTATCTCCGAGGAGTAACTTACAGCAGTTGCCTGGACTTGACATTTGTGTCGCATAGCATTGTCACGAAAGTCCAATGGTTCACGGATATTGAAACACATGGCAGTTACCATATCCCCACGTACGTGACAGTCCGAGGTTTGGACGATTCTCCTTCCCTGGACATTCAAGATTTATTGACTGGGAAGAGTTTCAGATATCAGTGGAGAGCAAGTGCATACATGAACCACCGGAATCCATTGAAGAAGTGATTAGTTGTGCAATGGAGACTTTTACGAAGATATGTTCGAAAGAATCGAGACGCACGGCACTCGACCAAGAGTTGGAACAAGTTCGAGTGGTCCGCCGACGTGCCGAAAGACGATACAGACGCACGAAATCTATCTCTGACCTCAAAGAATCCAGACGCATTCAGAAAAAAATCCAGCGTCGAATGCACAAACTTCATGAACAACGGTGGAAGAATTTTTGTGACTCGCTAGACCCTCGAAAACCCTTGTCGCCCGTATGGAGGACTCTTCGAGGTATTCACTCGCATCCGCAACAGCGTCACCCCTTCACCGCTCTGGCGCTACATCAACGTCGCTCACAGCTTGATGTTTCTGGGGAATTTTGTGCAAAGATCTACGGCGAAATCTCTATACCGATCGATCTAATGCCACAGGATGTTCCAGTCGCACGAGATCAGCAAATGGAGGTTGCATTCACCATGGAAGAACTTCATGCGGCATTGAACATATGCAGACGCTTATCGTCCCCAGGTCCGGATGGAGTGACCTATACTGCCCTACGTCACCTAGGCCCGAAGGCACAGCGCTGTCTCCTGGACATTTTCAATAAGTCTTGGCATGATGGAATGGTGCCTGATGAGTGGAAGTGTAGTCGCCTGGTGCCTTTGCTGAAGCCCGGAAAGCCTCCATTCAACTTGGCATCATACTGGCCTAGCACTAGCAAGCTGCGTTGGTAAGGTCATGGAGACGATGCTGCGTACACGCATGGAATGGTGCCTGGAACATTATAACATCTATCCTGATGCTATGGCTGGTTTTCGACGAGGTCGGTCCTCAGTTGATAGCGCTATTGACTTAGTGACCTCTGTTCAGCATCAGAAAGCTCAGAAGCGGCTGTCGGTAGCTCTGTTCTTAGACGTGAAGGGTGCCTATGACAACGTGACCCACGAGGCTGTTCTTAATGCTCTTGAAGCAGCTGAACTTGGAGGTCGTGTCTTTCGATGGGTAAGAAGCTACCTCACAAAGAGATCCTTGTTCGTTTTAACTGAAGATGGGTCTACGAATAAGTATTTCACAAGTCGTGGCGTGCCACAAGGAGGTGTTTTGAGTCCAACACTTTTTAACCTGGTTCTCGTGGGGCTCACTGAAATGCTGCCACAGACGGCTTATATATCTCTCTACTTTGACGATATCTGCATTTGGTCGTCCGGCGTGACACGGCCTCAAGTACGCGCAAGAATACAGAAAGCGGCAACAATGACATAGACATACCTTCGCCAGCAAGGTTTGACTATCGCCACAGAAAAATACGCAGCGGTGGCGTTTACACGCAAACCGATGTCTTTCTACTCAATGTGCATCGATGGCAGATCAATCCCATATAAGAGCACTCATAGATTCTTAGGCGTCATCGTAGATCGTGACCTAACCTGGAGCCCGCATGTCACATACCTAAAGAAAAAGCTCATTGGCATTGAGAATGTATTCAAGTTCGTCGCCGGAAAATCATGGGGCCCATCCGTGCACTCCATGTTGCAGCTTTATACAGCCCTCTTTCTCGGAACTCTCCGGTACAGCCTTCCTGTCCTGTCCAACACGTGCAAGACTAACATCCATGCACTGCAAATCGTACAAGCCCAAGCACTTCGGACTTGCCTTGGCCTTCCAAGATGCTCATCGACAGTGTCAACTCTTGTTATTGCACAAGAACAACCGGTCACAACGCACATCATTGTCGAGACGCTGAGAGCGCACATTCGGCATTTATCACGGCTACCGTCACATCATTCAGCGTGTTTGACAGCTCGGAGGCCCCATTCTTCGTACTGCGGTATCGTGACAAAACATCAGGACATACTACCGCCTGGCTTCAAACTTGTGATTCATCCAGCAACTGCGCCATGGAGTCATCGTCAACCTGACGTGCGCTTATCAGTTCCTGGAATCTTTAAGAAGGCACGCATGTCAACGCTAGCCCTGAAGCAATTGACTTTGCGTCTGTTGGACGAAAGATACTTCGCCCGCATACATGTTAACACCGATGGCTCCACTAATTCCAACAGCTCCACAGGAGCAGTGGTTGTTCCATCTGAAAATGTGTTGCTTCAGTACAAGTTTTCTCACACCACGACGTCGACAGCAGCAGAGCTCGCAGCACTTCAAGGTGCCGTAAACTACATTCTTCGCCAGCAACCTAACCAATGGGCCATCTTTTGCGACTCCAGGACAGCCTTACAGTCACTACGGTTTGTTATGCAGCACGGGCTACATGAACAATCACTATATCAGATAAGGCACGACTACCACGAAGCGGTCGTGGAAGGTCACGATATTGTATTTCAGTGGTTGCCGAGTCATTGCGGAATCGTCGGCAATGACCGCGCGGATGAAGCTGCTCGATCAGCTCATGACCAAGACCAGCGCACGCCCATACCACTCTTGAGAACGGACGCTGCAAGGCTACTACAATCACTTGCTCGCCGTATATCTCTCCTACAATGGAATACGCAGGGTTTCTCCAACACGCGCCTGTACTCGATAGACCCAAACTTGCAACTTCGTTTGCCATCCGGGTTCCCACGATGCACTGAAACTTTACTGCGTCGCATGAGGTTAGGCGTGGCATTTACGAATTCGTACTCTCGTCTCCTTGGAATGGCGAGCACTTCGGCATGCAACAACTGCGCCTGCGAGGAAACGCTTGAGCATATTCTATGTCATTGTCCAGCATACCAGACTGAACGACGTATTATGGAAGCCAAGCTCTGTCAGCTGGATTCACGGCCGCTTACAGAAGAAAAGATCCTGGGACCTTGGCCGACGGCTTCCCATACGCGCAAAGCCACGAAAGCCCTTCTGTACTTTTTAAGGACCACCAAACTTCACGACCGCTTGTGAAAGAACTGTGTGAGGCCGTACTGTGTAGTCTCGAGCGGACTATTTATGCTTCTCTTTCTTGCTCCTTTTCTTTTCTGTCTCTTTCCGTTGTATTATTCCCCTTTTCTTCCACCCCAAGTGTAGGGTAGCCAACCGAGCCAAGCTTGGTTAACCTCCCTGCCTTTCCTCTCTATTTATCTCTCTCTCTCTCTTTTAGCGGGATGGCTCAGTGCTATCCCATGGTTGAGAACTAAGTACTCGAAATCGTTAAACATTTTGTCCAAACAAATCGTTACCCACTTTTTCTAAACACACAGCTTCTGATGGGACCACTTTAAACTCTCCCATAGTACATTACCTGGTACTCTTAATCGTCACCTACTTTGTTCTGAACGCAAAGAGAAGTTTGTTGAATATCTGCGGGCGTCCCTGTGCGTTATACGTCATGGGTGTTTATCTGTAGCAGTCGTGGTGCCCATCGCGTCTTGAATGCCTTAAAAGGCGCTTGTCTTCGACGTTGTTATTCGTATGGGGACTAGTGCTGAGACCGTCGTTCATGCGACGGCCTCAATAGTCGGCCTCTCAGAGGTATACTGTGTGAAGCATCAAGGAGCTCAAAACTTCGAAGTCACCAGGAAGAGCATGGCTTTCCTTGTCTCTAATCGCCAATGCTGGCTGCCTGGTGATTGGCGGCGAGCGTGTTCAAGTCGTCCCCGTTGGCCCACAAGTGACCAACGTCGCCTGCCCGTTACTGCCATCATTTGTCCCAAACGAAGCTCTCGTCCAAGCGTTATCCCCATATGGCAAGGGGCTCACCATCACCAGTGGTTTGATGAGTGGGCGACGCGGCGTACTCACTGGAACATGGTTTATTCGAATGGAAATGAATACCACTAATCCTGTGCCGAACTACCTGCGCATCTCCGGTCACCGTGCCACCTTCGACTACCGTGGTCTGCGGCGTGTATGTCGAAATGCGGCGCACGGGACCATCTACGAGCCCTGTGCACAACACCGTATTGTGGTCGCTGCGGTGTGCACGGTCACGTTGGAGAAAGATGTGACCGCCCGTGCCGACGCTGCGGGGACGGCCACCCAACTGCGGTTTGCCCTGTCCGCCGCTCTTACTCAGACGCTGCCGCTGGTGCCTTTCCACCACTGACACCGGCCACGGAACCAACTACCGACTCGGAGAACGTGGAGGAGGTCACAGACGCTGTGCTGGCCTCATCCCTTCACATTCCTTCAGACGAAGCGCACAACGGAAGCTCGATTGTCTATGTGACGCTCGGTGCGTCGGCCTTCCCGCTTGTGCAAAAACCGTGCGCTTCGAAAGACGCAACGCACTTCCCTGCAAATGCCGTCGGTGTTCCTGCTCTGACGCCACTTGACGTTCAGTGCACAAATGAGTCCGATTCTCAGGCTGCTGCTGTTGGAGTGGACCCTACCACACCTGTTATACCAGAAAACAGTGCAAAAAATGCCCCAGCCTCTTTTGTTGCTGCCGCTCCGACCACTTCGATGCCACGTCGTACATGTAAAGAAAGAAATGGCAGCATATCCACGGAGTAAATAATGGAAAGTGGGGCGAAGCATTCGTCCGTCCATTCGTTTTTGCTTCCCTCCGTCCATGCGTCCGTCAGTGTGATCGTCCATGCGTTCATCCGCCTGCCCATGCATGCGTCTGTTCGTGCGTCCGTCCCTGCGTCTGTTCATGCGTCCATCCATCCATCTCTCTCTGTGTGTCCGTTCGTCCATCTATTCAACACCACCATCTCGCATCTTTTCATCATATATTCCCCATATAGAAGCACCGCCATCCAGCGGACATTCCAAGGACTGAACGAGAGGTGGCACAAGCACACTTTATTACGGCTTGCGCTTCGGGTGTGCTTCCCACCTTTAACCACCTCGAGTTCATGGTATATACTAGTTCACTGTATTCATGGCACTGCGGCCCAACGCTCGCTAAACCTTTCTAAAACCAAGGAGGTTACGCCCAGCGGGTAAAACGTAGCAACCTTTTCCTGTCAGATAGGCCTCAATGTACATGTCAATGGCTGCTAATGGGAAATGAGAGGGAGAAAGAGAGAGACTTTATTAACTTCCGGCAGATTGCTGGGATGGGCTCCCACCTAGGGGCCAACGGAGAGACCGTGTCTCCCGGCAGCTTCCTTGGCCTGCTGGATCACCCAAAGTTTTTGTCCAGGCCCGAACTGAGCAGCGCAGTCCGCCAACGCTCCCGAAGCTCTTCATTGGAGGCCGCGACCCCAGAATTTCTGACTAATGCTGGACATTCCCATAGGATATGGTCGAGAGTGGCTCTGGTGGTACAGTACTGGCATAGATTAGAAATGGGAAATGAGAGCCAGGAGAATTCGGCTTTCACTTTCTTATACGGCTTGCGCTTCGTATCTACTTCCCACCTTTAACCACGTCGAGTCCATGGTATATACTAGTTCATAGTATTCATGGCACTGCGGCTCAACGCTCGCTAAACCTTTCTAAAACTAAGGAGGTTACACCCAGCGAGTATAACGTAGCAACCCTTTCTTGTCAGATACTGCTCAATGTACATGCCAATGGCTGCTAATAGTAATTGCAGCGTGCGCGTTAACTAAAAGCCGAATGCTCCTATCTCTCATTCCCCATTAGCAGCCATTGGCATGTACATTGAGCACTATTTTTTTTTATTGTTCAGCAACGCACAGAAGAAATCTTTCACCGGCACCACCTTAGAGGTTAAAATGTTATACTCGTTATACACTACAACGGCTACGAGGGTCGAACGAGTGCCGATATAAAAAGCTTCACCCCAAAAAACCTCGAAACTCTTCCTGAGGGTCGAACAGTGCGTTGTGATTTGGTTGAGGAAGTGCCTCCTGCACACTTTCCAGGATGCCATCTACTACTCTGCGTCCAGGCTAGTCTTGACCTTCCATTATGGCTACCACATTGCATAATATTTGATTAAACGTTCAAGGTTTTCGCAGTCCCGTAAAGCAGGCTGAAGTGATTAGTGTTGCCATTGCTGCGAATTGTGATGTTTTGTGCCTGCAGGAAACAAATTTCTTCTCGCTATCCGACGTACTTGCTTTTAAACAAAAGTTCAACCTACATTGCTATTCTTCTTTCGGTACATCTTGTTTCACCGGAGCTGGCAATATTATTTTAAATCGAGCTATTTGCGGAATCATTATGCATTTTACGATGGTGTGGGTATTGTTTTGGTTTTAAGACTCCCGCTACTTTGCTTTCAAATTAAGCATACTGTGTGCATGTGGGCCATCACAAGCTGGACAGTCTAAAAATTTCTCTAGAAACCTGGATGTGTTTTTTCTTGGCGGGCCTAAAGTCATTCTAATTGGCGACTTCGACAGCGTTCTAAATACACAAACCGATGTCCAAGGTCCTGGCTGGGGCCGGTCATCTTGGAATTCACGCGAGCTGCAACGCCTTGCCCACCCTTTTTATTATTGGACACGCACAATGTAGTGCACGGAAATACTTTTGTTTGGACAAGGCGACGCACACGATCCTCCAGCAGTCTCGACCGTGCTCATGTCCCACGTGTGTTGGATGCGTTTGTCTCCGATTTATGCGTTCCGTCCTTCCCACCTTCTCCTGTATCCGTATCTGATGATCGGCCTATTGTCTTGAAGCTCGAAGTTCCATTTTCTCTTTCAGAGAAGCCATGGCGTCTTGATGTTCGCGTTCTGCAGGACGTGCGCTCAATTTCAGATTTGTCATGCGCAATACGTGTGTCGATCAGGACGTCTGGTCTGAAGATTGTAATGCCCTTAAAACGCAGTGGCCCCTGCATTGTTTAGCAGAGGGGCGTTCAGTTCGTCGACGCGTTTCTGAAGAGCTTGCTGATACCGCCATGAAGTTACGTTTTGCTTTGCGTGCTGAGAGGCCTTCTCCTCTGACGCGAGCTTGGCAACGTGAACTTTCAGCGCTTTACTGCTGCTTCGTCCCTGGCGGCAGCAGCATGGCGCTGTTGACTCAACCCATGTGCACATCTTGAGGTGCTGCGCTACGCGAGACATTCGTTTTTGGGCAATAACAGGAATCTGTCTCTATGGCAACACAAATACCACCTGCGAGGCCACTTCCTACGCGTGATCGATCTGTTTTATTGCAGCATTTTGAAGCAATGTCGTGTTTAGCCATGCGGACAAACTGTGATGAAGCACCGCCAATGCTTAGAAGTTTGCCCCGTATTCCTCAAGAAGCTGCGGATTGCCTGCACATCCCTCCATCGGCTGAAGAAGTAAAGGTGGCACTGAAATCTATGAAACGTGGAACGGTCCCTAGGCCAGACGGTTTTCCTGTTGAGTTTCACTTGACATTTTGGAATTAAATTGGTGCTACCTTTAGTGTGGTTATCCGGCGATGTTACGAGGATGGTGTCTTTCCATCTAGTTTTCGAGATGGACGCACTGTCCTTATTTCAAAAGGTGATGCTTGCTCTGTTAATCCTGAAGATTGGAGACCTGTCACGTTCCTCAATGTTGACTATAAGATATTCACGACGATAATAGTTCAACGTTTGAGGGGTCTGTTAAACGCCTTAGTTGGTCAACACCGCTTCATCACTGCTTGAACGAGACATACACAACTTGTCATTTACCCCACGTGATACCATAGCCTATACTCTATCGCGGTCTGCGCGTAGTGTCCTTGTGTCTTTGGACCGAGAAAAAGCATGCAGTTGACCAACTAGAGCACACGTATATTTTAACGTGCTCGCAGCATTTGACTTTCCGTATTCATTTGTGGAAATTATTAGAAATACCTACACTGGTCTCAAAACCACACTAGTTCTGGATGGCTGGGAAAGTGCTGCCTTTTCCATAACACATGCGGTCCATCAGCAATGTTGGCCACCGCCGCCCTGTGCTCTTCTCAATCCTATAGAGCGGTTGTACTCGGAGCGGTTGTCCGTGTTTTCGGAGGAGCTCTTCCTCATTGATGAGGAATTCCTTCGGCACTGGTCTTGCCCTTTACGTCGCTCTGTGACGGACGAGTGAAACTTGTCTTTCGGCCGTCCTGGTAGTGGTAGGCTGATGTGTCGATGTGCCGGCTGAAATGACATGCCAACATGTAAATATGCAAAGTGTACATATTCATGTTGTATTTGTGCATCTTGTTTACCTCGCAATATTAATATGTGTATCTGTCTCTTTCTGGCACATTTTGGGTGGCTGTGTTTGTGTGAACTATCGAATGTAGATGTTCTTTCCACGTCATCTGATATCATGTTCACGCAAATGAATTCTGTTTTGTCATCATCGTTATTGCATGTCTAAGAAGAAAATGTTCTGTTGAAATATATTGACGTCTGTGACAATTAATTTTTCTAAACAGGTCTAGCGAGGTATGGGCCACAGTGCCTTGAATATATTGACTTAGTATATAGCCATGAACTAGAGGGGGTGAAAGGTGGGAAGTAGACACGAAGCACAGGCCATAAGAAAGTGCGCGAGTGCCACCTCTCGTTTAGTCCGCGGGATAGTGGACTAAACGAGATGTCCGCGGCGTAGCGGAAATTTTATTTGCTGAGTGTATGATGAAAAGATGCGAGATTGCAGTACTTCGAGTGTTCACTAGATGTATGGACGGATGGATGGACGGACAGCCAGAGAGATGTGCGGACGAACGCACGGATGGAGTGATGGACGCATGAATGGATGGGCGCAAGGACATACGCACGCAAAAACGTAGGGACGGACGCACGGATGAACACACAGACGTACGAATGGATGGACGTATGGACGGTCTCACGTACGGACGTACGGATGGACGCATGGATGGACGCTTTGCCTCACTCATCATCATGCACTCCGTAAAAGCATTGTGGTTTTTTTTTCCTTCCTTGTTCTACGTCGATGTGCAGCTACGTCATCATGTCTTAGGCGTTCGCGGAAGCTTCCAAGGTTCTATATGACGTGCCTGCTCTGGTCACAACGTTGACTTACACAACACTATTGTTGTTGTTTTTTTTCTCGAAATGGCAACAGTTAGCTATAACCGAGAATAGCATTGCTGGACAAAAGGTTTGCGAAAAGGTATGGAAGTATTTGTTTTATTCAATATGAACTCACCGACGATGCATCCTGTTCAGATAACGCGCACGTTCTTCGCCTTAAGCTAACGCCGTTGCTTCCGCTTGCTTCAGTGGTAAGACGTTATGATATATACCAATGTAACATGAAAATGCTCGCGCTCGTATCGTTAAACTACAGATAACCAAAAAAAATTAAAACACCAAACGCAAAGCGTTTTATATCAGGCGTTCTGTTGTATACACGGTGAGCAGCCCTCGCTACTCCCGAGTAGAGGACGACACGCCGAGTTGATGCGGGGCCACATAACGATGACTTTCGATCCCCTCGCGGGGCTAGGATAGTAGTCCACCGGATAATTCAATAAAGTTTCCTTTCTCTCTCTCTCTCTCTCTCTCTCTCTCTCTCTCTCTCTCTCTTTCTCTCTCTCTGTATTTGTACACGAATAACATTACAAGCAATAAATATTACAATATGTAATTATTCTCCTCTTGAGCAAATCTACCCAGCAGTGAAAGATTGAGCGATAGCAAGTGGAGATGCAATCTTGCCATCATAGCTAAATGCAGACGCGGGCACATTAGTGGCGATGGTACGTTCTAATTGAATCCAATAAGGATGTTGTAATCCTGTGCGAGAACGCACTAAAGATTATAATGGAGCGCAAGAATTTGCCTGTGATTATCAATCGCTGTAAAGTTATTTTCGTTGGGCTTGTACCCACAGGAAAGCACCTCGCGGCGATCTTGTGAATTCATACACCCCTTATTTGACCTCGTTTAATAATGAATATTTGTTTTATCTGCTGTACAGAGCTTGCACGCCCACACTTTGTTGAGCTTTGCAGGTGTGGCTGTGCCTTCTCTCCGCTGTGCTCATTTTTATGAGACATGTAATTGATTCAGATGCAAGAAATATCAGTATGTCACGTAAATATAATTAATTGCGTGAATATTAATAATGCATGCTCTTTACATGCTCAAAAGTAGACGTATTAAGTAAATAACGCATGTCGTTTTACTATAAACGCGAGACCTCTGCCAGTTTTTTTTTTCACTCAGTCTTGGCGCGTTTCAGGAGGCATGTTATGCTCCACCTGAGTCATCATCACGCCTTCTCTATCTTGAACATGCCACACAAGGGCGTAGCCAGAGGATGGGGGGAGGGGGGTTCTTCCGAAATTTTAAAAATGTTGCTGTGAATTATATATAAACGCACACATACAAACGTATGCACGAACATATGTGAAATAGGATGGAAAACCATCCCCCTACCCCACCTGCGGGAAAGTTGTTTCAGCCTACGCCACTGATGCCTCACGTTCTTTGCTCATCTCTTTCTTTCGCTTCTGTGGAATTCTGGTAAGAAATAAACATCGAGGTCGAGCCGACTGAAATGTTGGAGTCAACCAAACTTCTTCCGCCTCAGTATCGCGGCCTTGAATCTTCGCATGTCCGTTTACGCCCTTGTGCTAGAACGAACGAGAGAGAGAGAAATGAATAAACGCAGGGAGATTAACCTGAAAGCAAGTATCTAGTTTGCTACCTGGCACTGGGAAAGGGGAAATAGGAGACAGAAAAGTAAGGAAAGAGAATGAGAGAAAGAGAGCGGAACGGAAGCGAAAACAAACACACACACGCGCACACACACACACACACACACACACACACACACACACACACACACACACACTAAAATGTTACAAATGTTTGACGAGGCGGGTTGATTGCAGAAACTTCAGGAGGGCCTTCGTCACTTTTTGGCGTGAAGGTCCTATAGAAAGAATGTATAGTATGGAAGGAAATTGTACAGAAATCGCTAAGGTCGGTAAAACGTTCTGATAGAAAAGAAAATATTTACCATTATTATGGAAATATGCTGCTTAGAGCGAAAACGTTGATCTGATTGCCTGTCAGCCACTATAAGGTGTGCTCCTGTTGAATAACTTGGGCCACTTTCATTGTGCATACTATCATAAATTCATAAGCATGTTCTGCCTCCCACTGGCACCGACATAGAAATGCTGTGACCTAGGCTAGCGACTCACACGCACATGTTTGGCTGTCATTTATTCACGCCTCAATGTGTAATCATGAACACTAAGCGACAGTGAACATTTTGGAATGTCAATAAACTTTAGAATATGCTAGCATTCACGCACCACAGGCTCAATATGTATGCGCGATGCTAGTGACTCGCTCGCGGTTGCGCCGCCATCTAGTTTCGCAACCAGCTGCAAAGCCTTCGCTCCTTGTTCGTGACGTAGTAGGAGAGGAGGATCACACTCATTAAAGCATCCCCTCCACCTGCGATACCGATACTCGACAAGAAGGCGGCTAATGCGCGCGCTCCTAACACTACCTGTCGGCCGACGAAGGAACTCCGCGGCAATAAGAGCGCGCCGCGTTGTCTCCAGCGGCCGGGGCTCGGGCCACGGGGCCGCCAAGCTTACCGGGTCACGAGTAACCTTGGCGGGTGACCTCGGCATTGATCTGTTGTCATGGCAACGTTTCTGACAAATCCAATGAACTCCTCGGGATGAAGAAAAGGGTCTTACTTGAGAAACGAACATTTTTTTTTTCGAGGGGCGCGGTGTTTGCTTACGAGAGATGAAGGCACACACACAAGAGCGCGCTATGGCGAATCCATCGAACGGGGCTGGTATTACCTTCTCAGACCTCTTTGTGTTGCACCCTGCCTTAGCTGCTCCACTTTTCTTTTTTTATACAGTACATTCGTGTCGACTGCAAGAACAAAAAAGTAAGAAAAAATTGAAGTAGAGTGAGCTTAGCGAACTCTTACGGCCGTACTTCAAGGGCTTAAAAAGCGGCAAGCGGCGCGATCACTCGCTCGCTGGCTTAGTTTGAAGAATCGAATGACCTTCAACTTGTTTACGTGCTAGTGCCGAACACAAGCCTCTCCGCATCAATCATTCTCTCTCATTCTCTTTTCTTTCATCAGTATGTTCGCTGTTGGTGTAGCACTCTTCTAGCGCAATATTTAAATCCAGTGTCACCTACGCCGTCGTTTTAACATGTACCTGAAGAAAAGAAATCTCGGTTTCCTTTGAAAAAGCCTCGTTCTTGCCGCGCACCAAGCGAAAAAGGAGAGCTACGAAATTCCCGGCTTCATAATAGTGGAAATGTTGAGGAAGGAGAAATTTTCGCAAAATCTGAAATTGATTACCTCATTCGATATGACGAATTCGCTGTATTGGCACGGTATCAAAGCTAGTTGGCACGACGAAGGGCGTAAGGCCAATAAGAAGCTTGCACAACCGGGGTTCGCAGCCGAGTCGACGATATTCATAAATGCGTGTACGTGGGTGTAAGATTAATCTGGACACGCGGCAGGGGGCGAGAACTAAATGACAGATTCATTCGGTGCACTGATGTATTTGGAAGCGTAGGCTTTTATCATGGGGCTTTTACAAGACGCACTTTGGTTTCCTGGCCAGATCATCTTTACATTTTCGGCGTTCTTCTTACATTAGGGCTTCACGTGTGGGCGGACACGTACTACATTGATGCGCGGGATGCTTCTCTCTGTTTCTTTCGGTAAGCATACTTTATTAAAGCCAAGTTCAGGGACAACTCAGCTTTAGGTTACCAGGTAAGCTAGCTCGGTATGCTTGGCTATTCATTGAAGTTATTTTGTACAATGCAATATAAGCAACTTGCGCAGGCAGCGTGCCAAAGCATTACTGTGCCATAATTTCAAGTTAAATTCAGAAATGTTTCTTTCATAAGGCCTCTCTGTCTTCGATGACAAGCTTTCAAGCATAATACCAATAATACGTCCAATCCAACTGGTGTAAGAACCGAAGCGTTTTACAATGTAGGAAGCCAATTGCGTGAACATTATTTTTTTTGCTCATTTCTATTAAATGAGATATAAAGAGGTTCTCGTCAGACGCATTATGGATATATCCACGAACCTCTTAAGCATTGAAGTAAGACCTTTACTGATTTGTTATAGGAGATGCACTGGCAAGTAAGACTATTACTAAAGATCTCCGTCGTTGTAGTGCCCGTTCAACCGCGTTATCTTGCAATATACAAAAAAAGTACAAAAGAGAAGACGATATGTTCTGGGGAAAGTTTTCTTTTAATAGAAAAACGTACTTACGTGTGCAATCCCATTTGGTTTATTTTCCTCTATGAGCACGTGTGCGTCTAACCAGCCATTTTCACAGACGCTTGGTCAAGTTCGTCGAGGCACAACATTCTTTGGTTCACAACACGTGTTTTACAGGAAGTGGCCGTTGCAACGCGACTTTGAAATATAGAAATCTAGGTACACTGAAGTGGTCC
Source organism: Rhipicephalus microplus (assembly GCF_043290135.1). Classification (NCBI taxonomy): domain Eukaryota; kingdom Metazoa; phylum Arthropoda; class Arachnida; order Ixodida; family Ixodidae; genus Rhipicephalus; species Rhipicephalus microplus. The sequence continues at coordinate 62,584,051 of NC_134702.1, forward strand.
AGATAGAAAGCAATAACTACGCTCAAAGATAGAGAAAAAGAGCGCTGCGGTTGCAGTCGTCAGGAAAAAAAAAGATAGAAAACGGAGAGCCGGTAGACCTGAATGTTATCTTTTCTGAAACAGCTAGCACTTTCCAGTGCAGAAAAAAAAACATGTAAAGCTACACCCATTGCTTATCTCGATCTTTGGTTTTCTTCACTGCCCATGCGGACTTCGTCTACGCACCCATTTCTCCCATTTCCGGCGAGGGAAGACAAAACGATGCCTCCGGATTTATCTGGTTCACCTCTGGCGTGACGTGTGGGTGACGTCAGTGGAACGGCGGCTATCTTTGCGTCCTTCATCGTGGAGAGCGCCCTGTTGATTCACAGAAGGCGACGAGCAGTCTGGCAGAGCCTGCAGCTTTCCCGGCTTCTATAGATAGCTAATCTCGCCACACTCTATGAAGCCAAAAAGAGAGCATCCGCGCTGCCCATGAAAAAGGAACGTCGAATCTCCGAGGTTTCTAAAACAGAGTAGCTTTACACAAGGGAGTGTTTGCAGCATTTTATTTTATTGCTTTCCTTGAATTCTTAATTTTATTGATTACTCAATGACTAGCAATTAGGAAAGAAAGAAAAAAAGAACGAAGAATTGATCCACACACACGTGACGATTGACTGCGCATTCTGTATAGCTACAGACGCGGCAATTAGACGCTTATGCATTTTGGCACATAATGCGTTGCTTAAAGTATCGGGTAATACCATTATGGCGTTCTCATTACTTTTCGCTTATTACTTGGTTACACTGCCAGTATGCGAGGAATCCGCGTGCACAGGCATAGGTTCGGTGGTATGTTTGGTTAATACGGGAAACGCCATCATGTAAAGTCGTCGTAAACCGCAGCATTAGAGAGAAGCTATTTAAGAAGACTCCTTCTCTTTCAACCCGCTGATAGTCGGCGGGGCTTGGTTCTTGTCAAGTTTATTTATTTTTTGCACATATTCGAAAGAAAATGTACAGCGATATTGTACTCAAAAAATGTAAGGGAGCATCATAAATGTCATTCACGTATCAAGCATGCCAATGAACCGACTTGGCAAGTTTGTTTCGCTAAACCACGCTGCTAATTCTCGATGTGATTCCGTCGCGCACAAGAGTTGCTATTGTGTAATTTAATCACACTATGCAGCACGCTGCCGGCACCTGGTGGCACGGGTTGGTAAAACGTGGCAAGAAGAGCATCTGCTCCAACGCCGCCTTTGATTTAGGTCAGCTATCGGGGTAGATGCGACTTGCTGGTCTACAACTAGCGCCACGACAGTAGAAATGAAGCGGATAAAGATCTTCAAAACAAGCGTATTGCGAAGCAGTCACTTGGTAAACTAAAAACCTGAGAAGTGCACTAGTAAACTACAACCTTCTTTAGGCATGGTAATTAAGTTGTCTGCAATGTTCATTTTTGCTGCTCACCGCCTCGGTTTTCAAACCAGTGCTGTGGTTGAGGATGACAGCTGAGCTCAATGGGAGAAAAATAATGCCGTTTGTGAAAGCCACAATTTTTAGCAGGCGCATTGATATGCAACTATTTTTCATGCCTCATAAAAAATGTACTAAACGTACGCAGACATGTGACGACGCTAAGCGATTGCGCTTAGTTCTGAAAGCACGATTATACGTATTCAATGGCAACGTTAAGTTTGCATAAGCCATCGGTCTTTGAAGACTCTATTGTCTGAAATAGCAGATTTTTATGTGGATTTTTTGTGCGTACCTTCTTTGAAATTTTAGTCACATTCTCAACTTTTGTGTTTGAAGTTTAAAAATAACGACCTACAGTAACATAGCTGACGTCGGACTGTGGACGGGAGTTGCGCTGCTGCTTTCATTTCATTGTTGTACATGTGAAGGAAGAACAATAAATACACTGACTGAAGTTCTTTCTGAACGCTTAACATTGTCCAAAAGAGTCTTAAATCACTTATCTAGGTAATCTTCAGGAGACATCAGTGTCGAAGTTTGTAATCATATCTGGAGTTTTACATGCCTAAACCACAATATGTTATGCGGTGCGCTTTAGTGTAGGGCTCCGGAAATTTCGACCACTTTTTGTTCTTTAACGTGCGCTGACGTCGCACAGTAGGCGCGCTTCTAGCATCTCTTCTTTATCGAAATGCGACCACCACGGCTGGTATCGAAGCCGCGACCTTCAGACTTGCACCCAAGCACCGTATATGATTGCCAACGCCACAGCAGCGTGCTTGTTATTAAAGCTTATTGCCACAAAAAAGTTCTTGAATCTACTTGAAAACAGTTGCTTTGCAGGTATTTCTTGCAACTTTTTTCACCCCTATGTCTGCATGCTACACAGGGGGAGATGACAAATGGGCAGAAAGCTACTCAATCGTGCCTCGTCAAACGCGTTCGCTAAATCGCTATGTGATTCAGTCGCACACTAGTGTTGCTGCTATGTAATATTACCGCATCGCGCTGCTGGCGGGTGTTGGTACAACGTGACCAGAAGAGCACCTGCTCCAACGTCACTCTTACTTTATGTCATCTATTAGAATATAGCAGCGATCTGCTCAGTGACAAAATAGAGCTAGTGCTGGCGAGAGGGAGGAGGAGTCTCTGTATAAAATGTGGTTACTTGACCACATTCCAACGTCACGTTTCAGTTCTAGAATTTTCTCGCCGTATACCGACGGTCATGTTCGCCGAACTATTCAAATAAGCGTTTGCTTTTCTCGGTATGTGAGTGTCTTGCTTTTTTTTTTCGTCCCAAAACACGAAGGGTGGTTCAGAACCCCTTAAGTTTGCCTCACGATAACCTCCCTCTTTCTATTTAGTAGTGAAGCTGCTTTGGCCCACACTCCACCGTAGTGGTCCTGACCGTCGGCGTGGAAGCTCCCAGTGCGAGACGTGCCCCACCACGGTGGTCTAGTGGCTAAGGTACTCAGCTGCTGACCCGCAGGTTGCGGGATCGAGTCCCGGCTGCGGCGGCTGCATTTCTGATGGAGGCGGAAATGTTGTAGGCCCGTGTGCTCAGATTTGGGTGCCCGTTAAAGGTGGTCGAAATTTCCGGAACACTCTACTATGGCGTCTCTCATAATCATATGGCGGTTTTCGGACGTTAAACCCCACATATCAATCAATCATCAATCACTTATCCCAGTGCGGGACATGCGCGCCAAGCCGAACAACAGGTGCGCGCTTCCTTCGAGCGCAGACGATGCGGCAGATGGCGCGCGCTGCGCCGCTCATTTCACGCGTACTGACTCGCTCGGTTGTTCCCCATCAACCAAGCGCATCAAACGCTCTCCCCACCCGCTCCCCACACAACCGCCTTCATTAAATCTGGCAGTGATGTCTGGGACGTAGTGGTTTACGTTCCATTTCTAGGAAATTTCGCCCTAGGGTTCAATTCGTATACGGAACTACTGCTAGTTTTTCAGAGGGATAACTAGGACACAAGGTCCTCGTTCTTGTTTCACAATCGTATGAATCATAGAAAAAAGACTGAAAAAATTATGCAAATAATAATTGTGCTTTATAAATGACGTGATTGAATATAAAGTGCAATCCAAATGAAACGCGGAAGAAAAGACAATATGTGCTTGTACTACAGTCAAAATGCGAAACACAAGTTGTAAAACCCGTGCAAAGTGAAGCAGAAAAATAGTAATAGCTGGTGAAGCCATGTCTCGCACGTATCTAATAACAACGATAGCTGTGCTGGCTCTGGATTTTCGCAGAGGTGTAGAGAGAGAGAGATAAATATTTGAACGAAGAGCTGGGAATGCTTGTCTGGCTTTTCGCCTGACATGCTACTCCAATGTGGAATGATTATAATTTATACAGTCATGGACACTTAACGCATGCAGTCACACACATAAACAATATTATTTACAATCAACGGGAATAATGTAATCAATGTGATTTGTTGTCACGGACTGCCATTTTTGGCGACACCGCGTCACGGCAATAAACGGGCGCCGTATTACCCCGCTGACCGGCGGGAACAGCGGGCGCATGAAAGAGAGCCGGGAAGTGCAGAATGGGGTGTTCTTCTTCGTCGCCGCCGACGTTTGATCCTTTGTCCCTACGGCGGCGTCTGCAGGGTCGTGGAAGGCCGCGATGTACCCCGAACAAGGTTTAGACTACGGGACGCACCGGCTGAGAGCCAAACAGTCTGACCGTTCCCACGGGAAAACTTCTGATGGCCAAGCCGTATGACAGCACCCCAACAGGTTGTCACTCTCGCTAGTTGAGGGCCCTCTCCGAATTAAAAAGGGGTGGGGTCAATATATTTTTGGGGCGGAGTTTCCAACAATGAAACGCGCATGATTGGACCCGTGTAGAGGTCTCTTGTCCCCAAGGAAGAGAGCAAGGGGACACGAGGGGGATTTAAGCGCAGGATTTTGCCCTGCTAGGCAGGCTAGTCGCTGACCAACATGGTTTAGAATCATATCGACAAGTATCTCATCTAGAAGTTTTTAGTGTGGCTCTGTATCGGCTGGCCACCTAAACTTAGCCGTTCGTCTAGTTGTGACGCGATATTAACGTCTGCAACGTAGACATCGGGACTTCGCCCCGAGTTAGCTCAACCTGCCCGAGGTCACCTGCAAGCACTAGCCTCCCGGAGCCACCAGCGTTGCAACACCGCCGACATCGCAGTCGTGCCAGAACTCTCTTCGACTTCTCGCATCCGATCGTCGGGGACGCAACGCTGCCGGTCATCACACGTATGCCTTCACCTGTTTATATCTTCGAACTTTCTCCTCCGTAGTCTATTGTTGTTAGTTTGTGTAGTTTGTAATAGTTCTCTCTCGTAAGCTGATTTATTGTTTTTATATGTATTTTTGTTATATCCAGTGTTGATGTATTTTGTTAGTTGTATTGAAGTGTTGTACTAGATCCCGTGTGCTGCAACATCACTAGAGTAAAGTTTGTTCTGTTTTCTCACGTCTCCGATCTCTTCACTGTCTCTGCTTGCGTACGGAATGAACTAACCTGCTGTCATTCCCGTCGCCGACTTCGTGCTGGCGACGCTAGAGTGGCTGCTTGTAACATCTGCAATTACTACTATGTAGTCTTCCAAGTGGTGCATTAAACTGATGATGGTGATTACTGCGAAACAAACCTGAACTGTTGTTACTTTCTGAATATCGTTTAATCATATGCGTCTTTACATTTACGACATTTCTGTCGTCACAAGCAGTCCAGTCTGACGTAAAAGAGGTGACCTTTCTTTTATTGCTACCGCGTTCATTCGAATATCACCATTTAAATTCAGCAAATATTTGAAACTAAGCGCACTATCCTAATTTTTAAAATTGTGTGCCACAAATTTTAACAGCCTGCAAGTTCTCATTGGAAATAACGACCGTCAGGTTAGACTACAAAGATAATAAACAAGTTTTCTTATTTGCTTTCTTTTCGAGGCAACTTTAGTCGCCGACGGATGCTTGCGTTTCGACGAAGAGTTTGTGTTTGAAAAGGATAACGATGTACAGTGAAGCTCTGCATGAGTACGCTGTGTGTGTGTGTGTGTGTGTGTGTGTGTGTGTGTGTGTGTGTGTGTGTGTGTGTGTGTGTGTGTGTGCGTGTGTGTGTGTGCGTGTGTGTGCGTGTGTGGGCGTGTGTGTGCGTGTGCGTGTGTGTGCGTGTGTGTGTGTGTGTGTGTGTGTGTGTGTGCGCGTTCATACCTGCGTGCGTGCGCACGTGCGTGTGCACGCGCGCAAATTCTTAGTACAGGCATGTGCCACGAAAGTTGGGCGAATGCCGCTACCCATCAGCGTCGACAAAAATTAAGGAATGGATTGCGGGTGAAAATGTGCGTCACATAAATGCGATAAGGCAAATACTAACCACAGCGTACACTAGAAACGCAGCCATTCATCGCTGGTCATACAACTCAACAGAGTGGAATGGCCTCTCAGGTTTTTTTTTTTATATATATAAAGCTCTTTTTCTGGAGAAACAAGCCGTGTGTGGTGGTAAATGGCTATCTGCCATTCAGGAGATAATTGTCAAATGTGTTGTGATTTGATACAGTGTAAGCACCATTTTCTGACAAATATAGTTATGCTAAGCTCCGTAATTAAAAATAATAATTGACTGTGCTTGCGCTAAGCCATGTCAGGCTTGAAGTGGCGAAACCGGACGATTCTGAAAGCTGATCTGGTTGCCTTTAGGATGTTTGTCGTTAGCTAGGTGATTCTGGATCAAGGGTCCTTCAAGGTCCTTGCTGCGGTTTAGCTGGGTGACGCTATATACGTTCTTTCGACGTTCATTTTCAGCTCAGAGAGGTTGGAGTTAAAACACAGAATGTCATACACAGGACACAGATCTCCTAACTTCACGTAGGCAGAACTTCACGCTTAGCATCTCTGGCAGATCTACAGGCCCGTCGTCGTCGGCGTAGTCAATGAATCGCTTCTCAATCTTCTTGCAGGCGCCGTTGCTTTTCCTGTTTCTTAGTATGGTCCTGTACGTGTTATGGGTCTTGAGCTCGCTGCCGTCACTTCACAGCCATTTCTGGGGCTAGCTGTAACCACTGGTGAGTGTTGAATTTACCCAGTTTCAAAGACAAATACCCTTTTATGATGATTACCAGAAGAAAGGAACCGGATCTTGATTCTTGATAAGTCATGGCACATAGCCATTATATGATAGGGCACACAAATTACAGTTCGTTTAAACAGCTAGGCTCTTAGAATCTTAAAAGGCTGGGTTACAGACACACACGTACCACCTTGCCACGCTTCACGTTTATTATCCCGATGCATACCCCAGCGACACATGCCCATCATGTGGACACACAGCGACACTCGCACACATGCTCTGGGAGTGTAGAACAACTCCTCCCGACTCTACCTCAAGCAAGTGGGAGAGGTCCCTCAGGAGCTCACTTCTCGCCGACCAGCAATGGGCCGTTCAGCAGACCCACGAAGTGGCCGCCAGGTACTCCCTGTCGGTCCCTACGTGGGAGACGCCCGCTACGCGCTTAGCGCGTCCTGCAGGACTGAAATAAAGTTTTTTCATTCCATTCCATACAGGTATTGTTGTCAAGTTAGGAAATTGCTTCGAGTTCGCGACAGTGGCACACCTTATAAACAACAACAGAACAACAACAACAAAATGATTATTGAATTGTATGTGTCAAACTAGCGATATAAATATGAGGCACGTTGTAAATGAAGGCTACGGAAGTTTCCGCCTCCTTGATGTCTCTAGCGTCCACTGAAATCACACAGTGCACAGGTCTATAACATTTCGCTTCCATCGAGATGGGGCCGCCACGACCTAGACACTATATATGAGGACACAACATAAGCCACCTACACGTATGGACCAACGAAATGTCGAGAGCACTTAGCTGATTAGTCGAAAGAAGCGGAGGCGTCTCCATTTGGAACATTAGGAATCCAAGAGAGATAGTTTTGCTAGAGACCTTTTTCAACGTCACCGTGCAACACAATACCGCACTTTCCTAATTGTACATTTAAGCAGTACACCGAGAACGGAATGAACACACCACGTAGCAACATCATCCATTAGAGCAGCGTCAATGAAGCCACTGAGAAATTGTGCGCTGATATTGTGAATCATTGAAAACTTTTTTCCTTTTTACCAAGATGCTTAAAAACGTAATGATGAACAGGTGTTTATTCTCGACAGTATCAAATATACATGAAGATGCTCCTAGGGTATCTTTTGTCTGCATCATAATTCATCCAGGAAGCCGAGTGGACAGCACGTATCGCGTATTTTAGGATACAATCTACTGGTGTCCGGTATACTGCTGTCGTGTGAAGGTATCGTGTATCTTAAGATACAAGATGCTGCTGTTGCTGCATTGCCATGTGATTAAACTATAAATGTAGGCGAACACCATTGTTTAAGCTGATACTGTGCCATGAAACATGAGTGCAATAATGGCAAAGACATTCGTGTAACCATTGCGCCACAGCCTTGCAGCAATGGCATATAATAAGGGCGGCGCATTTTAGTTGGTGGAGAAGATTCCAATGATGGCGCTCACACCATATCAAAAAGTAAACACTATACTGGCTTTTAAGCGTTAATTTATGGCCTGAGGTAACACCGACACTTTCGTTTAAGCACACACGTTACTTTCATTGAAATTTGGGTGCAAGCAACCTTCGTTGGCGTATTCCTGCAGCTCGTGGTATTATTACCCACATACCACGGGCTGTAGTACGCAACTATGAATACCACGCTGCTGCCGCGCGGGAATGAAAAAAACGGCTTCACGGCACCCTCGGGAGGCGTCTCACGTTATGCATTACCTGCAAATCATGTCAACCGTACGCACACATCATGCTACGCAAGTTTTGGTATTTGCCAAGCCAATGAGACAAGCACGATAGATAGATAGATAGATAGATAGATAGATAGATAGATAGATAGATAGATAGATAGATAGATAGATAGATAGATAGATAGATAGATAGATAGATAGATAGATAGATAGATAGATAGATAGATAGATAGATAGATAGATAGATAGATAGATAGATAGATAGATAGATAGATAGATAGATAGATAGATAGATAGATAGATAGATAGATAGATAGATAGATAGATTGTACGTTATTGTATAAGTCACGAAACGGACAGGATCTGTTACAAGCCTATGTCGCTTCAAGTGCAGTGGCTGCTACACATCTTTCCGATTACCGGTGTTGCGTAAATGAAAATGCGTTGACGGGCAAGTTAAATCTTTACAGCAGTACTTTCGTTATCATCTGGATGGTTCCTATTTATGGTGTAATCAAGTGGCAGCCCACGAGCTGTCAGACAAACTGATGACTGAACTGATGACTGAGACCAGATACGCTATAACTTGTGCCTTGCCAAGTAGCTGCGCTACAGACGTCGCAGACGTTCTACTGAATGACGTCATTCTGCGGCATGGGGCTCCGCGCCAGCTTCTGACGGATCGTGGCCGCTGCTTCCTCGCAAAAGTTATCGACGAAATCCTCCGTAGCTGCTCTACCGAACATCACCTTACTACTGCCTACCATCCCCAGACCAACGGTCTCACAGAGTGCCTCAACCGAACTCTTACAGACATGTTGTCCATGTACCTCTCTGCTGATCACCGTGACTGGGACGAAATGCTCCCTTACGTTATACGTTTGCGTACAATTCATCAAGGCGTGACACCGCCGGCTATTCTTCGTTCTTTCTGCTGTAGGGCGGCAACCCTGTGTTGCCATTCGACACACTCCTTCCTTCTGATACTACCAAACCAACGGTGTATGCTCAGGACGTTTCTTATCGAGCCCGCGTCGCTCGCCAAATCGCGCACACTAGGCTCGCTGCTTCTCAAGCCTCACGAAAAGTCCGCTACAATGACTGGCACCGCGACGTTGACTACCCTGCTGACTCTCTCGTCCTGCTTTGGACGCCGCATCGGCGTGAAGGCTTGTGCGAGAAGCTTCTTCCACGATACACAGGGCCCTACAAAGTTCTCCACAAGGTCACCGATGTCGAATACCTCATCACTCCCGTCGAACCACACTCATCTTCTGCCCACCACCTACTGATGTTGTTCATGTGTCGCGACTAAAACGCTACTATACTGCCAGTCCTGATTGACTGAGCGGTGCCGTGACGGCGCTTCGTCCGCCGGGGGTGATGTTACGAGGCAGTGGGCATGGCTCCGCCGTTGTAGACGCATCTATGAAGAAGAAGCGAATTCAGCACGCGAGATCCTAGCAGCCCTAGGGTGTCAGTCACACCTACCTGTAAATATTGCAAATACACTCGTTTCTCTCTTCCGTGTATTTGTAATCTCCGTAACAATATGAATTACAAAAGCGCTAAGAAAAACCGCTGACAGCTCAGTGTATAGACATTTCTCATGTTAATCAGCCAAAAAAAAAAAACCACAACAAATTGTTCCCTGATAAAAACTGGCATATCTTGAGCGTAAAATACCAGACGTTCGGCAGGGTGAGTGAGTGAATAATTTGACTCTTTTCACGGACGTTCCGAGTCCAAACTTCCACCCGTCCGAGAGACCGTCTCTCTGAGCACATTTCTTGACCTGCTTGATCACCCAGAGCTGCTTTACAATCCTGAGCTGAGCAATGGGGCCTGCTAACGAGCATTTTGTTCGAATGAAACCATGTTGATCGCAGTTAAGAAATTTTCATAACAATTTTGCACATAAGCTACATTATGGTTGATCAACATCGTCGTCGTCACTAACGCGACTAGACTACTACTACTACTACTAATAATAATAATACTACTACTACAAGCACGACCACCACCACGACAATGACGACGATGATGGAGGAACATGATAGACTAATAAGACAGCTGCCCTGAAAAGAAAGCGTTCTAGTTGACTGTCAAAAAGACAACTGTGCATGAGAATCAAAAGAGCAGGAAATAAACAGGGATTGCGTAAACGCCATCTCCCAGTATAATACAGCTGTCAGCGCCCAGCAACAACTGGTACCCTGTATCAAGGGTTAAGCCCAGGGTTCTCACGAACTCCCCTCTTTATGGCCGCCAATAACACATGTTAAGTACATCGCCGCGAGTGCAGATCTTTTTTCTAGCGCACTTTATCTCTCTAGCTCTCCATCTGTCCACGGGTGTTCCTTTCTTTCTTTTTACATTACTTTAGACCTTTATTCCTACCTTGGTTGGCGCGTGCGGTGGAAAAAAATATTTGCTTTTCCGTCGGATGGCCCGACTCGAGGCCCACATAACCACCGCCCGAGCACTTGTATTTGTTCATTGGACGACTCTCGCAGCAGTTTAATGGAGCGCGCGAGGCGGAGAGGCTTATCGTCGCAGTTGATATGGTTTACGGCCGTGCTTTCAGGCTCACCTCTAAAGGCAATAAAAAAGCGGGAAACCGGCGGGAGCTGGTTCCAGCCATTGCGGAGAAGCTGACAACTCTTTGTCGCCGGCTTCCCGACTTTCGTTCTTGAAGGCTGTTACAAAAATTCTCGTCTTCTTCGGAGGAAAGAAAAAAATCAAATAAATTGAAACGGAGTGTGATAGACGACGTAAAAAAGCGCTACTTTTTTTTGCTCAAATCACGGTTACCTGCTGAGGGAGCGTGTTTGCATACACGGTATACGTTAAGTGATATCATTTATCACCACTGAAATGCGCAAATGCATTCATATTAAAAATTAAGTGTTTTACTATTGCAATGTTAAAACCTTTTGTTATACCACGTCTCTTACGATTTTCAATTATATATTGCCTGTTTCTTTTTTCGTGTCTTTTGTCTTTTTTAGTGTTTTTTCTCAAGAAATTGGTCAGTGTACCAAAGATAATGTTGTTAGGTGGCGGAAGCCAAGTATTTGTAAACGAATAAATAAACAAATAATTTTTATTGGTAATTATTCAATAAATATTAATTATTTAATTATATTTATATATTCAGCCATCATCCCAAGTATTCTGCCAAAAAATCCGCTTTCCTTTGCCTTGTACACACGAATGAATATTGACATGGCGTTGTATGTTTCTATGGTGAGTTACGTGTTGTATTTTCATGACAGTTCTCGGCATTCTATACGCACCTCACGGTGTTTCTTGTCGCGACACTGCGTTCTCTGACGAATCTCATGTAGGTATTCACCAAATCTTGTAAAAGAATAGGTTTAACGAATCTTTGCGACAGTATCACATGCTTTAGAGTTGCTATTCTTTAACTGTGTTGTCTGAAATCTGCTTGTAGTAGTTTTTTTAAAGGACCAATGGTAATTTATCAGTATTGAGCAGTATGTCCTGCAATAATATAAACATGTTCTATCTTTTTCCGGCAGGAATTACCCGCAAGGCCAGGGTCCTCGCACATATAGTGAAGATACTGGGGGTCAAGGGTGAGCTCTGCTTCGGGCAGGTAACGATATCCCATGTGAACCACGTTTATGTGCTCCAACACAAGTTCAGGTCTTCAACAAAATAACATACATCAAACTTGGCTTCAAGGCAGAGTGTCATCTGCAAGCAAAACTTAACTGAGCCATTTTCTGTCGATTAATTTATTCAAGCCTTTTGCAAGAGGTTATTAACACTGCATTAAAAAATGCAGTCCGTGAATAGTAGTAAAAGTAACGTGCTTCATTCGTAAAAAAATTTAAGTTAAGTAGTCGACATTATTTTTATATAAATAACTTCACTACATGCATAGTGTAGGCAGACTGATGTAAAAGGATGAAAGAAGGCTCTTCGGAGCTCGGCATATTAACCACAGATTCAGCTCTGTCTGCCGTGTGACCAACTTTCTCTTCGTCGAAATGATAGTTTGTGGTGAATACTATATACTCCAGTCGTTTCAAGATAGTCACTTCGCAGCGTTTCTTGTCGCGACACTATATTCTCTGACAGAATTCATGAAAATTTTCCCAAAAACGTGCGTCATTTTAGTGAAAACTACTCAATCTCTTTGTATATTAGGATGTAGCTACTACACACTTAAACTACGCGCTTTCATTACTCCTTTGAGACGTTTGCCTTCGCAGTATTGCCGAGTGAGTTGCCAGCACTCGTTGAACAATCAACTCCACCAGCGTCGCCTGAAGTAGCGATAAACCGCGTATCACTGTCCAGTATCCTTCTTTGCGACAGAAGCAAACAAGATTCGCGCCAGACTCTCCAGAGGATCTTGCGTCAGCCATTCAAGCAGCTCATATACAACGTGCACTGAGATAAGGCTGCGTGCAGCGGGCGTGTTTCTTTGTCTCTCGAATGCATAGCGTGGTGGTATCGCTGTTATAGTGTCTATAAGCCTCGTTGTATTGACGTCATTGTGGCAATGGCGAGAAGCTTCCGAGAAGCTTTACACCGCGTTTCGATGGGCCTGCCTGAGGCTCTTTCATAGAATCAGACAGTGTACGTACGAAAAAAAAACAAATGACAATAACATATTGTAGCGAAACGTCGGGGTTGTTCAAGTTAGGCGCATCGGACGACGAGGGAGACGAATAAGTGTGGGTGAAACTCCGCGGAGGCAATCGAAGAGACGTCAACACGATGATTTCGGGGAGCACTCATTGGGGGTTTATTTAGCTAACACAACTTCAATTCACAAAATGCACTGGGTCACAAAGACAAAACATAGAAAATGGTGGCATACCCCTCGGCCTGCATAGCTGGTCTCCGGTGGTGAGATCCGCTGTTGACCCCGACTCCGCTCCGCTCCGCTCACTTTTCAAGTTCAAACATCCTCTTTTTAACCCTTGGTCGAACAAAGAGTCTTCACAAAAACCAATCACATGTTCGGACTCGCAGCATCTCAACCAATCACAGAAACACTTTCATAAAAGGCACTACATTTGTAAAAACCTCCTTACCAAAATGAAACACGCAAAGGGAAAGGTCCTCCGCACGTGACACTCTCTCCCATACCAGGCCGTGCTGCTTCCTTCGGTCGACTACCGTCGGCGGCTGTTCCCACGCTCGGGCCCCGTAAGTTCTTTCATTAACTGTTGCTTTCTAGAAGCGTCCTTAAGAGCGATGGGTACACCATTGCTTACCAGGTGTACATGCGACAGCGAGGCGCCCCCACATCCTAACAAGAGCGCGGGGGAATATGGTCGTTTACCGGCCGCCACTATGTCTCGGTCAGGCTAAGTGGTCGCGTCCCCATGTCATTCTCAATGACACGCGTGCCTGTTAACAATGGCTTAGACTCGGACGGTGGCGCCGGACCTGCCTATTGCTAGACGCTTTTCCTAGTAAGCTTTCCCCTTCTAATCCCGAACGGGGCGACCTTGACTGCTCGGTTTGTGAGCCGTAAATGCAGCGTGTAGGCGCCTGTCCCAGGCTGGAAAACACGATTTATCCCGTATTCCATTAAAGTCAAAAGCCGAAGCTCTGTAATGGCCAGAGAAACAAATCCAAAGGTAGAAGAGTACAAAGAAAGACTTTAAAAAGAAGCAGAGGAGTTGGTTTTGCACAAATTTCCTGAGAAGATACTGGAGCTGGAAACCTTGCTCTCGCGACAATATACTCTGTGAAGTTTTTTTTTTGTTCGCGTAGCACACAAAATTCGTAGCACACACATCGTAGCACACAAATTCGTAGCACACAAATCGTAGCACACACGAGGGTGCGACTAAAGGAACTACAATGTGACTTTCTTTTGTGTACCTCTACTAATCTTGAAACTATTGTCATTCGTCGAGGGATATCTTGTTTACCGTAACCCCCTTTCTATTTGTATTCTTGTTTGTTCACTGTTCTCGGCACACAAAGCCAACTCTATTCAGCAGGATTCGTAGGCTTTGGGGTTCTTCTTTATGCTTATTGAGGCCATACTGGTGTCAGTGGGGAGCTTTTCATGTCCTGCTTGCGTTCTTCATGCATGGAGCGTAGTTTTTGTCACATCACTCCGGTACAGTTGGGTGGAGCCTGCTCCAGCAGCGGAAAATCACCCCACTGTTTCGTTGCGTTAATGTGAGGTTCGCTCGCTCAGGAAGAGAGCACTCTTATCTTTCGCGCAACTGCACGACATAAAATGTCGCGGGATAACCGGAAGGCATTTTCCAATGCACGCGTATTTCTCAGAGCTCTTAGTTTCCTCTTCAAAGGGCAATAACTTCAAGTATTTCGGTCAGTGGTAGATTACTTTACCTTACTTCAGTAAAGCTAGGGATATTGGTTCGTTTTTCCCTAAAACTAGAATTTTTTCATTACATATCTAGGCTAGGGATGCTATAAAATTTATTAATTTTTCATTTATTGATGCAGTCAACCAAACAGTGGGTCATAACGGATATGGAATAAAGGCAGAAAACAATAAAAACAACTGAACTTAGTCTGCGATTTGTTCACAAGATAGAAAAATAAAGACAGTCAAAATTATGCAGAATAAATGACGCGAAGCATTGTTTTCGAAATTGCGTGAAGCGGAGTGGATGTGGATTTGACGTCGGCTGGTAACGGTGCCCTCGAGTTAAGAGCCGTATTCATGCACATACCAAAACGTCACTTGATTTAGTTCCGCGCAGTACAGAGATACCAAGCACGAACATTGATATTGTTGCCACAGTGACAGCGATTTGATTTGGACCGAATTAATCAACGCCCCCCCCCCCCTCCTGGTACCCCTGCCTATTGATTAGTTGCAATGTTTCGTGGACCAGGCTAGAAATTAGAGAGTTGCTCCTACACTTCCTCGTCAAAGGACATGAAATCACGTTTTCAATGGCTTCCAAGTCACTGCGGCATATTGGCCAACAAACATGCCGACGCAGCTTCTCGATCGGCACACGAAGATGGTGTAGAAGAATCTATTCCCTTCTCAAGGATTGATACTGCCATGAAAATACGACAGATTGCTAATGAAGTAAAACCCCTGTGGTATACTGAAAGTTTACCACGCACGCGACTGCATAAGCTGAACCCGTTTCGTCGACTTCGGCCTCCGTCCGGAATCTCTCCACTTGAGACAACGGTGCTTTGCCAACTGTGGCTTGGTGCCACTATCACCAAATTTTTTTGCCTTCCGAATCGGCATGGAAGACAGTGCCGCTTGCGATAATTGCCGCAGCGATAAAACAATAAAGCACCTTCTGTGTCACTGCAATCGCTACAGCACGCCCAGACTGCCGCTAGCTGTTGCGTTAACCCGTATTGATGACAGACCCTTATCAGAACAGTCAGTACTCGAATGACGACACGATCCATCTTTACACAGAAAATCAGTCAAGGCCTTATTAGACTTTTTGCGTCGTAGTGGACTATTTAATAGGATATAGTACACCCCGTTTTTTTCTTCTTTATTTTCGCGCACCTATTTTTCTGTTCGTTTTCCTTCTCCCCTTTCTTCTCCTCTCCCCTTAATGCTGGGTAGCAAATAGGATGCTCCAATTTCTGGTTGACCTCCCTGCCTTTCTCTCAATTTACTTTCTTTTCTCTCCCTGTATCAGCAGCCTAAATTATAGCCAGACCTCAGTTGCTAAGATACGTGAGTAGCGATTTTGAAATGTTTTGAAGGTCTTCAACTTTTCACCTTCATCAATTTCATTATGGAATTCTTTATCACATGATGTGAAAGACTTAATGCACATTCATGATTTTAAGAGAAAATTGAAAAAAGTCTCTATTAAACGTATAACTGCTAGATTTTGTTAATTTTTGATATATTGCTTTGTTTGTAAAAAAAAAAGATCGAAATGTTCCGTGACTTGCTCTTTCGTTATTCATATTTTAGATTTGTCATTGTATTAACATAGGAGGTCCCGCCTGCGGTTTACTACCTTGGGACCTCCTCCTGCATACTTACTCACAATGTACACTTCTGATGCTAATAAAGAAACATTGATTGATTGATTGAAAGTAGTATCGCAGGTCACGGGATCGAATACCGACTTCGGCGGCTGCATTTCCGATGGAGGCGGAAATGTTGTAGACCCGTATGCTCAGATTTGGGTGCACGTCAAAGAACACCAGGTGGTCGAAATTTTCGAAGCCCTCCACTACAGCACCTCTCATAATCATATGGTGGTTTTGGGACGTTAAACCTCACATATCAATAAATAAATAAATAAATAAATAAATAAACTGAACTAGTATTAGCCATGTTGTGAACTTCGAATGGTGCGATACTCAATGCAGGTGCTTCATCTCAGAATAACCTCAAATAATGCGGGGTTTCCGCCCTTTTTAGACATTATTTTCGACTTTCACAATGCCTCGTCACTCACTTTGGTGATTTAGTGCAGTATAATTTCGGCACTGTAATGCCACAACGCACTCAACTTCATAAAGAAGGTCCCTCCATTTTAATGCTAACTCAACATTTGCAAAAGCGTAATAGAGGTAAGGGGAAGAGACTAATAATAATAATTTGTCTTTTTGTGCATCAAGGTTGACAATATTCATTACATGTATGTATGTACCTCATTGTGCTGGCTTCAATACTTGATATGAAATTTCTTGATGTTCCAATAGTTTGTAAAACTGCCCTGCGAATTGAATCGAATAACGAACTAATCGGATGTCATAATCAAAGTTTCTAATTCACACACCCCGACCGACTGGTTCAAAACTCAAAGGCTGCCACCCGATCAACCTTCTGCGTGTGCGACAACATTCGGTATAGAAGGTATTTCGCTACGTAGAGTTGATGCTCGATACAACGGCTGCCCCTCGCAATGGGCCTGTTTCGGTTGCAAACGAGAGGCACCGGGGAAACCAGGCGAGCTCTCCTTTACGAGGCGGCACACTCGATGCTCGCAGGAACCAGTCGAATCCGCTTCGAACCGGATTCGAGCCCTGTAGGCTCGAGCGTGTCGCGTGCTTTTTCGGCACGCCGTGGAACAGGCAAAAGGTGCGCCACATTATACGGCAGCCGCTCCACCTTTACTTCCGACACCCGAGCGCCCGTGTCATGTAACGCGGTAGAGCTGACGCTAGAAGGGCTCGGCTTACGTGCATTGCCTGCTCGCGTGCCACTCTTCTTAGAAAGGACAAGCAAATATTGAAACGAGGTATAAATAAGACACCATACTTTGTGACATCGCTTTGTCGCGCCAGATTTCAGGCTTTCTTAGCGCGAATGAAAACTGCTACTCTTGTAACGAGTCAGTATTTTCTAGCAAGATCTCAGGGGCCTACTGTTACGTCTTTGAAGGTGTCACCTGGTTGAGCGCTACCAAATACTAGGACAAATGAAAGAAAGTATTCGTCAGCACAAAAGCCTTGTTCTGCCCATTCTACTTGCCCTAAACCTAGTTACCATGAATTCAGTCTGTCAGTTAAAAACGTCTTTATCGTACCCTTGTTCTTTCATATTTATCTTGTCTATTATTCCCCTTGCCCCCCCCCCCCCACGCCACTAAGCTAGCCAACCAGGCCAAAGGTTGCTTAATTTCCCTGCCTTTGTCTTTCGTTATTTTTTCTCTCTTCCTCTGTAGATTAGAACCCCTCAATATTATTCCCACCGCTATTAGGAAATATAATATTCAGCAGAGGGTTCATCAATACATTTCAAGGTGTTACCTTTGTAGCTCTTCGTGAAAGTCCCTAAAATTTCTTGCCAACCGAGGTAATGATTGGCGCACTCGCAACCTTGACCGCATTTTAAGTGCGAAGCATTTCTTAGTAAACCAGTGACACTTTGAACGTTTATTTCTACGTACCTATCTTGACACCTATCCATCTAGCCGCCTACGTCTGTGAGCTGCTCTCGGGATTACCTCGTTAGCTTGGAGTAGACCAAAGTTTATATGGGTGGGCAAGAGCGTCTGAGATATATGACTGTCCTAACGTAAGATCAATAATAGGGAAACTTGTGTCGCATAAATCGTGACACCATTTCCTCCAGACACGTGGAGTACATACCCGTGTACCACGGGCCACGATATGACGCAATGCACGTCGGGTAATTAAAAGTTTATATCTACCCAGGGTCGACGAGAACAGATATTGCTGTTAAGCGATAGTCTGTGGAAAATCTGTAATCGGCAGTGCTGACCCGATGAAGGCAAATGATGATGATGGTAGATTTTAGTGGCGCAAGGGCAACTCAGGCTAAAGAGCGCCAAACAAATATGAAGGAAAATGATAAGAAGCAGGATTCCGACAGTAATCGAACTAAAGCATTGCGCATGGCAATCAAGTAATAAATCACGGACTCACACCAAATCAATAAAATGCTTTGGAAAAAGATGCACGCGTAATGTCGGTGTAGTGCCAATTATTGTTGCAGCGCGGGCTGTCTGAATTTATACCAGAACAAGCAATACATATGTACTCTCATAATACAGATTTTGTGTCGGGTTAACGTCAATTTTGGTTCCAGTGCTGGCTACACTTTTATGTCAAAGTGATAAAGATTACAACTGAATTTGTCATGATTGAGCAAGCTATATTTAAGTATTGCTCGAGCCTGGAGGAATTATGCTAACGAAAGTTTCATATGATACACGACCACACCGTAAAGTGCATTCGGTTCAGTAATACTGACAATGGTGTTATGGCGTGAATGCTGACATTACGTCAGACTATAAATTACCCTTGAGCAACATTGTATTCGACGTTTCTGCTAAGGCCGTGGTGTGCACACAACTACATTTGCTAAAACACATCAATCTTCCAAGCAAGGCTCGGCTGAAAGGCAAGAAGTGCTGTATCGAAAATCGCCACCGACTGCTTCGCATAAAACCGCTTTCCACAAGGTGCGACATCTGCCGTATTTTTTCATTGACTCCATAAATAAATCGACAGACATTGACCCATCCATCACCGAGCTTGTTTTTACACTGAGTGCAGCCTGCATTTTTCCCCATCTTGCATGAAGGTAACGTAAGCTCGCACAACTATTCTTATATCCTGCACAAGACTCTGCAAACTGCACACTACTAGACAGCGATGTACCTAAAAGGGACAGCGAAAACGGTGATATCGCTTTTATATGGAAGCGACAAGGACAATGGCGTCATCTTCTCTATGACACTCTGTTGACCAAGAAATGTAATTATCTAACTCAATTTCGGGCGCGCCCAATCCTGCGCAGACAAAAAAAAAAAGACGTTGAGCGAAAGGCTGACTACTTCTACACCATCGACCGACAGCAGGCTGTAGCTATGAGCCCTCGGATTTGATCGCAGGTGGCATTGCGCTATGGATTTAATAAGCTTTGCATTTCGTCAGAGTCTGGAGTTTCATTACATCGATGCTTGAAATCTATCTGTGCGCATAAATTGAGCCCTCGCGCATTGCATAACAACCGTGGAGTCTCTTTATTTTGTGTTTCAACATGGGTGGGTCACTTTCGACACTTCAATTTTCCTGCCTTAGTACAGTTCCATCGCGCGTGAGCTCTATAGCACAGCCGCATGCATAAGCAGAGAAACTAGAGCGATTCGGAAGCTCGTTTCACGCATGTGAGAGTCTCATTATTCTCGGTTTCATCACTGCAGTGTTCTCTTCCTATAGAATTGCCTCACTTCTCGGCCATGACAGTCCTCGTAAATTTGCACGCCGAACGAAGTGTTACGTCACCACATATTGCCTAGTTAGACTGACAAAATTGAAGCAGACAAGTGATCAAACAAACCTGGAATCTTCTTTTGCAGATGCAGTTGCAACATCATCCACCAACTAACTAATCTCGCGTAGAAGAGATGAAAAAAATCATAGCATATTCACAGAGTGAATGATGATAAGTGGGGCGAAGCGTCCGTCAGTCCGTTCGTGCGGCCGTGCGTCTGTGCTTCTGTCTGTCCGCCCTTCCGTCCATCTGTCTGTCCGTCCATTCGTCCATCCATCCGTCCACCCATCTAGTGAACTCTCCAAGTGCCGGCATATCGCATCTTTTCATCATATATTCATCATGATGAGGTACCGTCGTCCAGCGGACACTCGAAGGACTAAACGAGAGGTGGTTACTACTACTACTACTACTACTACTACTACTACTACTACTACTACTACTACTACTACTACTACTACTACTACTACTACTACCACCACATACATCGGGGACGCAGGACCCACGGCAATAAGGGCCACCCACTAGGCCCCATAACAAACTTTAGTGAGACGGTAGAAGTTGTTGTGTGCCCAATGAGGAACATTGTGCCACAAAAATGTTTTTCAATCGGCTTATTGCAAGCTGAGAAAACTGCTTTTTTTTCGAAGCGGAGCGAAACGAGGATGAAATGAGGCGAGTTTGAAACCCTAGCGGCTCCCGCGCGTAGCGTTCGCAAGCCAAATCTCTTCCCTACCTCACCGCCATCCGACCAAGAAGTAACTTGCGTATGACGTTCCCGAACAAGCCCAACCCCCGAGCACGCAGTTTTTGTTGTTGTTGTTGTTGTTGTTGTTGTTGTTGTTGTTGTTGTTGTTCACCAGCATAATTTTATGGTAATGCCTGTTTCTTTGCAATGTTTTAGAAATCCTGGCTTAGTCGTGGTAGAATAGATGAGCACAATGAGCGCGCGTACGCGTAGAAGCGTTACTTTCGCTTGCACGGCTTTCGTCTGCCCGATGCGCTGACCGCGGGGACACGAACGCATGTGAAACGCCGGCACATTAGCCCCGCATCTCCTTGCAAAATAGCAAGACATACGTTTCAGAGGCCGACATGTCAGTGCTCCTGTGACTTTCGAAGAATCGCCAAACACCAGAAGACTTATACTGCCTTTTGAATAATGCCATACTCGAGAAATTTAAGTCCGTCTTACGCACTTTTGCAATACTCGTGCACTTTCGGGTTTGTAACTTCTTGTGAAGCATTGCTTAGCTAACTTCGGCGACTTTGAGCGTATCTATCTATCTATCTATCTATCTATCTATCTATCTATCTATCTATCTATCTATCTATCTATCTATCTATCTATCTATCTATCTATCTATCTATCTATCTATCTATCTATCTATCTATCTATCTATCTATCCAGCCGTTTACGTTTGGCTGCTCTCGGTGTCAACCCTTTAACTTGGCATGCACCAAAATTAGCATGGGAGGGTAATATGGTTTGACGAATATGACGCGGTGGTCAAGAAATGAATAATCTAACCATCCTGTCACATACGTCGTCAGAAACTTCCCGCCAGACAGTGGCACATACCGACAGGCGGATATGTGCCGCTGGTATGCGGGTATGTGCCGCAAGTGATTGATACTTATTATCTACCCAGGAACGACGAGAACACACATGGACGATTTCAACGCGCCAGCGTTAAGCAATACCCCGCATCAGTAGTGTCGACTCAACAAAGGCATGGAATAAATGTCAGTGTTAAGAAAAACCTGACATAGACAGCGTTGACTCCCCGACGAATGCAAATAATAAACTTCAGGGTCCCAGCAGGAATCGAACCCAAGCATTCTCTGTGGCAGCCAAGCATTCTGCCGCAGAGCTCCACCAGTTCTCGGAACTACGTTTCAAATAAACGCTTTTCTTCGTGAAACCTCAATGGCGGGTGCAGTGCTGCCTACCCAATTTTTTAAACATTACATATGTACTCTTTTCATACAGCCGTCCCGTCGGGTTAACGTCAATTGTGGTTAGGTGCCACGCGCTGAAGTTGCTTCATGTAGCAGTGTCCAGGGCCAGCATCTTCGCGAGCATCGACGCTTCATATCACCTTCTGTTGCTAATACGCATGTTCACAGTTCACATTTTGCACAAGTGCAAAAACCTGGTTATATAAACATATGCAACTCTTCAGCATATCCATGTGTGCAACATTTGAACACATATTTACCGCCAATTCATAACCTGTCACTCAATAAAAAATTGCAACACGGTCACCTGCCCTCCGCATGCTTTACATAACTTGAATTCTCAGGTACGTGCGATCTGCGAAATTTTTTTTCGTTAAAGCGAAGACAAATTGCCAAACGTTTATTATCCTTTATTAAAACGAATAGCAACGCAGACGGATAAAAATAGAGGCAAAGCCAATATTCAAGGTTGACGGGAAGACACATGAAGGCAGAGAATCCGACATGTCCTAAATCTTGGGCAAGTCTTGAGAAATTCTTAATATGGAATGATTGCGGTTGGCAACAATGGTGGAGAGAGTTCGCACTCAAGTTGCAGTTCTTTAGAGGGGTTGTATTGAGCGATTCATTAGAGATGCAGTACACCCGTTTGCATTAGCAGTATTTCTTTTCTTCGTAATGAATTAGTCCCTATGATGCCGCAGCTAAGCATATCAGTTTAACAATATTTATTATCAGGAAAATGTGTCCGTTTGGTTGTTGAGTTAGTTGTTTTACTTTGTTTAGCTGTTTGCTTGTTTGTTTGTTTGTTTGTTTGTTTGTTTGTTTGTTTGTTTGTTTGTTTGTTTGTTTAGTCACGGGGTGAAAACCGGGCAAACGTAGCAATAGTTTTTTGGTGTTTTTGCGGCACTCACGCTTGCATAAAATCTGTATTTATGATAAATACAACCGGTAGCAGTAATTACGTGGTATCCACAGTATAACGTGCATAACCTGCTGATGAGATTGTCGTCGTCTTTGTTACTGCACGAAACTACTCGTCTAAAACGAGACATGTGGCTTGGGCGCGCGAGTTTGCGCAGGCAACTCCGCCGTTCAGGTCTAAATATATCTGCCCGGTGCTCCCAGCAACACCGATGCCGCAATGCCTTCATTTCAGACCCAACCTAGAGTGCTGGCTCCCAATATCTCGCTTCGATGGGTGGCGGCGTGTTCCTAAACACTGTTTGCCCAGCGGCTGTTTTTGTTCTTCACCATTGTCAGTCCTTGGTTCGCGTTGCTTTCGTCGTTTGTTGCTATTGCCTTATGTGATGTGTATGTTTTTTTCCAACTTGAACAAGTTCATTTCAATAATAGCGAAAGTTGGGCTAGTTGGTGGTTCATGCTTGGGATGTAAAAACAGTGCAAAAACATAAACAAGGACAGAGTATGAGACGACACCGAGCTGAGTTCATTGAGCTAAAAAGCAGCAATGCCACGTGTAAACCATGGCGTAACTGCACTGAGAAGGCCTTTTTGCGCAAGCTAATTGCTTTTACCCGCACACCACTTCGTGCGGCTTACGAGCGTCGCTTGTTTGTTTTTTATTAATCGATTCGTGGTTATTTATTTACCGTTCAAGATATCATCAATCTATAATTTACTGAAAACGTCTATATAGTGGAGGTAATATGGGTTTGACCTATTTGTTAAGAAAAGAAGTGCATAGCAGTTCTGGATGGAACGAAATCAAAACTACAGATATGAAATTTTATTTGGAGTTCAGAAACAGTGAGGTGAAACACATTTATTTTACTGCACGGCTCTCTTGCACAATTCAAAAACGCGTGCGCAGTAACGAACTTCACCAGAACTATTGGAAGGTGAGCCACTCAAAACTCTAATACACCATAGTTTTGAGTGGTTCACCTTCTATTTTTATATATTTTATTATATTTTGTAAAAAAAACTGAGAATCTTAACATGGACCTGATTTTAGTACGACGAATTAACTTCCTTGTGAATGTTTTTACTCAGGAAGGTTAGAACGAGACATAAGACTCTCATGGAGATCGAATGCTTTCAACACACTTTGCTCGGTTACGAGGCACTCTGAATGATCGGCCAACGTGTCCTTGCGAAGTTGATTGTTGCTCGAGAAATAGAAGATAGTTCCGCTGTTGTAACCACACTTCAAGGAGGCCGTATTTTTGGGCGCAACAAAAGCGGACAACCACGCTGCTTGCTTGAACCAATTGCGTCCGATGTGCTCGGTATTTCGACGTTGTGTGCTCATCTGTTGATGAGAAACGGCTCCAACAGTGAAAGGGTGACTTGATGTTCGCACATGTAGAGAGCGTCGAATGTTTTCTGGGGCCTCAGCATACTACGTTCGTTGCCTATAGTATCTACTGGTCTTAAAAAGGTTATAGAGGTCCTCCAAATTGCGTAACAGGGTGCAAAATGCATCATTAAACCATAACCACGAAGTGAATGAATGCGAGATCGTTGGTATAGATTCATTGAATAAAGCACTCGTCCTCGTGTGATGTTTCTTGGCCAGTGTTTCAATTAGCACTGTTTCTTGCAGTACACCACGATTATCATTGCTAGATAATAAACGCCATTTTAGGCAGACAAGTTGCGCCTTCTATAAATATACAGTCACGCTCAATACAACACGCTGTATGTGTTAAAAATGACGCCAACCATGCAAACTGGCACCTACGCATAGAAAAAAAAATTCATGCATTAAACCCTCTCAGTTAGTGGTACTTTGTGAATCAATTTAACTTTTGTTGATGCCATTGCCAAGACTTGGGTAATATTAAGCACTGCCAGCGTGTTGCAACTCTGATTGAGCGCAACTGTGCAACCTATAGATTTGCGAGCTGTCTTGCCAATATACGTTACAAAGAGAAAATGCGGACATCGACGCAATTACTTCGTTTAGTGCGTCGCCCATCGAAAACCCGATTGTTGTTGCCCGTTAATGATATTAAATATTGTGTCATCATGCTACTGATTAAACCCGCAATGCAAACCTATAACGTGGCTAGGAATGCTCAAAAGTCAAAACTGAGTTAAAATAAGCTAGCAAGGTTGGACAAATGGCCATTAAAACCAATAACAGAATTGCACACGCTATAATTGACGTATAATTGGTAGAACTGCTTCGGATGCATGCGGTTCACTCTTGCGCCGCGCAAGTGAGGGCACCACCGCTTCGTAGAGCCCACAAGTAAGCCTCCCACCAGCACTTCCCTGGTGCTTGGTCAAATTAATAAAAAGATAACTAGAGGTAATGCTGTTGCTGCGATTGTTAAGCGACCGTGAATCAGAACCAGAATCAGAAATCAGAAATGCTTTTATTTTCCAACGAAATTGTTGGGGGTCCTTCAGGCGAAAAGCTGCAGTACAACTTGAATGTGCCTGAAGGCCCTCACATGGCAGCAGTAACACTAAAACCAACATAAATACAGTTGTTTAGCCTATATCCAAATATAATACATCATTTTAATTGAAACTAGGAACTTACAACATATTGAATAACACTAGTGATTTCCCACGAACACGTGGTACTTAAAAATAACATAGAAATGTGATACATATGTGAGAAGAGATGATGAGTAGCACACAAATTTGCCTTGTCTTCGTGGTTGCGGGCTTCGAACTCACTTGTGGCCTTGTTTATTGCAGTAGTTTGGAGTAAAAGAAAACGCTTTGAACTTAGTGACCCCATTTCAAATGATGAGCCTAAATGATTGAGTTGGTGAAGCTAACTGCTAAGCTCTTGTTGAAAGTCGTCTTGTGATAAAGCAGCTCCAAGCCACGCAAAGTTAAACAGAGCCGAAAGTACAAAGATTAGGCAAATTCGTGTACTATACATTATGGACATGCTCACAGACGCGCCATGCGTTCCAGCTACCATAGACGCTTGCGCCAGAGTTCCTTGTAGTGTATACGAGACTCTACATCTGCAGCGGAAAACAACATGATGTAACTCGCCGCGGACGAAATGTATCTCAACGGCCGCAACAAGCAGCATGTCGATAAGAAGCCATCAAAAATCGGTACGCTTGTTGCACACCGACTATGCGAATCATCCTATAACAATGTGCTACTAGCATAAGGCGAACTGCACGCTTACCTCAACTATCAACGTCATTATTGGTTCGGTGAACGGAGCGGTGGGGGCTCTACGTACGGCAGTGGCTGCGTAACCGTGCTACGCATTTTATTAGACTTCACAGCAATGGAACGGTCTTTGTAAGTTATATTTTTGCCACACGTTGGTGCTGCTGATCGCGATTAAGCCCCATCGGGATCAAGTTTCTCAACATTGATTGGCTATACCTCATGCAGCTGGTGTAACGAGCCAATCACAACTACGAAAATTATATCCGAATCACCTGGCTCGATCGTGATGAAAAGTAACCATGTGACACCGGTGTTAGTTAGCTTGTTTGCTTGTTTGTTTGTTCGTTTGTTTGTTTGTTTGTTTGTTTGTTTGTTTGTTTGTTTGTATGATGACATGGTTGCGCGCTCTTTGATGGTACGGTGATATCGTGGCTGTGTTGTGCAAGATATATAAATCAAGTGGTAGTTGGCGCGCTTACAGAGAGTGTTATTTTGTCTCTTTCTTTTTATTTTTAGTGTAATTCAGCGTACGCTATTTCATCGACACTGTTAATATTTATTCAACAAGTAAAATGCTTGAACATTTGTGAGTCGATTTTTATTGGGCAAATGTGTTTTTAGCGGCAGAAGTAACACGAAAAATATGCATCACGATTCAATTATTAAGACTGTACAGACTTCGATTCAATGCTTACTTAGGTGAACCTAAGTTGCCCTGCTAGTGCCTATACAATTCTCCCCATAAATCTATTTGCGCGGAAATAACGGCAGGGCTGCTTCGACATTCCGGAGAAGGTTGCATGTAGACACCGTATACTCCCAACGCTTACGACACCAACGAGCTTTTGGAGAGAGCCTTCGCCAGTGCCGACCTCAAGGATCAGCAACAGCTGATGTTGAGGGCAGTGGACGCTGGAAGACATTGTGGAATTGGGAAGCCTCCTAAATGTTCATTTCGCAAGATAAACATGCTTATTAGAGTGAAAGCCATAGGTGTGTTGTTGAGTGGCCCCTTGAGTGAAACACATGAGGGCAATAACGCTGAACGAAAATTGTTGCTTATGTATTTGATGGCGTCATGTTGTAATATCCTGATGTAGCTTCATAATGACGTCCCGTATCAAATTTGTCATATTACCATGAGGTCAGAAAATGGCATCGCCCGTCACCAGAGGTGCGCTGATCACGAAGGTCATGCATGTAACACCACGTAAGATGCAGCAAGCTTCAGGTGGGGACTAACAATGCAAACAAATGCAAATTCAAGGTAGGTTAAGGCTTGTGTCTCACGCTGTAGTTAATATTATCCGAGAAGCCTGTTCTCCTATTGTATATAACTTGAGGCAATGCCAAGCATGTTTTAAGCTTTCGACTTAAAGTGTTACTGAGTGTAACATTCTGCTGAGCTTTTCTTTCTGTATACCTTCCTGCAACCAACATGTGGGGTAGCGAACCGGGAGTGGGCTTGCTTCTCTCAGTAGCCTTCTTCGCATTTTGTTTATTTTTATTGTCCTTCGTCTCTTTGTGAAGATGCGTGCATAACGTCTTACGACGTCCTTCAGAAAGGCGCTGGCCGCATTGCGGGCCGAAGAAAACAAGGCATACACGAGATAAAATGGAAGATAGGCATGTGAAGTGAACAAAGAAATGCAGAAGATGATATGCTTTCGAAATAGGCCCGCCTCAGCCGAGGTGTCCTAGTTATTTTGTTTGGTCTCACATCACTATCGCGTGGTGGGCCGTTACGTGGGGTACGGGACCGTGTTTGGCAAGTGTCTGTTTTATAACCTCACATTTCCGCTGTAAAAAAGGTCTGGGTGTGCATGTGCGTGCACGCAGATCCCCCCATCTGTTTGTGCGAGAAGCGATGGATGACCTTGCGACGGAGCCCTGGAAGGGAAACGAACAGAAGGCTGGACAACAAGAGTGCATGGTCGGGTGTGGCGGAAGGTTGTCAGCCTGCAGTTTCTCAGCGTCGGCTCATTGCGATTACCATAAATAAACCAGAGAGTGGTAGCTTGTCGGTGTCACTCAGAGTCTCATTGCGCACTAAAAATGCACTTCGTGGTTATTGTTAGTGTTTTTTAAAAGAGGTAAGAGACCACCTCTTAGTTTCAGGAAACATAAGCAATAACCATCGTTATACTTTATTGGACGTTATAAGGCAATGTCGTGGATTTACTTGAGAGAAAGCGAACAGCATTCGTACACTTGTAATCCACTTTATACAAAATATGTATCGAGCTATAACAGTATTCTTCACTGATTTATACAGAAAATAGACTTGTTTTTAATGATCAATTGTTTCTGCTTTATTGGTAATTAGCACTTGCCTCTCATTCACAGTAATAAGTGTGCAGCACTGTAGGGGGCCAGGCTGTCGTATGCTGTCGTCGTCACCTGGTGTAGCGCAAGCAAACGCTCATACGGCTTAGCCATCTGTAACATATTGACCGTGTCCTCGCGCCAAGGAGAAGTCAGCTTTCCTCTGTTCTTCGAGCCCCTTCATCATTACATACAATGCGGGGATCATTGTTACGGCTGGGGAAGTACGACAACAGAGACCCCACATAAAAATTCAAAGCCGATGCAAACAATAAATAGACAGAAAGACAAAGACATCGAAAAGGAGAAGAGAAAACATTTCGGACAAATAGAAAGGAAGAGACAAGCAGGAAAAGAGAAGAAATGAAGAGAGGAGGGAAGTAAGAGAAAAACTGGAGCACCCTTAAGGTTCGTTTTGAAGAGTTGAACGCGATAGCGATATCCTGTTCCTAGTGTGCAGTTCAACCACTTAGTGCATACGTTTAATTGTACGGTGTTACTCGAGAAGGTTAACCTGTGGATCACTACAATGTTATTGATAAAGTTGAAACTGTCTTGTATAAGTGAATCTTTCACATATGGGTGCGTTCTGTGCAACCGGTACCATGCCTTAAACCACGAGCAAGTAAGCGCGGGAAATCTTTTCGAACTTGCTGTGCACCTACTACGTGGTCCTATAAGTAAATACGCGCCCTAACGCGTGTGCTCTTTGTATTAAGTATAGTCGGCTTTAAACCACGCGGTCATTATGATAATCCCGTGTTCTTACGCCCCATGGCAACGTACGCTTGTATCACACTATATCAATGCTATATTACAAGTATTGTGAAGCCTTTATACCGGACGCATATGTTTGTAAAGCGGGAACGTTAGTTTCACTGCCCTTCACGAGGAAGTTACTTGAGCAGCATTTGAAAGCAAGCCCGTGGCTGTGTGGTGCTTGCCACGCGAAACGGTCCGTGTTATATACTCACTCAGACCCAGTAATTTCTATGTTTATTTTGTTTGCATCTTGCTCGATTTTTAGGTCACACGATGCTGTATATTGCTATAGGGTCTGGCGGATCATGTATGAAGACTCAACGAGGCGGAGAAGAACAATTTTCGTCACCCCTTCGTCCCCACCAATGCCTGTTCCAACAATGTCGCAGCACGTGGTGATGGCACTTTCCCGCCAATCGTTCCGCCCATTTGTCTCGTGGCGAAGACATCACGCGAGCGCTGAATTGCCCTTTGGATTCGGCATGGGGCGTAGGCATGTCGTTCGCTCGGAGCATGAAAAGCGGAAGTTCAAGGGGCGTCACCGCGTGCAAAAGTGCGAATTGGCGCGAAAACGACGTGAAGCTGCAGCCTCAGAACCTGCTAGCCGCCGCCACTGGATCCCATCTCTACAGTTTTTGAAGGGTTCTGGCTGTTTCTTTTATCACATTGTTAGATTTAGATGAATGCCCTATATTGCGTCTCATAGAAGTGTCCGCTCTGCAGTTTGCAAAAAAAGCTTGGCTGCATAACCAAGGCATATGTAATTATCTTTTAAGAAGATTTTTTTTTCGAATTATATACCTGAGAATAGCAGTCATTGATGTAGAAGAGACGTAAAGACGTGAAAGAAAACGAGTACAATTGGGAGGCTGTTGTGTAGCACTGCCTTAGTGTGCACGCTAAAACAACTTTGGGTGTTTAAGAAATATTTCGATGCCCATCGAAGCACCTATAGCTACATTTCGAATGGCAAGCGTCGCTTGAAATTGTGAACGGATGGTGTGTGTGAATCTGTTGCTGCAGGAACTGCGGGAACTAAAAAACACGGGGCCAAAAAGGAACACAGAGAAGGACACGAATTCGTCACGTGCTTTTAAGCTTGCGCTGTTGGTGCCATCATGAATTACCACCTTGCACAACAAGCCTCACTGAGGTATCTATGCATACGCATAAAAAAATGTAAAGGGTCTTCTTCGAGGCTTTTTTGCCGTGTGGCTTAGTGCAGAAACCCTTCTGCTGCAGTGGCATTGACCTCAGGTAAGCTGCCGGATTACAAGAAGCCACTAGTAAGGTCTGCATTAGTTGCCCTTCACCGGCGCACAGTAAAGACCCACGAGAACTATACGTCTATCAGACGTTGACGGTGAACGCGTGACGGGACTTCGTATCGCCTGCCTGAGCCCTAGTGAAGCTGGCGCACATCGAATTGCGGGGTCTAAACTACGCCTCAGAGTACTCAAGGGTGGTACAGGCTGCATGGAATCTACCAAAATAGGTACGTCCTTACGGTGCACTTAGCGGGACCTTTACTTGATTTTAACTTACTGCTCGCCTAAGCAGCACTGCTTAATTGCCAAATGCACTTCACCACTGTCAGAGTATGGATCGATCAGTGGCACGAACTGTCGGGCTAATAAGGATCGTGTTGTAATAAATTCAAATTAGCGCTCAAGCAGGACGTTAACAAAAAAGATGAGGCAGACAAGTACAGAAGCGCCTGTACTTGTATTTCTTGTCTTATTGTGTCCATCCTCATCTGCTCTAATTTTACCTTATTACGCATCGTACCTAGTAAAGCGTGCCACCACCATGCGCGTAGTGTTCCGGCATTGTGCATCTGATGTCGTTCAATGTCTTTTTCACCTGCGAAGAGGTTATTGCAAATTTCTAATGGGCTACATAGAAGTGAGCCAATGCCATGAACATCAACAAAAAAAGAAGTTTATATTCTAAGTGGCAAAGCATTATACATTTACATTACAATTACTTCTAATAGCATCCCCTATACTTTACCTGGCATTATTGTCTGGTGATTCGCGTTATATTCTATCTATTAAATTAAAAACAAACCCTTGAAATTACAGTTTCGTTCGTTCAAAGCACAATAGAAGCAGAGAAAAAAACTTCTTAAATACTCTTCGGCAGAAATGTCTGAAAGTTGTATGTACCGAAAAAAAATGTACGTGATTATGTAGGAGACACTTGTTGAAAAAGCAGTGAGACTAGCCTTTGGCGAACGTTCTTCTCTGGCTCCAAAGCCATATAGGCGTAGGAAGGCATTGTCCCGACATTTTTTTTTTTACATATCTCTGCTGCCCTGACGATTCCGTTGGTGCCTAGTCAAATAATATGTGCCTTTCGTGATGGTCGCATACTGCATAAACACCATATTCCAATCACTGTTGCAATAATATTATTTGATCTTCTGTCAAAGCTGATTTCCGGTAGGGTTATTGAAATGTCCCGCAGCTTTCGTTGATATAAGGGTCTTTTTCATTGCTTAGTTGCACTGAATTTCTCTCTCCCGTTAAGTAGACTTACCCCGAGAGGGTTCACGGATGTGATGAGCCTTTCTGGGAACAAAGCTGGTGCTGTGTCAGGTAAGATGATGATGATGACGATGATGATGACGATGATGATGATGATGATGATGATGATAGCTTATCTGGCTTTTGGCACCGAAAGAACGATATGAATATCAGCTAGGCTGTAGTGAAGTATTTCTTGAATGTTGGCCAGACGGCTATTTAACATGCACCTGTATTTGAAGGTGAATATACACCTGCGACTACAGCCTCACTAGCACGACCATGTGTAACTGGCGACCACGGAGCGACTCAAGACGACTGGTGTTCACACCGGCGCACGTGTGACTTAGACCGCTCTTCCACACAAAATTCATGTCTGTCCGCATATTGCTATGGTTCGCATTCTTATAGACCCGTAAGATATGGTGACGCCCACTAACTGCGCAAGTGATCGGTCCGGAGGTTTGCGACTGCAGTCGAGCGACTTAGCCAAAGCAGTCGCTTTATGACCAAAGCGGCCATTTGGGAACATTTGCGGAAGCCCAAGCAAAAGCAAGATGGCGACTCACACATTCGTTTACGTCATCGGGGCAACAGGAATGGCAGGCACTCGCTTCTTTTGTATGTAACTACAGAGATAAGCATACGCACGATCAGTAATTTTTCACTTGTTAGTGCATAGAACATTTATGCACAGGAAAAAAAAAGCACTGAGGCATTTTTGAAAAGCTACTCCACTTGGTGAAACTGCTCAACAAGACTTCGCAGACAGTCTAAAGCTGTTAACCTTCAGTACTGACGTGCTAGAATACTCCAAAAACGTTTCCGTCAGAAATAAAGTAAACAAAAGCTGCAAATTTCAATAAGACAACATAAACAAAAGCAATCCATACCAATTATACTGCTGCTGGAGCATCCTTACATACAAAAAAAGTAATGCAATATCAACGCATACCACGTAAGAGCAGAATATGAACATAAGCTTGATTGCTTCTAAGCCTACTATAACAATAAAGGAAGATCCTTTGCCGTCATCACGTGTCGTTGGGTGGGCAAAATACTTTTCATCCTTTTTTTCTTCTAACATACGTATCAAGAGGCAATATCATTACTTTGCAGTACTACAGGATACTGCGAACAATATAGAAGTGTGACCTTCACTATTATTTTAACTTCTCTCCGCCTATATTTGGAAAGACCTCATTAATCAACGTCTCTCTTATCTCCGGTGTGACACGAGGAGGGTAATGCTTCTCAGTAAATCACCTCCACACAGGATGGTGCTGTTATTTCTTCCATTGCCTTTTTTTTTTCATTCGTGAGATAGGAGCCGATGTCTTTCCGCTTTATACATGAATTCTCGCCGAATAATGCTCAGCTCTAAAGAAAAGAAGACCTGTGTCCTTACACACAATTAGCAGTTTGTACCAAAAGGACATCTTGAGAACATACACGCAACTTGACCTAGGTATTCCGAGGCAAGGACAAAAGGCCAAAAAACAATAAGGCAAAAAAACGAGCTCTAATTTTCAAACAATATTGACGACGAACCCTTGAAAAATTATCACGATAGCTTTCCTGATATTAATATCAGATGAGCAGCCTCCGCGCGTCAACATTGCGGTAGAAGTTATAGAAAACATTCAGAAGTTCTACTTGATGTGAAGAGATTGAGACTGACGGAGTGGTGGTGCAATATTCCGTGAATTTTCGATGTAAAAGGCTTTTGTAATCTCTGTTTTATAAAAAGCTGACTTCAGAAACTCAGTTTTTGAAGTGAGTCTTTTATATTTACGTAATATTGTCATACCAGTGTATTAGAGACTCGCTGCAGGAACTTATCTCTTGAGAACTTATAACTTAGTTCAAGTCTCTCTCTCTCTCTCTCTCTCTTATCAAACACTTAGGAATATTCTAAAATTCATATACATAGAAACAGCAGTAATTAAGTGCTTCTACACTTTATCACTATCGTTGTCGAAAAAAAAGGACGTAAACTATTGGGGTGGTTTCTTTTAACCTTTACCGCAATGTCCGTGCTCTGAGACTTCATGTCAGGCATGTTTTTTCCACTTTCCTTTTAAGAACCATTTATATATCTTGCTTCAACACTCAAAATAAACCGGAGGATGTCAGCGATCGTCTCTGTCTGATTGTTTCTCGGTTTGTCGCCCTTGTCTGGGTTGCTCTGAAAAAAAAAAGCATGCTCATGTTCATAGCTCAACTAATTCGCACCAGAGTCCTGCTAGCTCACAGACGTGCTTTCGCATGGCTTGTCATCTGCATGAAGAACTAGATAGAGCACGCAAACATAATGATCTATTCACAAACAGGACAGCGCTGCCAGCTGGCACGCAAGCGTGGGTTGCGAAAGAAGAAAACGCTAGCACCAGCTAGGGTTAATATATGCGTAGCATGACAGCTGCAATCACCAGATGCTCCTGTGACATGTCGAAATTTGTTGATGAAGAGCGTTACGAATGAATACGGCATTAAGAGGAGCTTGACTAGACGTACTCAGTCGAAGATGCGGATGATCAGTAAGTTCCAAGTCCACATATTCTATATGCACTATGCCACAATGGTAAGGTGTCAAATATAAATTTAAGGGCTCATTTTATGAGCTGAACGCAATATAACAAGAAAACAAGACAATAATAAGCAGATGTTATTAGAAGTAATTGTAATATAAATGTTTAGAAGGAAAAGTGGACGAAAGATCACTTGCCTCCGGCAGCCACAGAACCTGCCGGTGGCAAAATAACTTTTCGTCCACTACTAATAACATGCCCCGAGAATATAGAGTTCTAACTGCCGGGGAAAACTCATTTCGTGTTGAAATCAATTAACTTAGGGCCGAAATCTGTTTCACTACAAAAAGGATTTTCTTTTTTGAAAGCATACGAGATGTCAATATTGTGCGTATGCATTTCATTTAGTCGATTTCAAGTCCTGGAGAGAGTGTGCGTTAAGGTTACTTGAGGCCGAGCACAGAACAACGAGAGACATCCGTTGTGTGTCTGAGGCACATGGAGTGCGGAGACTTTAGGTCGTGCTGTTTCACGCTCTTTTGCATTAAAAATGGCATGAACTAGAAAACTGAGACGTTTAATATTTACGAATTGGTGGTCTATATAGGCTTAGTTCCTGGTGTGGCATATCGACATATACACGTCACGTACGTTATTGATTTTGATTGTTTCGTAATCTACCCTTTGTACTTAGAGATGCAAGATTGAATGCTTTCGAATGCGGCATCTGGATATTTGAAATTGATTGACCTGTTTGAACGTTGCTCTTTACGTAAATATTTAATACCAAGGCTGTATTCCTGCTTCTAAAGGACCTTATATTAGGTTTTAGTGAAGTTAATAGATAGATGGATAGATAGATAGATAGATAGATAGATAGATAGATAGATAGATAGATAGATAAACTATGCGTGAGTGCGTACATACATACATACATACATACATACATACATACATACATACATACATACATACATACATACATACATACATACATACATACATACATACATACATACATACATACATACATGCATGCATGCATACATACATACATACATACATACATACATACATGCATGCATGCATACATACATACATACATACATACATACATACATACATACATACATACATACATACATACATACATACATACATACATACATACATACATACATACATACATACATACATACATACATACATATTGTCGAAGCACGTTTCGTTGTACATCAAATTCGCATTAAAAAGCGATTCCAGATGCTCACACTATCGCATCGCGAAAACCTCGAAGCATTTTGATGCGGATTCAAGAGAATTAATGCACGCATACACATGCTGACACTCTGTGGAGCGCGACTCGTCACTCTCCCTAAATCCTTGACCTACTTCCAACGCTATTGTTTTGCGCCCACGAGTTCGGGACAAAGAAAGGTAAATATGGGCCATGTAGTGCACGAAGCGTCCCAACAACGAAGGAAGCGGACCGGAAGAGCAGAGTGCGCGTGTGTACAGCTACTGTTGGATAAATTGCGATGGCAGGCAAGCTGCCAAAGAATACAGAAACGCTAAATGCGTGTTAGGACCAGCGTGCGATCGTCATGCGCACGTGGAAATGATTTGCACGGCTGGTAAGTGTAGCAAATATAGTTTTCCTGGCAGTCATAATTATAAGTTGTAATCCTGAGGTGGTCGTAGAAAAGGATTTTCTGGCTTCCGGTAAAGATATAGTCATTATTATTTTAAAGCCTTCTCTGATTGATATGTGGGCTTTGACGTCCCAAAAGCACCATATGGCTATGACAGACGCCGTAGTGGAGGGCTCGGGAAATTTCGACCACCTGAAGCTCTTTAACGTGCACCCAAGTCTGAGCACACGGGCCTGCAGCACTTTTGCTTTGATCGAAAATGCAGCAGCCGCAGCCGGGATTTGATCCCACGACCTGCAGGTCTGCGGCCGAGTACCTTGGCCACTAAGCCACCACAGCGGAGCCAAAGACTTCTCTTTTCATATAATACGGGCTAATATTAACGCACTAGTAAAACGCAGGTTACTCTTAGATTTTGGTATCTTGAACATGCTACAGATTTGTCATCGCATAAAAGATAAAAAACACCGCTACACTGTAGCAGGTAATCTCAAATATACGAATGAAATCTGCATAAGATCTGATGATGGTCCCCAAACACTGACGGCGTCCCTCCAGCGTGGCTACTCCTTCATTTTGTAGTAACTTTTGTTAGACGTTTCCTGGAGTCTCCATAGAAAAATATGTGAGAGTCAGTATATTTTGTATCCTTGTCTTGGCTTGATAGAAAGGAGCTGGAGATACATGATCCGAATCACGTTCGAGAACGTGCGTTGGCGCTTGTTGGCGCCATCCTAAAGTATAGTGAAGGTCGCAAATATGTCATTCCCTGCAACAAATCAGTTTACTTGGTCCTGTACAACCACTATTCACTAACCACAGGAAGAGATGATCGAACTTCAACGGTCCCACTTCTATAGAGCTTGCGTAGTACATGCCTGGCACCTTCAGTACATGCCACTCGAGAAGGATGCCATGAGGAGAGGGCATAAGCTTTGCGATTAATTTTTGCAATGCCACGCTATTCCCATGCCGCATGCCGATGGCTCATGCTTTATGGGAGACCTCAACGTTGAGCATTCGCGTAAAATGTGGTTCACCAAGTAACTGTTCATTATTAAAATAAACTAGCGTGACAAGTTGTGAGACTATATCATCTGTGCCAGTATTATCACTGCGATAACCCCACATGCCCAGCAGCATACCCTGCAACGCAGTGTTCTATTCTTCTGTCCGTATCTAACCCGTCGCGCTGTCAATTATTCAACGATGAGCATGGGTAACGCCACATGTTCTGCCCATGAAGAAATAGGCAGGTTCAGGGCATGTCGCGACAAGAGAAGATAGCAGCTGATCCTCAAAAGTTCAAGATTGAATTTTTAGAAGAAAGCATGTGCGTGAAGAGCAGGATGAAGGTTAGGTTCCAGCTGCGTGACGGTGTGTGTTTGGTCTGATAGGACACACATGTCCTACCTGTGCTTCAGTATGTCTTTTAGTGTTGAATTCTAGCGTGTCGTGAGTGTCAACCATGTACAACTAGCTTCTACTCTGGCCCTTCTAACTGGTTAGATAATTTGGTGGTGGGGAAAGCTTTCGCTTTGATAATATCGTACCAGTTGTATCGCTTCTTACACTACTGTAAGCAGCCCACAATCATAACAACGAAGCAGCATGTACAACTTAAAATTGTATTATTACATCTGATACTCGTTTTAACAGTATCGATAGCATCGAAATTAATAAATCGACAACATGGATTGCACGAAAACTCTGGATACAAAACTGAATCATTCTAGGCTTCAAGTCTACTATAAATGAAGTATAGTATTCCTTAGTGACGTCCTTGTGGCATTTCAAAATAAACAGACCGAGAGATGAGAATTGCACTTGCCTGAGCCCATTGGTTGCACATAGCGAGAGGCCTCCAGCAACTATATGGATGAGCACAGAAAGACAGAAGCCACACCATGTCATCTGTCTATCCTTGTTGAAGTAGCTGACATGATCCCCCTACCTGAGAGACATGACTGAAATACTGACAGAACCAAGTTCGTTTGACAAAGCAGGCCTGTGTTCACACCTATTTGATGAAGGATGCGACCACAACTTTAGCAAATATCTTAGTGTCACAACATCATTTTTCATGTGGCTGTGACAATAAATCTGTTGATGAAATGTGTTGTTTTTATGTTACTTTCGCCTTTCTGAGCCTCACGTGAATCATATATTTTTTTCAATACAGCCGGTATTGTGGCGGGTGCTCACGTTTTAATACCTGCTACGCAAATACATCTGACTAAAAAGAAGCACGGTCAACCAAAGTTCACATTATTTCTCTCTAAGCGACCACTTACTGCAAGAGTGTTCGCAGAGCTCGCTATAACAGTGTTCAACAGTCCTATGCAAAACATGGCTACCCACAACAGGACCTCTGAGTGGTCACAGACGTTGCTGCAGTAACGAGATCATAGCATACCAATCGTAGCCTTCAAGGATATGAATGTGG
Organism: Rhipicephalus microplus; assembly: GCF_043290135.1. Classification (NCBI taxonomy): domain Eukaryota; kingdom Metazoa; phylum Arthropoda; class Arachnida; order Ixodida; family Ixodidae; genus Rhipicephalus; species Rhipicephalus microplus. The sequence continues at coordinate 62,622,367 of NC_134702.1, forward strand.
CAGCTCGGTTATTCACATATCTTTATGACTAAGAATAGTGTTGTGTCTTGTGGTATCCTGATATGCATCGCTTATGCCTTCTACAGAACTAACTCATTGTCGTCACTCTTTTACTACATTTATGTTTCATTCACTTGCACAGCTACTCTCATGTGCACGACATTAACTTTTTTTACACACCATGTGCAACCCGCACCACGTGCCTAGCAATCTTCGCCTGTAAAATTCACCATGCGCCAGACAGCATCGTTTACGCGTCAATTCATCCATCAATCGATCAAAGCAGTGCTTTTGCTGCTGCTTTCCCTGTCGTTGGTCGCTTGGCGGATTCAGGCGCCCGCCCCACATGTGAGTTATCTAAAGTTTCTTGTGTACTTCTGTTTTCGTTCTCCCTTGATTCCGTCGGCCTTGAGCCATTGTATCTTGTGGGCTTCAGAAGATAACGCCACTTTTTTATTTATTTGGCCCACAGTAACTGCTCCCCGAGTCTAGCGCCTGCTGATATCATTACACTTCTATCGATAAAATTCTTCGAAACCCCATGGACGAACTGAGAAGGCAGTCGAGCGGCAATGTGTTTACGTAAGAAGGTCTCTGTAGGCATGCCTTATCGATTTCTCGCGTGGCTTATCCATAACACTGTTCCATTGGGGTTTCCTGCGTACGGCATCGAGGAACTGACTACTGATGGTATATTTTGCTATTCCAATGCTATTGCTGTATCTGAAGCTACACGCTGTCAGCTCTATGAAGAAAACATGTTTTACTATGCAAAACAATGTCAATAAAACAGTTGTCACCGTTTCATGGCACCACTGCTTTTTTTACGTAGTAATTGACATATCAGTTGTCTACGTTTGAGGTTCTTCCGCCGTGCAACGCAAGAACTCGGTTTTATTCGCACTGCAATCCGGTATGTGCAAAGCGGCTCCTAGCATAGGATAGGCACGCAGAGGTATAGTAAAGCAATGAAATGATGAAATGAAACAGGGAAGTGGATTTAGGAGCAGTGATGGGGGGATGTAAGTAAGAAGGAAATAAGGATGGAAGAAGGTAAAGCACGGCATACAGCCTTGTAAACTATAGTGAATGTTAGGCAGCTCCTACAGCGTATTATAGCATAGTCATGTATAGTATAGAATAGCAAGGGTTTGCAAATGGGAAGTGAGGGTGGTTAGGAGGAATGTGAGAGTGAAGAGATAGGAAAGAAGAAGCAGAGATGGCGTAACATGGCATAGGTTTGTATAGTATGCTTTAGCAAGGGTGTGGAAAATGGAAGTCAGTCTGTTGCTAAAGTTAGAAGACAGATGATGACGAAAAAAATTGTCGAAGTTCGCACAAATGCATGCAAGCTTTCGGACAGCCCAGGTTGTTTCTAGGCCTGATTATGTATTACATGTTATATATATATATATATATATATATATATATATATATATATATATATATATATATATATATATATATATATATATATATATGGCGTTGACTGCCACTCCTACTTCTAAATTCACATACATATAAACCCCAAAAAGTGGATAGAGGGAAGGCCACTGTGATAGCTCAGTGGTTAGAGCATCGAACGCGTTATTTTAAGGTCGTAGGCTCGATTCCTGATCACGGCTGCTTATTATTTCACCTACTTTTCTTTCTTCTTATTTACATTCCATTGGTTCTAATAACTTCCCCTATACATTCCTTGGCATTACTGTCTGTTAGGATCTCATTATATTGGGTCAAAACACGGAAAAACGAGCCCTTAGGCATACACTTCTTTCCCATATATATATATATATATATATATATATATATATATATATATATATATATATATATATATATATATATATATATATATGCACACATGCACAGCATGCATATATATATATATATATATATATATATATATATATATGCATGCTGTGTTTTTATAAATTTGCGCTCTGGGTTCCGGGGCAGTGTCGTGTTGTCATTTTCATGCGCAAGAATCTGCATGCAGAGAATAACGCCAACCACTCAAACACTTGCATGAAGCCATAAAATTATGTATTCCTTTCTGTGAAGGCTTCGTTGCGTGTATAAGTTCGCAGTTAATCTGATATCGAAGGGCATTGTGTTGAACAACACAGCAGAGGATTCGAGCAAACGAGGCTCAGTTATTGTTTGTCTCGCTATGCACTTGAATTAAAATATCTAGGAGGGTGTTCTTGTTTGGAACTAACTTCGTTGCTGTGCATTCAAATACGTATAAAACGACAAAGCGCCTTTTGACACAACCCCTCAAAATATTCCAGTTCGTCACATGCCAAAGAAAGACTAATTTAAGTGGCCTAGAGAAGCACTTTTATATATGTATGAAATACTTGAAAGAGCCCTGCTACATTTTTTTCCATGTGGTCAGGAACCACTGTCAATCGGCAGTCAAGGCTGTTGAGAAAACTCGAGCTAAATAGTATTGCTCATCACATGGCCTGAGCTTTAGAATTAATTCTCAGAGTTGGTTGAAAATCTCTCCATCCTCACTCTATCAATGATGCCGTATACCCTGGTTACTTCAAGCTGCTACACCAACTATCTTCCCACATTCCACGTCCGCCACTGACACCACGATACACTTACTACTACCAGTAGTACTGGTAGTAGTACTACTACCAGTAGTACTACTGAAGCCTACTATCAGATACATATTAAGCGTCTACCCAGAAATACCTCTGCGATGAGACAGCCTCGCCCTCCAGACATACTTCTTGCAGATACTCGCACCTAATCACAGATTGGCCGAGACCACGCTGTGATTTGGTGGCTGGTTGTTTCTCATAGTCTTGGTGCCAGCCATTACGGGATATCAGCCATGAAACGGACGGTACCTTATCTTTGAGATGGAATTGTTTTACCCCACGGGATGTTTAGATAGGGATGTTTCAACAAAGAACAGATTGGTAAACCATAGATTAGAAATAGAATGAGTACATGTTTCGGCCGACAGTTTTTGATCTGCTTTCATCTTTCTCTGCTTCGAAGTTCGGCCTATAGTGCGTGCCAGCACCGTAGCGGCTCTGTCATGCTTACACTCGGCTACGACTGGGACGTAGCATGACGAGCTGTCGAAATGTCTCTGGCAGTTAGTACTGAATATGCTTGGGCAGACATTCATGTGCACTTTATAACGTGTCTGGCTGGAGTACTGAAGACTCAGGCCGCCTACACTGACAGCTTCATTGTGACCACAATTCTCACTATACTCGCCTAAAGTCCATGGCCGTTGGTTTTTATGAGAACTGTGAGCTCCATAGTTACCGTGCCCGCCAAGGGAGGCCGCCACTTACCTGCATACTCACTCGCGATCCCACTAAATGTTTTGTCTGAATGCAAGACGTGCGTTAGAAAAAAATGACAATTGAGGTACTCTGAAGCGTTGCCTTTAGAAGTTGAACGCGATAGCAATATTCTGTTTGACTGTGCAGTTCAAACACTGAATGAATGAAATGTTTTCGAACTTGCTGTGCATGAATACAAGGCCTTTTAAGGGATTAGGTGTAGTAATAAGTGTCATTTTTGTAGGGGGTGACCGGCTTTAAACCATGAAGTCATTGTGATAATCACATCTTCTGACACCCAATGGCACCGTACGATTGTACCACGCATTATTACTGCAATATTTCATGATGTGTCGTGAGGTATGTATACAGGATGCGTGTGTTTAAAAAGCATGAAAGTTGCTTTCACTGCGTTTCCAAGCAAAGGGTTATTTTCACTATATTCACAAGCAAACGTCAGTCTGGTGGGCAGAACACCATTTTACCACGCAAATGACCTGTGGTCGATCGTCACTCGGACCCAAATGACCCGGGTTCGATCCCCACTCTGACCCAGAATATTCCTATTATTTTTTTATATGCATCGTTCTAGGTTTTTCGGACACGCAAAATTTGATGATTGTTCGCTCACAAACACCGACGCCGGAATTTCTACGAAACGAGCTCTGTGACGCTATCGCGTTGAAAATAAAGTGTTCAAGGTCACGCCACGTGTGCATGAAACAACAAATCTTCTTACTCCCTTTCCACCCTCCTTCCTGCGTAGCTTTCAGTGCGCTCGCTGGTGCGAAAGCAAAGAGAAAGCGCTCTAAGCTTGTGGCAAATCCCTCTCACATAGCTAGTACTCGGTTGTTTGTGAAGATTTCTGCGGAAGTTGATTGCTGAGGCAATAAGCTCTTGTAATGAAGCTATTCCATGATTATCTGGAAAAATGCTGCAGGGCTCGTTTTGAGGGACTCGATTCCTTAGAAAGGTTCCACTTCAACTTTTCTTGAAAACAATAATGTCGTGGATCTGATCTCCACTACCGGAAAGGTATTTTTTTTTGTCAGAGTACCCCGCACATATGTTGATGAGACTTGCTACAAAAAATTCTTCCATGACATTGTCAATATTTCATAACAAGTGAAAGTTATGATATAATAAAATCTGATAATTGAGTCCTCACCCTAATAAAGATCAAGAAGGGAATGAAATGAAAAAATTTTATTTTTCTTCTACAAGACGAACTAAGCGGGCGTCTACAACCCCTGGACTGCCATAAAAATGCTTTTATTTTTATACCAGTTTGAAACTCTCCAAAACTATTTAGGTTCGCCATTCGTCAAATGCATGCAAGCAGCAGAAAGCCATGGCGCGAACTGCATTCCAAAGTTAGTTTGTCTATAGTGGGTGATATAATTGAATGATATGTTGGGTTTAACGTCCCGAAACCACCACATGAATATGAGAGACACCGTAGTAAAAGGCCCTGGAAATTTCGACCATCTGGGGTTCTTTAACGTGCACCCAAAACTGAGCACACGGGCCTACAGCAATTTGGCCTCCATCAAAACGGCAGCCGCTGCCGCCAGAATTCGATCCGGCGACAATCGGGTGAGCAGCCGAGTACCGTAGCCACTAGACCACCTCGGCGGCTCTTAGCGGGTGATATAAAAAGGCAGTATTTTTAAAACATCTATGATACAAAAAGACGCTATTTTTCAGCCATCTACTGCATTTTTAAGGCTTATGTTAAAGCTAGGTTAGTTAACAAGTTCTGGCAGGATGATTGAATGCGCGGAGTGACGATTCATTATGTTAGGTATTAGCGCATACGTCCAGATGAACAATGAAACATTGGGATACTTCCGTAAACAGTGAAGGAACGGCACGCACATTGATTACAAAACAGTCAACGTAGGCATTGTACGTTGTTTGCCAGTTATTCTGTATAAGTAAAAAGCACTTATTCGAAGTTAGGAAGCAGTTACAATCGCAGCAAGCAGCACTCCTGGCATTTTATATTGGGGTGATAGCGCTGCACATGGACGCCAGCAAAATTAAAAACAAAAAGGCGACGACGAGGTTCCTCGTTCAGGCGTAAGCTCTTTTATAACCGTGCCACACGGGCATAGAAAATGGCATTCGGTGGCGAAGGCCTTCAGTTCCCGAATGACATTTTTTTCGGCGGCGCTGCTACACGTCCAAAGCGAATGACATTTGACTTGATGATGTTGATCGCAGCACCTTCCAAGTGATCATTGGGTGAATAGCAATAAAAAAATAAACAAGCGTTTACAAGGTTCATACACATCAGATAATCATTAAATGTAGAAATAAGCATATTACGCTGCCCTGAGTTTTAGTTACTTGCTTTGTTTTACGACGTTGCAGCCGGCCGTAGCAACCTAAGCCAACAATAGTCAGATCCACAGCGTAAATAGAAAATGGCGTCTGTCGCATCGTACCTGTCGCATCTCTCTGAAGATGTTCACAGAGTTCATATTTTCACGGCAGCACTCGTGTGTTTCCGTGCAAAGCATCGTGCTCAAGAGCGAATAATTCTGGAGCAGAGACGAGTTATTATGCGCCAGCTTCAGGACATTAAACTTCAATTAATTGCAAACCATTTCAAACTGATCTTCGTATAACGTTCAAAGCACTTTTTTAAGAGTTTAGTGCCGATAAAAGACGGGAATTTTTATTTTTAGCTGAATATGATTTCTTTTATTTACGTTAAGGTAAATCGCACTTCGCGAGTTGTGTCGTCGAGAGTAGGCATTTCTCAGTCAACTGAGTTCTGGCGAAGGCATTTGGTGGCGAATGGCATTCGGACGAATGCCATTTTGTTCGCCCATGTGGCACCGAGCGAATGGCAATAAATCTGAAGGCATTCGGGGGTAAATGCCATTTTCTCTGCCCGTGTGGCACGGGTATTAGATGCAAAGCAGCCCTTTGTCTTGCCTGTGTCAAGCTGTCCATCCGTGTCTCCGTGGCAACGCGCCGCACAGCGTTCCCCTTGCCACAGTTGGTGGAACGATGCCAAGTAGGTGAAGTCGCAGCTGCGAGTTGACGCCATTTTCTCCCTCACCCGCAGCAGCTGCCGGCTCCTCCCAACACACCTAAATGATATTGCTCCTCCACTCGCTTGCAACACACTTCTCTCTCGCTCAACCCTCTTCACCACCCGCAACGCTCAACCATCGAACAGAACTCTTTCGGCTCGTTTATCTGCGATGAGTACACCAATACCAACCCGCCTACCATGTTTTTACGTTTCAAAGAGACGTTTACCCGAATAAAAGCTACATGGAGTTTCGCTTCAAACCATTCTTCGAGCATCCGAGTCGACGCCCGTTTAAGCTGAGTCAACGACGTGCGCACCCCTGCTCATTCCACCATGGTTCCCTTCGGGGAGATAGTTCATAGTATTATTTATTTATTTATTTGCTGGCCTTGCAGGTTCGTTTGATGCCTCGAAAAGGTGACCGCTAAAGGCGCGTTTACACTAGCGCGACACGACACTGACACGAGCCCGCCGAAGACACGAGGCATACGCAAACTATCGGCCGACGAGTCGCCCGCCGACGCAGTCGCCAGACCCCATGGTCACACTAGGCCAACGACGACGACGACGCCTCAAAATACAGCATTTCATCGTAGTGTAACATGATGAGAGACCGAAATCACCAGCAAAACGCATCGGCAGACCTGTCGTCAGCGTGTCTCCAGGAGATCGGCGGATGAGCGAAAATTTGCCCCACGTCTTTGCTTCAAACGACCACGAAGCGGGTAATCTTGGGGGAGTTAACAATGCCCTCTCTGAGGCTTCCGTGGTGTCTGAATAGGCAGCACCCAACGGAAGCCTTTTTCTCGCTTCCCTTTTGGGAGCATCACCCCCGTTCCTCGTTACCATGGATTATGGCGAGGGCTGCGCAGCGTTGCCGGAGAGGGACAAGGCAGAGCGGGGAGCATGGTTGAAAATGAGGTGCAGGTGTGCAAGTTTAGTTTGTCTAGCTGCGTGGGCCTCCAATGTGACTACAGAATTGGCCAACGAAAGACTGTGAGCACGACAAAGCGCGGGCGGGGTCTTCGAAAGACCACTCGCGAACTGTTTGTGTCTTTGCAGTGTATGTATATAGGCCGATGACAAGAGAAAAGACACTTTTAAAGACAGCCCGCAGACCAAAATCGGTGTCGAGTCTCTCTAGTGTAAACACGCCCTAATAGGGAAGCACGAAGTCGCTTCTACGCTGTTTTGAGACGCCATGGCTCTCAACCTCTTGTGAATGTCTCACGGAAGACCATTCGTCGCTTTGTGCTTTACGACTGCCAGTTGTTTATAAATGTTTCCGACAAAGCTTGTACATCCATGGACACATGTGCCCAGACTTCTTCACATCTACTTGCACCCTTTGCAATACACAGACCACGATCCTGGACCACATTATCAGGGAATTCAGACCACGATACTTTGCCGCAAAAAAAAAGCACAATGAAGGCTTAACTATGTCTACAAGGCCACGTTTCACTGTCCTGTTATACCGATTTGTGAAAAGGGGGATTAATCCAATTTTTATACGTCACTTAAGTTGACATCGCCGGCGGGAGACACTGACGCCGGACGTCGGTCGAAATTGGCGTTGGAAGGGGTATCTAAGGCTCTGGCCTTAATATGGAACATCACACGCGCTATGGAAAACAATCGCATGTGAAGCAGTCAACGAGTAACAGCCGAAGCTGGATTTTTCTCTTTCAAACAAGTATTGCGAGGTAAATCGGTGTTCTTGTGTAAATGGGGCTGTTGTTCCCATGAGGGACTCACCAGACGTGCTGACTACGCCGTCATGTTAAAGATAGCTTTTGGCCTGATATCACGTAAGCACTCACGTTAGAGCAGGGACGTTAGGTTTGCTCGTAACAAAGGGCAAGTTATGGTGCGATGATTTGCAGGTCATCAATCGTGGCTGAGAGCGTATTCAAAAAAACGTTTGAGTATAGTTTAATTTAGCTTGCGGATATATAGCTCGCGCAATCTAGCTGTCAGTTTTCAAAGCTGTGCATATGTATTGCTTAAGGCATTGTTATAAAAGCGATTACCCACCCTACGAACACAATTGGCTTCGTCCCTGTACGCTTGTATAGGATCTTATAACGAAGTATTCTGAAGCACTTGCATAGCTGTCGAGCTGCGATATTTTTATTCCTCGCTTCCGCAAGGTTTTTTTCGCTCATCCACAACGCCGTCTACGTCGGTACCGCCACTTCAACGACACCCTCTCTTTCACGCTATCTTGGTAAGATTTGCAACATCTGGGTTATTATCATCTGCGAATCATCTTTGGCTCAAACCAGCATACCACGGCCAGAGGCAAGTGGGTAGGTGCCATGCGGTGTTCGTTAAAGAGGTTTTGTGACTTCTGTCACAAGGAAGTGAAGTTATTCGTGTTATAACTTGCGAATCATATTTGTCACGCACTCATCGACTCCTATACCAATGTTGTTAAGTGTCGAATTCAGGAGACGACTACGAGAGCATCATGACGCACATAGATAGATAGATAGATAGATAGATAGATAGATAGATAGATAGATAGATAGATAGATAGATAGATAGATAGATAGATAGATAGATAGATAGATAGATAGATAGATAGATAGATAGATAGATAGATAGATAGATAGACAGACAGACAGACAGACAGACAGACAGACAGACAGACAGACAGACAGACAGATAGATAGATAGATAGATAGATAGATAGATAGATAGATAGATAGATAGATAGATAGATAGATAGATAGATAGATAGATAGATAGATAGATAGATAGATAGATACCGTATATACTCGTGTAAGGGCCGCCCTCGTGTAAGGGCCGCACCCCAACTTTGAAAGCGGATATTTCGAAAAAAAAAAAACAAAAGTTCAAAATGTCCCGCCAGAAAAGTGTAGTTAGTTCATTTACAGCCAGATGGCGCTGCACGCTTTTTCGCTTTTATTCTACTTCCGCCGACGCGCCGACCACGCTGTTGACAGCGCGCCGCCATATTTGCCTTGTGCGGCCTCTTTGTTGGCATCGTTCCTAGCATCGTGTCGATACGTTGGCAGCGCGACTTCAGATCGGTGTCGTCGGTGTCACTTTGTTGGTTGTAGTGAACCCTGCAGAAGCCAGCGCACGTGACGGACGATGGGCCGGCATCTGAGATCATTCACTGCAGCATTTAAGCTGCAAGTGATTGACTATGCCGAGGAGCACGGGAAGCGGGAAGCTGGACGAAAGTACGACGTCGATGAGAAGCGCGTGCGTTACTGGATGAATCAGAAAGATGCCCTCGCCGCTACTAACAGGAGCCGAAAGGCGTTTCGCGGGAAAAAGTGCAAGTACCCGCAACTCGAAAGCGAGCTCGTCAACTACGTCGTCGACACACGAAGGGACGGCTACGCCGTATCGACTGACATGATACGCGTCAAAGCCCTCAGCATCGCTCGCCACATGGAAATACCCCCGGCACAATTCAAGGCAAGTCGGGGCTGGGCTACGCGGTTTATGAACCGTAACCAGCTTTCTATTCGGCGCCGAACGACGATTTGCCAAAAACTGCCGCGCGAGTACGAAGACCACGTCATTAAGTTTCATCGCTTCGTGAATGCTCTCAGGAGGGAGCATGAATACGACCTGTCCCAAATTGGGAATGCGGACCAGACACCTGTGTGGTTCGATGCACCGGAAAGCACCACAGTGGATTTAAAAGGTGCGAAAAGTGTGTCTGTGCGCACGACTGGTGCAGAACGCCAAAGGTGCACTGTGATGTTGTGCATCACGGCAGACGGCAGGAGGCTTCCGCCGTACGTCGTATTTAAAAGGAAGACTCTCCCAAAAGAGAAGTTCCCTCAGGGAATCGTCGTACGTGCGCAAGAGAAGGGCTGGATGTCCGAGGAACTGGTCGTTGACTGGATTAAGACCGTCTGGGCAAACAGACCTGGAGGGCTGTTACAACGGAAAGCCCTCCTTGTTTTGGACAGCTTTAGGGGCCACTTGACCGACCGCGTCAAGAACCGAGTTGCCGCAACTCGTACGGACTTGGCCGTCATTCCCGGTGGCCTGACGAGTGTGCTGCAGCCGCTCGACGTATGCGTCAACAGACCATTCAAAGTGGAATTTCGCCGATGTTACTCTGAATGGATGGCTGGAGGCGTCCACGAGAAGACCCCTACAGGACGGCTGAAGCGGGCGTCGCTCCAACAGGTGTGTGAATGGATTTTGAATGCGTGGCGTGCCATGTCAGTAGAAGTAGTTGCTAAAAGCTTCAAGGTAACGGGAATTTCGAACTCCATGAACGGCACCGAAGATGACCGTCTCTGGGAAGACGCGGACGCCGAGGCGAGCTCCTCCGAGAACGAGGACAGCGAAATGGAATCCGAATAAAAACATTTCTGGCATGTCATTTGTGACTCTTGCACTCTGCTACTGTTGCATAAACAGTACAGACCTTTGGCCTGTACTGCCTGTACTAAATCGGCCTGATTCGTGTAAGGGCCGCACCTAGCAAAATTTTCGAAAAAAAAGTGCGGCCCTTACACGAGTATATACGGTAGATAGATAGATGACAATGAATTATAGGTACTGCGGTGCGTAATTCGGGAATGAACTTACACCTTCATGTTCTTTTCCAACAATAAACTCTAAATAATTCAATTCAGTGCAGTGCAATTTCCAAAAAGTAATTCATTCCTAGCAATAATTATTCTTAATCGCTGGAGTTTAACGTCTCGAGACACCGTGGTGGCGGGCTCCGGAAATTTCGATGACCGGGGGTTTTTCGACGTGCACGTGAATCTGAGCACACGGAAGTCTGGCATTTCGCCTGTATCCAAAAGCGGTCGCCACCGTCGGGTTGTGATCCCGCAACTTTTCGCGGCAGCTGTCAAGCACCTTAACCGCGTGATGGCCACGTCGGGAGCTGTCAATGAAATTGTGCCGGCATAAAATACCTTAGGGGTAGCGTAGCCCAGTCACCAGGCCCCGCCGTGGTGGTCTAGTGGCTGAGGTACTCGGCTGCTGACCCGCAAGTCGCGGGATCAAATTCTGGCTGCGGCGGCTGCATTTCCGATGGAGGCGGAAATGTTGTAGGCCCGTGTGCTCAGATTTGGGCGCACGTTAAAGAACCCCAGATGGTCAAAATTTCCGGAGCCCTCCACCACGACGTCTCTCATAATCATATGGTGGTTTTGGGACGTTAAACCCCACCAATCAATCAAACCCCAGTCACCCGGTGGCATACCTGCTTTGCTGCATTAGGCTACATAAAGGTGTACACTCTGGAAAGAAAAAACGCAAGAAACAAACAGTTTTGTTCGATCTAAGAAAGTATTCTATTCTTGATACAGTACACAGTTCAATAAAGATCACGTCACTCTTCGGAGTCTCCTTAAGATAATTCGGCTACCCATTCAGGAGAAAGCTATTGACATAAGCTAGCTGAACTTCGTGGTTCAAGCCATCGATTCAAGCCATCGAACTTCCTGGTTCAAGCCATCGAACTTCCTGGTTAAGCAAGTTAAGATGAAACTAAAAAAAAGTTTAGTAGTTTTTTTTTTTTCCTCAGAGTGAGTTTTGGAAAGAATTGCTGACATAAGGTAGTTCGACTAACTGGTTCAAGCCATCGAGACGTAGCGGAAGAAACTGGTTAGTAAATTAGGATGAAGTTGAAGGACAAACTTGATTAGTCCTTTTTTTTTCCCTCAAAGCAAGCGTTTGGAGAAAATGGCTGACATATGTTAAAATGGCTTACTGGTTGTAGCTGTTGAGACGCAGGGAATGAAAAACATTGGTTAAGCAAGTTAGGACAAAGTTAAAGGACAAACTAGTCGTTCTTTTTTCGCAAAGCAAACATCTCTGTGAGATAGGCTTATTAATGGGTGAGAACAGGAAAATCAATAGCGAGCTCAGACATGAGAGGGGAAGAACACTGATCTTGCCTGATATATATATATATATATATATATATATATATATATATATATATATATATATATATATATATATATATATATATATATATAAATTGTTACGAGTAACTTGTTTAGTGATCTATTTACAGCGCACAGAACTCGACGAGTAAGATGGCGCCAGACCAGCATCCAACGGAAAAACCCACTTCGTCCTCCTCTTTCATGCAGCCGTGTTTAGCGGCTGTTTTGTATCATAACCCCCGGCGGTAGAAGCACCGTCCCGGTGCTAAATTTACGCAGATGATGTCGAAGGGGGGTAATAGGGCTTTAGCCGAGCCACGTGAACAATGTCGCTCGGAGCTGACTATGACTTTGTTGGATCAGTTGGAACAATCTCGTACGTGACGTCTGTCACTTGGCGAACGATACGGAATGGTCCAGTGTAGGGCGACAACAGTTTTTCCGACAGTCCCACACGCCGAGTAGGTGACCAGAGGAGCACGAGAGAACCCGGAGAAAAGTGCACGTCCCTATGGTGAGAATTGTAGAGCTGTTGTTGGCGCGCCTGTGAAGCCTCTAGACGGGTACGGGCGACTTGGCGCGCGTGGTCGGCGCGGGCAATGGCTTCACCAGCATATTCAGTGGCCGCAGGTAGTAACGTGTCTAAAGGTAGAGTTGGGTCCCGGCCATATAGTAGATAGAAGGGCGAATATCCGGCAGTGTTGTGACTAGATGAGTTGTAGGCGAACGTCACATACGGCAAGTGAATGTCCCAATCGTGGTGGTCTGGCGCAACGTATTTGGCAAGCATATCGGTTAGGGTCCTGTTAAGGCGCTCCGTGAGGCCATTTGACTGGGGATGGTACGACGTAGTAAATTTGTGCTTGGTATGACAAGACCTCAGGATTTCATGAACGACAGCTGATAAGAACGTGCGACCACGGTCGGTGAGAAGTTGACGGGGAGCACCGTGCACTAATATTGTGTCGTACAGCAGAAAGTCCGCAACGCCGGTAGCGTAGCTGGTCGGGAGTGCTCGTGTGATTGCGTACCGCGTCGCGTAGTCCGTGGCAACAGCAATCCATTTATTTCCGGCTGTGGAGAGTGGAAAAGGGCCCAACAGGTCGAGACCAACTCGGAAAAAAGGCTCGTTGGGAACGTCGATCGGCTGAAGGTAGCCGGCTGGGAGGGCAGACGGCGTTTTGCGACGCTAACAGGGCTCACAAGCGGCGACATAGCGTCGAACAGAGCGGGCAAGTCCAGGCCAGAAAAACCGACGTCGTACTCGATCGTACGTGCGAGAAACGCCCAAATGGCCCGTTATGGGAGCGTCATGGAGTTGATGCAGGACAGAGGAACGCAGGTGCGCTGGGATGACAGGAAGTAAGTCTGATCCGAAGGAATCAAGGCTTCGGCGATATAGGATCCCGTCTTTCACCAAAAACATTCGTAGGGACGGGTCGCGTGGCGTTGACTCCAGTTTGTCAATGATGGCTCGTAAAGAAGCATCCGGACGTTGCTCTTCGCCAATGTTTAACAGCTGCGACACGGAAAAAACGTCCGTGATAGCGTCGGTATCGGTTGCTTCGTCAACAGGGTAGCGGGATAAACAATCCGCATCCTGATGTAATCGCCCTGTTTTGTACATTACAGAGAACGTGTACTCTTGAAGGCGTAGAGCCTGACGAGCGAGACGTCCCGTGGGGTCCTTCAGGGAGGCTAGCCAGCAGAGCGCGTGATGATCCGTGACAACACGGAATGAGCGCCCGTACAGGTATGGGCGAAACTTGGCGACTGCCCATACAAGGGCGAGGCACTCGCGCTCCATGATGGAATAGTTGCGCTCGGCTGGAGATAGTAGTCGACTTGCATAGGCTATAACACGGTCGTGTCCGCGTTGTTGCTGCAATAGCACAGCTCCTATGCCGTGTCCACTGGCGTCCGTGTGAACCTCGGTTGGGGCTAATGGATCAAAGTGAGCCAAGATTGGTGGCGTTGTAAGCAGTGTCGTAAGTTGCGAAAACGATGACGCTTGATCATGGCCCCAGGTAAACGAGGCGTCTTTCTTCAAGAGGTCTCTGAGTGGGCGTGCAATGGTCGCAAAGTCCTTAACAAAGCGCCTGAAATACGAGCACAACCCCACAAAACTGCGGACATTCTTTGTGGACCTCGGAACGGGAAAGTTCGTGACTGCACGAATTTTCTGTGGGTCTGGACGCACGCCTTGGGCATCGACAAGGTGACCAAGCACGGAAATTTGGCGACGAGCGAAGTGCCACTTGGAGGCGTTAAGCTGGAGTCCGGCTCGACGAAAAACGTCCAAAATAGCTGACAAACGATCAAGATTGCGAGTCGAATGTGGGCGAAAAGACAATAACATCGTCAAGGTAACAAAAGAAGGTGGACCATTTCAACCCTTGGAGCAATGAGTCCATCATTCTTTCAAATGTGGCTGGTGCATTGCAGAGTCCAAAGGGCATCACCTTAAACTGATAAAGACCATCAGGAGTGATGAATGCTGTCTTCGCGCGGTCCATCTCGTCGACGGCTATCTGCCAGTACCCTGACCGAAGGTCAATAGTTGAAAAATAGGTGGCACCGTACAGGCAGTCGAGGGCGTCGTTGATGCGAGGTAACCAGCATCCAACGGAAAAACCCACTTCGTCCTCCTCTTCCATGCAGCCGTGTTTAGCGGCTGTTTTGTATCAATATATATATATATATATATATATATATCAAAGTGGGTGAAAAAATGACCAGCCGTGAGCAAACTCCTGCTCACGGCTGGTTGTTTTTTCACTCACTTTTCTTTCTTCTTATTTACATTCCATTTCTTCTCATAACTTCGCCTATACATTTCTTGGCATTACTGTCGCCCCACCGCGGTGGTCTAGTGGCTAAGGTACTCGGCTGCTGACCCGCAGGGCGCGGGTTCGAATCCCGGCTGCGGCGGCTGCATTTCCAATGGAGGCGGAGATGTTGTAGGCCCACGTGCTCAGATTTGGGTGCACGTTAAAGAACCCCAGGTGGTCTAAATTTTCGGAGCCCTCCACTACGGCGTCTCTCATAATCATATAGTGGTTTTGGGACGTTAAACCCCACATATCAATCAATTAACATTACTGTCTGTTAGATCTCAATAATATTGTGTCAAAACACGGAAAAACGAGCCCTTAGGTATACACTTATTTTGCTTATATATATATATATATATATATATATATATATATATATATATACATATATATATGTATATATATATATATATATATATATATATATATATATATATATATATATGCGACGTTTGCATGTATATTGTTACGAGTGACTGTGTTTATTTAAAGATGAGGTGAATTGGCGTTGTGAAAGAGCAGCGTACTTCTGAGACAGGCCAAGAACGCTTCCCCCAACCACACAGTCCAAGCGCCGCTCCACTACTCTACTTCTTCTTCCGCCCCCCGTAGGCTCGCGTATCTTCGTTTCATTTCCCCCGGCGGCAGACGAAGCTCGCCGAGCGAGTTGAATAGGCCTATGATGGTACTGTTTGAAGCGGGCTACGTGAACAATTTGCGTAGTGCGCGAACGCCGGTTATTGGCTGTGACTCGGGCGACAACGTAATTCACGTCACTGAGACGAGTGACTATCACGGATGGGCCGGGATAGTTTGCTAGAAGCTTCCGGTACAATCCTTTTCTACGAACTGGAGTCCACAGCCACACGTAGTCACCAGGAGAAAACTCTACGGGTATATGCTTGGCATCGTACCGACTCTTGCTGTGTTCTTGCGAAGACAATGTTCGAAGGCGTGCTAGTTCACGGGTTTCTTCAGCGCGACACAACGTCTGAGTGATGGACAGATCTTCCTGATGCGAGAAAGGTAATAGAATGAAGAAGAGGAAGAAGAGGAAGCAACAAAAAGGAGAAGGCAGGGAGGTTAACCAGAAAGACATCCGGTTGGCTACCCTACACTGGGGGATTAGGAAAGGGGACAAGAAAGTCGAGGAAGAGGGAAGAGAGGGAAAAGAAAAAAAAGGTGAAGGAGAGACTGACAGTAATTTCACCGCAGCGTGTAGAACTCTACCGCATGTCAGAGGCGTTCACACAAGCCTGTCTTTCTCAGGAAAACACAGCTGGGCTTTCACTGCCTTGTGGGCTGTCGAGGCATGTGGACGGTGCTGTAAAAGCACCTGCACAGAAAGAGGCCGATCATCCAGTCGCCGCATTGCGTTGGCAAGTACTTGTCTATCTGAGGCAAATCGAGGACAATGGCACAGCAGGTGTTCGATACTTTCATCGGTGTCGCAAACATCGCACGCCGCACTGTCAGTAATTCCGATTAACGTGGTATCAGGTTTCGTGAAAGCAACTTCCAGACAAAGGCGATAGAGCAGCGAAGCTGCACGCCGATGTAGGCCGGGTGGAGGCCGGAGTTGTAGTGAAGGGTCGAGCTCGTGCATTCTTGTACGTCGTATGCTTGGTGTGTTCCACTCAGTCAGGGTGAGACTGCGGTCCAGTTAACGAATCTGCCTCGCCGCATCCGCTCTTGAAAGCGGAATCGGAACGCTGTTCGCTTCTTTATGTGACGTGCGAGCAGCATGATCTGCAGAATCATTGCCGCCTATACTACAATGCCCAGGTAACCACTGAAAGACGATGTCATGGCCTTTTTGTATTAAAAGGTGGTGAAGTTTCACGGTTTGGTTGGTCAACTGGTCGTGGCATCCGCGTCGGAGAACTGATATCAGGCACTGTAACGCTGGTTTTGAGTCAGAAAACACAGCCCATTTACCTGGTCTTTCTTCTTAATTGATGAGTTCCAGTGCATTGTGCAGAGCCTCGAGTTCTGTCGTCGTTGACGTTGTCACATATGAAGTCTTAAAACAACGAGTTACCCCTTGTGATGGTATAACCACTGCTCCACCTTAACTAGATGGCGTAGTAGAGCCATCCGTGCAAATGTGCAGGTGGTTACTGTAGTTTTGTTCCAGTAGTAATAGACTCTGTTGTTTCAGGGCATGTGTCGGTAAGTCCAATTTTCTCTTCATTCCTGGAATTGTTAAGTGAACTCGCGGCCGGCTCAAGCTCCAAGGAGGAAGCGGTGGCTTTGATGCAGGTGCGTATGTCTCAGCAAACGATGAACGATGCTTGTAGACAATAGTGCCGTATGTCGTGCGCGGCCTTTCAGCAGCTAGGCTCGCCAGGTGGTGAGAAGGGGTCCTGGTATATTGCCTGAGGTGCATGCGCATTGTCTCGGTAATAATATGCGTCTTTATCGAGTGATCCTGAGCGATGGCAATGGTTTCAGCCGTTGAAGCACTGCGGGGTAATCCAAGGCATATCTTAAGTGCTTGGGCTTGAATGCTCTGAATTGCGCGCAGGTTGGTCTTGCCGGTGTTAGATATTGCAGGTAAGCTGTACCGCAAGAATCCAATAAACATCACTCTGTACAGTTGTAGCATGGATGGTAAAGGCACTTCCCAATTCTTTCCTGCAAGGAATTTGAACATGTGGCATGTTGCGATCAGCCGCTTCTTCACATAGTTCACGTGTGGAGTCCACGACAGGTTTCTATCTATTATGACTCCCAAGAACCTGTGGCTTCTGCTGAACGATATATATTCTTCGTTAATCGATATGCTGTAAGCAGACATCGGTTTTCGCGTGAACGCTACCAGTGCACATTTTCCGCAGGACACCTTGAGGCCTTGTTTACGAAGGTAGCATGACGTCGTTGTAGCAGCCTTCTGAAGGCGGGCGCGAAGATGAGGCCTTGTCACACCTGATGTCCAAATGCAGATGTCATCAGCATAGACAGAAAGTTCTACAGTGCTAGGTTCTACAATGCTCGACTAGACCAATGCTAGGTTCTACAATGCTCGACTACAGTGAAAGTTCTACAATGCTCGACTAGACCAATGAGAGTTAGGTTTAAAAGTGTAGGGCTTAGCACTCCTCCCTGAGGAACTCCTCGGCTGCTGTAATAATCAGGTGTTGGGCCATTCGCTGTCATCACGTAAAATGATCTCAGCTGTAAGTAGCTGTACATCCACATATATATCTTACCACGAAGACCTACTGTTTCCAAAGCACTAAGGATGGCTTCATGGGTGACATTCGTAAGCCCCCTTAACGTCTAGAAACAGGGCGGCGCACAGTCTCTTACAGGCTTTCTAGTGTTGAACTTATGTCACCAGATCAACAACGTTGTCGATTGACGAATGGCCGCGCCTGAATCCGGTCATGGATACTAGATAGGTTTCGTAGTTCTCTTAATACCACTCCATTTGTGTTAGAATCATTCGTCCCATCCTTTTTCCCACACAACTGGCAAGTGCAATAGGACGGTATGAGGCAATATCCAAAGGAGATTTACCAGCCTCTAGAAGTGGAATGAGGTGACTTTACTGGAAGAAAGGTAATAGAGTGTTCAGAAAACTCTGTGGATTTCATGCGTAAAGCAGAAAGAAGGGTGAATGTCCAGTAACTTCATGCTTGGCGGTATTATACACGTAACAAACAGTAAGACGGCGTCCCAGTTCCTGTGGTCAGCATCAACGTACATTGATAGCATACTCGTGAAAGTTCGAATTGTTCTCTCAGTGAGACCATTAATTTGCGGATGGTAAAAGGTGGAGTGGCGATAAGAGGAGCCACAGAGGCGCAAAACTGCTTCAACCACATCGGCGATAAATTGTCGTCCACGGTCACTGATGACAACCCGTGGAGCACCGTGATGCAGTATGACCCGTTTTAACAGAAAAGAAGAAACAGCGGCTGATGTGGCCGACGTCAGTGCGTCCGTTTCCGTATAACACGTTAAATAATCAACGCACTTTATAGCATATCGGAGGCCCGATGGGGTCTTAGGAAGGGGTCCGAGTAAGTCGATGCCGACTTTTTCAAAAGGGGATGTCGGTGGAGGGATGGGCTGCAAATAACTTGCCGGGGCAATGGTGGATCGCTTGTGGCGCTGACATATAGCGCAGTTGGTGACGTACTATTTTGTGGACTTTCACATTTTCGGCTAGTAGAACCTCTCACGAAGTCGATGTAGCGTACGTGTGAAACCGAGATGACCAGATGTTATGTCATCGTGCACAGAACGAAGGACGACCTGGCGCAGGCTTTCCGGCACCACTAGAAGCAACGGGAGGCCATCTGCTGAATTGTTTCTTCTATACAGCAAGCCATTTGAAATTTTAAAGTGCTTGTCGACGGAGTTATGTGCAGCTTCGAGAAGGGTTTCAGAGTAGGGTCGCGCTGCTGCTCACGTTTGAAGCTGCTGGTATCTGGGAAGTCGGACGAGACAGAAGCTAAATAGTCATCAATGTCATCGTCGTCAGCCTTGGTGTGTACTGAAGGAAGGCAGAATAAGCAGTCGGAACCTGTGTGACATCGTCCGCTCTTATAGGTAACAGAAAAGCTGTACTCTTGGAGGTGCAACGCCCAACGAGCCAGCCGGCCAGACGGGTCACGAAGTCCCACAAGCCAGCATAGTGAGTGGTGATCGGTCACTATTGTGAACTCGTGGCCATGCAGATACGGTCGGAACTTCTGAATGGCGAAGACGACTGCTAAGCACTCGAGCTCGGTGACGGTGTACTTCTCTGCTCGGGTCAGTGTCCGACTGGCATATGCTATACGACGAGCTGACGGCTGTTGCAGAGTTGGACCAGCACAGCACCAACACCTAGCCCACTAGCATCAGTATGAAGTTCAGTCAAAGCATCAGGAGCAAAATGCTTTAGGATGGGTCCTGAAGTCAATAAAAACTTCAGCTGTTAAAATGCAGCCTCCCATTTATCATCCCACAAGTGTGGTGTGTCTTTATGAAGAAGGGACGTCAGTGGGGAGGCAAGTTGTGCGAAGTTCTTAATGAATCGGCGGAAATATGAGCACGGACCCAGAAAACTTCGCAGGTCCTTCAGTGTTCGTGGTGGTTCAAAGTTGCGAACCACTGCAGTGTTCTGTGGGTCTGGTCGCACGCCTTCTTTATCTACGAGAAAGCCTAATACGAGGGCTTGACGTTCTCCAAAATGACACTTCTTTGAGTTTAAAACAAGGTAAGCTTCGCGTAAGCATTCAAACACAAGCGACAAGCGGTGGTTTGCTTTTGAAAAGTTTTGCCGTATATTCACGTCATCTAAATAGCACATGCAAATTCCCATTTTAGTCCACGGAGTACTGTATCTATAAATCTCTCGAATGTCGCTGGAGCATTGCCCAAACCGAAGGGCATAACGTTAAACTCAAAGAGACCGTCTGGTGTTACGAAAGCCGTCTTCTCTTTATCTGAGGAATGCATAGGAATATGCCAATACCCAGAACGCAAGTCAACAGAAGAAAAATAGGAGGCAGAATGCAGGCAGTCCACGGTGTCATCCATACGTGGCAAAGGGTAGACGTCTTTTTTTGTGACGGCATTTAAGCGACGATAGTCTACGCGGAATCTCCATGAATTATCCTTTTTCCTGACTAGAATGACAAGAGCTGCCTATGGACTACACGATTCTTGTATGACGCCCTTGTTTAGCATGTCTTCAACTTGCTCAGCGATGACTTTCCTTTCGGAAGGCGATATACGATAGGGCTTCTGGCGTATTGGTGGTGCTTGGCCTCTATAGGTGCGGTGTTGCGTACGTGAAGACGGTGGCAGAACGGTAGACGTCTCGTCTTGGGCAAAGTCAAAGACTGAGGCGTAGCGTGCGATCACCTCCTGCAGCAGCGACCGTTCAGTTGATGGAAGTGACTTGTTAATCATACGGGCAATGCTGGCAGAATAGTCGGGGTACGAGTTGGCGTGGGGTTTTTTTTACATCCACCGAGAGTTGGAGTGACCGTATGGTAAGAGTACTTTGCTCTTGAAAGCTTGCCAATTTAAGTCCTGCCGGCAGATATATGGGCTGCGCGGAAACGTTCACAGTCCATAAATCGGCACAACCATCGACGGTGAGCACGAGGCAACGAGGCACAATAACGTTTTTCTTAAGCGCGTTATACTGAAGTTCGGCTCGGTTAAACCGTAGTAAGAAGCCACACATGAACGCGAAGAGTTTACGCGCACAAACATTGCGGTATGCGGGGCCAAGCAGACGTCTTCAGGCACGGAAAACACATCCAAGCAGTCATCAACGGTATCTTTCGTCAATGAAGACGACAACACGGGACGAAAAATAATTTCACCACTACCACAATCTAGAGTTGCACCACATTCCCGCAAAAAATCTATACGTAGAATGACGTCGTGGGACGCTCGTGCAAGCACCGTTAGTTCAGCTCGAAACGTTTGATTTCTTACAGAAAGTAAAACAGAACAAACTCCAACCGGGCTCATCATTTCTCTCCCTACGCCGCGGAACGTAGCACTCCAATTCCAAGCAAACATTACTTTCGTCCCAAGGCAATTTTTAAAAGACATGCTCATTATGGAAACAAAAGCACCGGTATCAACTAGTGCAACAGTACTCACATTGTCTACAAAAACAATCACTTTGTTCTCAATCATTACAATACAAGGGGGTCTTGCGGAAGATGATTTTGCGGCCTCGCCCCCATTGGTCGCACCAGTTAGTTTCCCAGTGATGGTGGCGTCCCCGAGCGGCGACGCGGAGATGGGGATCGCTGTTGGCGTGCGGGTGGTGGGATAACGCTGCGGTCCGAGCAAGGCGAGTCAGCACGTGCTGCGTGTTGCCGTTGGAAAGAGCCCTGAAAAGGTCGAGACTCGCCAGCAGGTACATAGGGCGTGTACACGTTGAATCGTGAAGCTCGCTGCTGGCGACGGTAGCAGTACCTAGCGATGTGTCCAGGTAGCCCGCAGTTGTAGCAAGTAAGGGTGTCGCGTCTAGTCGTCCCCGGCGAAGTAGACCTCGTCGGTTGATAAAAACCGGGTGATGGTGGCCGAGGAGTAAATCGCTGTGATGCAGCTTGCCTGTGTTCCTGGTTTTTGAGTGATCATTCACTCCTTCGTTCGAACCGATCGGTGTAATTCGGGCGAGGCTCCAAGTAGCTCTGTCGCATCCGAGGTACCAGTGGTTCACGGGGCCGTTGGTAGAATGCACACTGATGGCAGACACCAGCGGTGTCCACAGCTTGCAGTTGAGACAGTTCTTCCTTAACCACTCGTCTTATAAGAGAAGAGATGTCATCTTGCGATGAAAGGTTGACGCTTGCAATCGTGGGCGCATTCTCAAGACGTCCAAATTTCGGTAGGACTCTCCTCCTCTTTAGCGCTTCAAACGCTCGCCAGTGTCTCGTTAGGTCGGAAGGTGTGTGTAAGTCTTCCATAGTGATAAGAAAATTGTACACGTCTTCCGCGATTCCCTTGAACAGATGACCTACCTTATCTTCGTCACACATGCTTGCACTCACGATTCGGCAAAGCTTCAAGACGGCCTCAATGTAGGTGGTGCATGTTTCGCCAGGTAACTGAGCTCTGCGTGAAAGCGTTTGCTCCGCCTGCTTGACCTTAGCTGTTGAGTCACCGACACACCTCTTCAGCTCGTCCAGGAAAATGTCCCATGTGGTCAATGCACTCTCATGGTTGTCGAACCAAAGAGACGCGTTACCGACGAGAAAAAACACCACGTTCTCGAGCTGCTTAGCAGTGTTCCAGCGGTTGCTGCGACTCACTCTTTGGTAGTGCTTGAGCCAGTCGTCAACATCGTCATCCGGCTGCCCCGAAAAGGTCCTCGGCTGACGTTCCCGCATGCCGCAGCGAGCTTGTCCAGGCGGGTGAGCATGTTGCTCATCAGCAACGAGGTTGTTATGGCCTGCTCTCACGTCCTCCATGTTTGGTAGCTGCGGTGGCAAGCCTGCCAAGAGTCTGCTCCATCGCAAAATCGGTAGAGCTGGGTCGTCCAGATTGATGTACCCGGCACCTTCCACCAAACTGTTACGAGTGACTGTGTTTATTTAAAGATTAGGTGAAATGGCGTTGTGAAAGAGCAGCGTACTTCGGAGACAGGCCTCGAACGCTTCACCCAAGCACACAGTCCAAGCGCCACTCCACTACTTTACGTCTTCTTCCGCGCCCCGTAAGCTCGCGCATCTTCATTTCAATATTACTTCATGAAGTCTTTGTGTACGTGTTTGTTTTCTGTGACACTGTATTCACGAATAATTCTAGTCGATGCGCCTCATAGCGGCGAGCGGGTGAAACAGCCTATTGAGGTCCATGCACCAGACGAAACACTCTCGCACGTGCGGATGCATTGAAGCCTGATGGCCTCGTCTTCAGCCAAGAAAAAAAGAACTTCCAAGCAGTTTTGCAGCGTGCCGCAATGCAAATTGGCGAGTTGGAAGGATGAAACAGAGCCTTTTCACAAGTTTCCCTCTATTCTGAGTGAATTAACCGCGAAGAATAATGGCATGGACATCTAACCTGCGCCTCGGCAAATAAGCGACTCCGGCGATGGCTGTTTGTTCACAGCACTTCACGAAAAGCGATTTCTTTCTTCCAGGTGTGTAGGCGTGTGTCCCTGCGCTGCATATCCGTTGCTCTATCCAAATGACACCTACTAGTATTAAGATGACAGAGCTTGAATAAACTGAAAATGTGGTAGGGTTAATGTGAGCGTGCTTATATACGGCGTAGAGTGTGTTTTGCAATGCAGAGTCCATGTTTTGGCGCAGGCGGAGTAAAGGCGTTTTGATCAAGAAATGCCGTTCATTTTATTTGCTGGGCGTTCGAGGGACTAGCTCGGGTACAGCTAGCGAAACGAAGGGCGACAATCGTCGGTCGTCGCCCTTCGAGATACTGCGGACATAAGGACCCCATTCTCGACATTGGGGGACGTTATGTTCGCGGTGTCTAGAAAGTACTGGATCCTGTGATCGCATCTGTGCGACACTGGTATTCAAAGCTAGCAAGCTAGCGAGTAGCACATAAGCTTGCAAGTGATCATGGCATATAAGTTCAATGGTGCAGGTAAAATGAGTGATTGTTGTTACCACTTGAGAAATAACAAGCTGCTGTCAACGTGTTTACGAAGAAATGTTTGAGTGGAATAATACTGCTCAATGCACGCCCGTAGCCAGAGGGAAGGGGGGGCACCCGGGCTGAAATTACGATGTTTGTGCCGTGCATCCGCAGCAGTTCACATCAGCAAGTGCGAGGGAAAAAAAGGCTGGCATGGTTATTACAAAAGAAACAACAGAAAAAAGGAACCTATAGCCCCTTCATGATTCCTGAGGGCTTTCGAAATTCGTCCACCTACGCGTTGTTAGTTAGCTCAGGGAAAAAACAATTACAATGTGGTGCAGTGGCTTTCTCGCGCACTGAGGATGTCGCATAATTAAGAGATGCTTGTTCGATTACGCCCGCCGAGCAGTGCACTGCTTGTGCCTCGCTCTTCAGGTACTGCGCGCTCAGCTTTCTTGACTTGTGAGCTTACGTCGGATAATCGCGGCTTACGTGGCATACAGAGTGATAAATGCGGGTAAGCAACAACATTTGAGGGCGCCACAATTACATGCAAGAGCACGGGTCAGCTGAGATACATGAGAAGCCCCTGCGCACCTCCAGGCATTAAGCATGCCCATTGTCGAAGAATGACTGCGCATCTTAAAGCGCAGAAGCACTTACCCGTAGCACTAAATTAGCACGGCTGACACGTGATAGCACTTTCCAGAGAAGCCTGCAGTGCAGGAGCACTGGCCATCGGCACTTCCAGGCTCCGTAAAAACACCTCGCACACGCTCTACGATCTCGTGTGGGTCCAAGTTTACGCCAGACGTCTGGACACACAGAGCAGCGACATCCATTTCGTCGTCAAATTTGCCCTTCAGATCAACCAAAATAAGGTTCTCAGCGCCAAGAACTCGCTCGCCTTCAACAAAACATCGCGAATTCACGTCCCAATCTAAGAAAAGCAGTATTTCTCCCAGTGATAATCTGCGCGCCGACCTCACTGCACCCGCTATTACTGCCAGTGTTGCCTAAATGCACAGCGCCCCCTGGATTTCATTTTAGTTTCGGATTGCTTTGTTTGTATTTATAGTTGTGTAGATGCCGATTATTCATTGTTCAAATTGCATCAAAACCATGTGTATGCATATCGAATGCGCAAATGAGTAAGAGCCTCTGTCATGCCACAAGGCCTTAATCTCTTACTCCTCTTTTTGTGAAACGAAACAACTAATAAACTTCAAACTTCAAAATACAAATGAGAGGTATCGCCCGTGGCTTTATCTGGGGGTCACTTGACAGTCTCCGGTCTATCTACGTGAATACCGTATATACTCGTGTAAGGGCCGCACTTTTTTTTCGAAAATTTTGCTAGGTGCGGCCCTTACACGAATCAGGCCGATTTAGTACAGGCAGTACAGGCCAAAGGTCTGTACTGTTTATGCAACAGTAGCAGAGTGCAAGAGTCACAAATGACATGCCAGAAATGTTTTTATTCGGATTCCATTTCGCTGTCCTCGTTCTCGGAGGAGCTCGCCTCGGCGTCCGCGTCTTCCCAGAGACGGTCATCTTCGGTGCCGTTCATGGAGTTCGAAATTCCCGTTACCTTGAAGCTTTTAGCAACTACTTCTACTGACATGGCACGCCACGCATTCAAAATCCATTCACACACCTGTTGGAGCGACGCCCGCTTCAGCCGTCCTGTAGGGGTCTTCTCGTGGACGCCTCCAGCCATCCATTCAGAGTAACATCGGCGAAATTCCACTTTGAATGGTCTGTTGACGCATACGTCGAGCGGCTGCAGCACACTCGTCAGGCCACCGGGAATGACGGCCAAGTCCGTACGAGTTGCGGCAACTCGGTTCTTGACGCGGTCGGTCAAGTGGCCCCTAAAGCTGTCCAAAACAAGGAGGGCTTTCCGTTGTAACAGCCCTCCAGGTCTGTTTGCCCAGACGGTCTTAATCCAGTCAACGACCAGTTCCTCGGACATCCAGCCCTTCTCTTGCGCACGTACGACGATTCCCTGAGGGAACTTCTCTTTTGGGAGAGTCTTCCTTTTAAATACGACGTACGGCGGAAGCCTCCTGCCGTCTGCCGTGATGCACAACATCACAGTGCACCTTTGGCGTTCTGCACCAGTCGTGCGCACAGACACACTTTTCGCACCTTTTAAATCCACTGTGGTGCTTTCCGGTGCATCGAACCACACAGGTGTCTGGTCCGCATTCCCAATTTGGGACAGGTCGTATTCATGCTCCCTCCTGAGAGCATTCACGAAGCGATGAAACTTAATGACGTGGTCTTCGTACTCGCGCGGCAGTTTTTGGCAAATCGTCGTTCGGCGCCGAATAGAAAGCTGGTTACGGTTCATAAACCGCGTAGCCCAGCCCCGACTTGCCTTGAATTGTGCCGGGGGTATTTCCATGTGGCGAGCGATGCTGAGGGCTTTGACGCGTATCATGTCAGTCGATACGGCGTAGCCGTCCCTTCGTGTGTCGACGACGTAGTTGACGAGCTCGCTTTCGAGTTGCGGGTACTTGCACTTTTTCCCGCGAAACGCCTTTCGGCTCCTGTTAGTAGCGGCGAGGGCATCTTTCTGATTCATCCAGTAACGCACGCGCTTCTCATCGACGTCGTACTTTCGTCCAGCTTCCCGCTTCCCGTGCTCCTCGGCATAGTCAATCACTTGCAGCTTAAATGCTGCAGTGAATGATCTCAGATGCCGGCCCATCGTCCGTCACGTGCGCTGGCTTCTGCAGGGTTCACTACAACCAACAAAGTGACACCGACGACACCGATCTGAAGTCGCGCTGCCAACGTATCGACACGATGCTAGGAACGATGCCAACAAAGAGGCCGCACAAGGCAAATATGGCGGCGCGCTGTCAACAGCGTGGTCGGCGCGTCGGCGGAAGTAGAATAAAAGCGGAAAAGCGTGCAGCGCCATCTGGCTGTAAATGAACTAACTACACTTTTCTGGCGGGACATTTTGAACTTTTGTTTTTTTTTTTCGAAATATCCGCTTTCAAAGTTGGGGTGCGGCCCTTACACGAGGGCGGCCCTTACACGAGTATATACGGTACTACCATGTTCACGGACGCAGGCACCGCAAAATTAGCTACAACGAGGTGGGTCAACCGGTGTCATTTTCTGATTTTCTCTTGATTTCGCAAGTTCATGTACTAGGTATTGCTGCATTGTACTAAGCGTATATTCAGAAAATTCAAGCAGAATTTTGAACAGGTCGTCAACGCGAATTGTATGCTAGTTAGCCGAGCCAGTAACCTTCTGATTCGTTTGTTTCTTTTTTTTAAGAAGGGGGGGGGGGGGGGTAAACACTACTCTGTTCATTGTGCCTGCTATGGAGGATGGGCTAACAACCACCAGACTTTTGGATGAGGAACATTTTTCACTTTTAAAGATGTGTTTGCGTTTTCCGAACTGACAGTTTAACTCGGGAACTGAGAATAAAGAGGCCTTTTCGGGTGAGTCCTTGATGTGGCTTTGATGGCGCACTCGATCGCTTTAGTAGCTCAAATTTGCATTGCAGAATACACTGTTTCGGCTTTTGTAATAGCACAAAAAGCATTGGAAAGCTAGAACAGTGTCATATCATCCCCTTTTGAAGGGCCGAACACTGCAAACATACAAAAAGTGTCCATACAACGTGTTCTTTATAATCGCCAGAAAGTGAAAAAAAAAATTGAATACCATGTTTCATGTACTTCTATCTAAAAAAAGCCCCTATAAAAGAAAATTATGAGACTTGAAAAATACTCAGCCAGTGTTTCTTCTATTTTAAGCCAACTGGCAGTTTCAATTTGATCTTTAAGGCTTCTATCTACTTTATTTTGCTAACCTTGTATCATATGCCTTCAATTTCAACTATAAATCTTGTTATTCCTGAGTGACTTTGGAGGACTCTGCAGCGTCGCCTTTAAGAGTGAAATGTGATAGCGCAGTAGGGCCCCCTTCACATAGCCTTCGCAATCACTAGCCTAGCCTCACTTCTCGATAGACGGCTGAACTGTACTACAAATAAATAACCGCATATACAATAGCGGAATGTATACTAAGCCGTCATTTTTCCTTTTGAGAATCAGCCAAGGGCCTACCACACGTCCGTAATACAACACACGCATTTACAAATGTGCGTGCTTTCTTGGGACTGCTACTATTGATAACGGTTAGTTATGGCTAAGTGGTTTGTTGTGGTTAAGCCTTTAAACCAACCACCAGTTTGGGAATTTATATCTTTTAGGCCTGGTGACATTCTGCGCTTTTTTACCGCAGTGTGGCATACTGTGATTCAACAAACTACGGCGCACTTATATATATGCTTTCCCGAAGCACCTTTATGTTGTGACGCGACTCCGTGGTAGAACTTCGGCTTTCCAGCAAAAAAAGCTGGGTTCAGTTCCCACTCGAAAAAAAAATTATTTTTTTATTGCATTCCTCTCGAATTTTCGTTCACGGACAACGCTGTTTTGCTCGCAATCACTGACGCCGACGCAGGAATTTCTCCCAAAAGAGTTCCCTATCGCTATCGTGCGAGAACAACTGAAAAATTCCGGGGGACCAGCACTGAGCCGTACACCTCTGCCCTCTCTCTGTCGACTACACTATGGTGGCAAGAAAATAAAAAAGAAAAACTTCTAATGTGAGAAAAAAAATAAAAATAAAAATGAGACCATAGTAATTGTGCTGCAGTTGTCCTATGATCAAACCCGTCTTAATTAGCATTGATGCCTTAGTGGTATGGCCTCAGCATGCTTAAAATTTAAGCAGCACTCAACCATCTACGATGTTCGTATAAGAGTGAGTGAGAGACAACATTAGACATCAAGGAAACTGAGGAATAGGAGGTATCAGGACATGTGTGCTGTCGTGACGTGCTTCTCAATGATGTCCTCAGCTCATGCCATGACCAGTGTGAAAACCTCTCGGTCTGTGCTGAAAAAAAAGGGTCTACCATTGTGCTCCTCGGTGTGGGGTGGTGAGACGAGGTTGTTGGGTGCAAGATCCTACGGGTTGAGCGAAGCAACGCCTTCGCATAGACAGCAGCGTGAATAGATGACACCCGGTTGGATGTAAGAGTACAAAAAGGTGCACGGAAAAGTGCGGGTTCGCAGTCGGCACTAAGCGATCTTGGACGCCACAGCAGGGAAGGCCTTAAGATGCTTTGAATGTAAAACAGGTGAAGGGTAAGACAAGGCCTTGGGTGAAGTTCCAGCTGGCGGGCTGGGAATCGCTCAATATGATAGAAGAATTCGATTTGTGGGGTAATAAGATTTGCATATAGTGAATTCGCATTCCGATTTCTTGTTGTTTCATGAAAACCAGTAGCCTGTAAACATCCCGCGATGCCTTTGCATCACCGCTTGAGTTCACTCTGTGGGCCGGCGGGTAGTCTTGCATCTGCATGAATGAA
Organism: Rhipicephalus microplus; assembly: GCF_043290135.1. NCBI lineage: Eukaryota > Metazoa > Arthropoda > Arachnida > Ixodida > Ixodidae > Rhipicephalus > Rhipicephalus microplus. The sequence goes on from NC_134702.1 coordinate 62,651,961, forward strand.
CCAAAGGTCATCTTTTGCAGCTTAGAAAAATTGCTCCGGAAACTCTGTTATATAAAGAAAGCCAGCTCACCGATGGATTTGACAACACCAGAAGCTTCTAATTCACTGTACGTATAGTGTTGAAATCAGTGCACCTCTACCCAGGCAAATTCCCGTCGCTGGCAGGGCACCACATTTTGTGCCCTTCCTTTGTAAACACGAATACGTGGAACATATTCTATGGAAATGACTACACAGTGGGAAGCTTCTCGATTACAAAACCCTGGACCTCCTTGAGACGCGGTGGCGCAACTCTTGGTCAGCTTAGAACCTGAAGATCTAGTTTGGGCCATCCAGCAGGCCCGGGAAGCGGCGGAAACGCTAAACCTTACTGCGACGACCCGGTTGGCTTAGGCCAGGCTGCCAACCTGCTGGTTTTAAATGGAGTTTGGTCCACTCCACTCCCACGAGGTGCGAAGAAGTTATAATTTATTGAACTCTCTCGTAACTTGCAAGGCTTCAAGTCGGACCTAATAGTCACGATTCCGGAGGTGTTGCATGAAATAATAAATGAAGTTTAATTTTTAAAGTGCTTGAAATGACCCCTTTGTACCTCGATCCACGTGCAGATAGCGGGTTCAAGTGATAAACATTTAAAGTAAATATGACGAAATCATACACCAAATTTCGTAAACTGTTAATCAAGAAATGCAAGATTTGGCTATACCATAGTCTATGCCTCCACTGCAGGGACCATCAGCTTCAAAAATGCTCCATTCAGTCATTCTGAAGCTGTTTGCGACGTCATGCCTCATTCGCTTCTTGTTATGAACCGTAATCCTAGTCGTCGTTTTCTTTCTGTTTTGTCCTTCGCTAGACCGTTCTGGAGGGAGCGTGCGCGCCTGCCGGCAAATGTGAGCTGATAGGGGGTAGGTGTATGGCTGAGGGAGGGAGAGGATGGTGTGGAGACTGAAGATGTGGTGAGGAAGACGCTATCTTCTCTCCTCCCTTCATTCATGAAGACTTTCTAACTAGTTTCACTTTGTATCTTTTCCCATCTTCACTGAAACGAAGACTTTAGGTTACTTTCTACACAATAGACCTTCTTCAACAAAAATGTCGTGGTTAGGCAGGGCACTACGCGATTACTTAATTCCCAACGCGCAAAATTTAGAGATTTATCACTACATAAGTCCCCACTTCACCTGGCAACAAATAAGTTGTGGTCTAGCAGAGAACGGCACGGCCCTTCAATTTAGAACGTGCGACGCTCGGAGAATTCTCCCTACATAAGTACCCACTTCACCTGGCAACAAAGAAGTTGTGACTAAGCAGCGCGCTGCGTGGTCCTTTCATTTACAATGCGCGACGTTTGGAGATTTCTCACTACACAAGTCCCCACTTCACCTGGCAAGCCCGCCAGGCAGTGATAAGTCTCATCATACGCGCACACGCCACTCGAAGTGGTTTAGCTCGTCCGACCGTGTTTGCTTTTCTCTTATACGCAGACACTGCATGTCGGAGTCGGAGAGAACGACGGATAACGGGTATCGTCGCCTTTATCACCGCTTACACCCCTTCGCTCTCAGCGCGATGCACGAAATAGGGGCGACTACGCTAGCATGAATGAGCAGCGAGCCACGAGCGCTCCAGAACGCCGCGTTAATCCACAGCGGAGGCGGCGTCGCTCGGAATTCACGGCGCTCCCGTGGGCTTGCCGGCGGCGTTTAACGTTACGCGTAGTCACGGTTCCCCGCCGCTCCATCCTCTCCGATACTGTTGACCGAGATGCTTCCGTTCTCCACTGCACGCAAAGAGAAACAAATAGAAGCTGCCTGATGCTGCCTTTCTAGCCACCGGGAAGGGAATGGGTGGGGGAGTGTAGAGGGTACAGAAGCGGAAGCGCAGTCCGCTACGAACTTATCACCTTGTCTCTGCTCAGTTGTTCTCTTCCTGTTCCGGTGCTCGTAGTACGAAACATTCATTGTCATTCCTTTCCCGCGGATTTACGTGCCGAACTTATCACGATATGTTTACGAAGCCGGGATTAAATCTAGACTTTCAAGGGTTATACTGTGATGTTCACCTTAATTGAAGTACAGGGCTGTATGTATTTCGTTCTCATCGAAATGTGGCCGCCGTAGCTGGCAGTCCAACCTACGTCCTCAAGGACATCACCGCTTGCGTCTTCCCGTTAAGTTCTACAACGGCGGGTAGCAGGAAACACGGATTTTTTTATGCATATAAGCGAAATCCATCACCAAAATTCATCTCGTTCATATTGCAAGATATGCTGTGTGGACTGTGAGACCATTGGTCGACCTTCATCGATGGTTCTATTATATCCTGCTTTGATGAAGTATACAGCTGGGCGGAAACGAGTCTGGGCAAGAACAAACATGAAGACAATTAAAATAGGGTGCTGACTACGATAAAATCAAATAAATGCAAAACGTCCTGGCTCCTGTGTTGTAGCCAAAACGTCCTGCTCTTAAATATTCTATTTTTCCACATGCCCAATAGCGTGGCTGCCTTTCACGCAAATGTGCGCTGCTTTGCGCATTCGTCAGGTAACGTTCGAACTATCCGTAGGGCACTAAATATTTATATATTTTTTTCAGCATGTGTGTGTGTGTGTGTTTGTGTTACGCTTGCAAGCCATAGTTTATGCAAAATATATGGGGCAAATATGGGAATGGTTGATTTTGGAGGCCGCAGAGTCCCCACTAAGCAAACTAAAAGATCATCAATGCTAACTAAAAGGAAGCCAGCACGTCGCCCATCACTTATTGAGCGCCTGGGAAGCTTCCATCGTTGGATGTATTCAAACGAAATGGCATGTGACCAGTTCCTGCTGATTACCATAAAAAAGATAATTGCAAATTGTTCTCGTTTGCTCTGCTTTCTATCTTGTCGGACACGTTTGCGAGGCAGCATCATTTAGTAATTTAATAATATGTGCAATCTGTCTTCTTGCCCTTCCCTCTCCTCCCACCCCCCTTGTTGTTTTTCGACACTTTCGCAAGCACTTCAACATCATTCGCAATTTGACTTATACTAACCTCGTATTTTTACATTGCTTAAGCTTCTTGTCAAGTAACGCTCTTTCAGAACATTATTGACACTTTATTTTTCGTGCACTTGGTGTTACATACAATATTATTGCGCACGACGAAGTGTCAGCATGCATAAGACTATATTCCGCAAGACGAAGTCACTCTCTTAAATGGAAACCTACTCATTCACTATACATTCAAGAATAATGTGGCCTATATAACTGAAATTTGCTGGACTTTCAACAATTTACACTTTTTAACGCTCTGTATACGATCTACTCGTGTACCTTCGGCTTCGTACCATTTTCCTGTGATGAGCCTGCTGTGTTTGTAATGAGAACGCCTGTTGGTCAATGGACATTTCTTTGGAATATTCATTCGTCTTCCCGGCATATAGAGAAATATATTCCTGGTGTGAGAACAATAGATTGTCGCCAAAGTAGCAGCCAACATTGACTAGTGTGTGTTACCTCCGCACCGACGGATTAAGTGATATTAAAAAACCAGACCACAATAACTTGGTCTTCCGCATTTTTGCTCAGCGCTCGATTTATCTGGAAAGGTATGTGATTCTACCGGCTTTATTCGCTAGTTGAGTTTCTTGTTCATTTGTCTTTTTTCCTTTCATTTGCTGAGTTATTCAATCTCTTATGACGCAGTGTAAATCAGTAACTGAGGATGAGTCCAACTCGCTGACGCTCTATACCGTACAGCAATGGCCTTTTTTTTTTATTCAAATAGAAAATAAACGACGGAGTTTTTGTCACCGTTATTTGGTGACGGCTACCCCTTTTCACTTGGTTGTTACAAATAAAGAAAAAGAAAAATAGCGTATATACATATATGCAGTCCTACATGAGTGAGAGCAAACGTTCTCCTATGGGCAGAACAAACACGCAGTCGCCACGCTCACTTTTAACTTTTGCCTGCTCAATAGTGGTCACAAATCTTCGTTTTTTTGAAGAAGTGTTGCAGCACCTTCATTGCTTTGCAATTTGTTTTGGATGGCCATGGGCCTAGTATTTTATTCAACGCAAATGGCCGCTCTGCTAGTAACTTATGGAGTTCCTGTTCTAGTCGCCTTCGGTGTGTGTCGTGTTTCGGACAGTCGAGCAACAGGTGACAGGTATCCTCGTCGTCGTGTCCGCACGAACATGCTGACGATGTTGCACACTGAATACGAAGTAGGAAGTGCTTTGTGTAAGCAGTTCCATTTAACAGCCGTCAGAATTTAATGCATAGCTTAATGCGGTGGCTAACACAGCTGGCAAAGTCCGCCACTAATTTTTTTCTCGCTCTTCGTCCTTTTTTCATGTTTTTATTCTTGAAATTTTTATAGCGTTCCTCACTTACGCATTATTTAACTATTATCACCTCGCTGCCTCGCGTCGCAGTCATAATAGGCGCTTCGCAGTGCGGAAAAACAACACTCGAACGAATCTTAATCGGAGAACAATAAACGGGATTCCACGGCAGTCGCAGTGTCGTCGCGCTCGCCTATCGACGACGAGGCGCTGATCGAGAACGGGGAACGCAGTCTGGCACAGCTTATCTGGCGTGCCGGCTACGCATACATTGCACGCAAAAGGTACAGCGGACGCGAACGAGACCAGACGCAGCAGGATGAGGAATAAGGCGAGCGGGTTTGGACTTATCTAGCGCAGATACATGTTACCTACGGCATTGCGTTCACCGTCTCGCACTCGAAGCGGTGATGTTCGCACTTGTTTTGCGAGGTGTCGGTGATAAGACCCGCAATGCACGGACCGATGACGTGAGACTGTTGTTTTTACAACGTCCCCTAAAACAAAAGAAAAAAATCCTTCATAACGGCACTTCATGGGCTATAATTCTGAGATAAAGAGAAAGAGAACGTACTGGAAGTTGAGCATTTGGGGAGGAGCAAGACACTTCCGCGGCGCTGAAAGGGGGAGAGGGATATATAGCGGAACAACAAGAACGACATATCATCTCACCTCCCCTACGCATCGCGTTTGTTTTTCTCTCGCCGTCCGAAGTACAGCGTTGCAATGTCATGATTGGCACGCAGGACGACACCGGATGTGCAGGAGGACCACGTGATCGCTCATCCTGGACCAATGAGTGAGCAGGCAGCGCTTCACGAGGAGCACTACTTAAGCGGTGTCCCGGGTCCCGCGACCTCAGCACGGGTTCGCCCCTTCAGCCGATGCATCCGCGCGAACGAGTTTGGAGAGACTTCTACATCGTGACTTTTCGTTCGGACCAGTTCTCAGAAGCCACCTCGTGTTTGAGACCTCGCGTTAGCGTCTACCATACTCCGGAATGGTGTCCACAGCTGCGGTCGAGTTTATGGCGGCATCGGTGAGTCGGTCGTCCTCTTGCTCAGTGTTCTTCCTTAAAAAAGTGTCAGCAACTCAAACCTTACAGGACGAGCTATGCTGATAAGGGGAAACACTTTAGGCATTTACTTTCACTTTCTAGAAATTAGAGAGTTGTAGGCTTTGTTTCCTAAACCACATATGAGTATCTCGTAACTCCTATATATGTGAATTCTAGTTGTTACCTGTGCATTAAATGGTTTACACAATAACTTGTTGATGACATCAGGACAGCACACTAAACAGTGCGTTGCGTGCCGAAAATAATAACACATATTCATATGCCCCTTATATGATAGCGAGACTGTAACAGTCCAGATAACAAAAACATTCATTTCAATTTTTTTAGAGTGTCGTGCTTCAATGTATTTGCGCTTTACGGAAAAGAAAAAGTATGTCATATATACCTTGTTCGTTGTCTTCTTACTTGCCATATAACGCCATTTAGTGTGTGTGTTCTTTTTTTTTTTTTAGTGCCAGAGTACTACCTTCTATTTTATTTTGCAAGCCGCCCTTGGCAGTTGGTAACGCATGGCCAACCAATACCTTCCCTCTATTAAATAGTAGAAATAAACATTTTTTTCCCGAATAAACACTGCTTCCAGTTCTTGTCTAGTCCTTCAAGTCGGCTACATCAAACTTACAAACAGCCATTCTATAGCACCGATCTATATATAAAAGTTTTTGAACTGTCCTGCGGATACCCGCGTAGACCCAGGAATAATATTGAAATGCAGGCTGGTCCATATAAATGCACAGTGGAAAATTTTTCGCACAACTGCAGATGGGTCAAAAAGAATTTCGCAAGAACCTGTGATCTACTCTGTTCCTTAGAAAATTTTTCGTTGTGTCGTTCTCTTGTGAACTCAAATTTTTCTTGTGGACGCTGATTTTTACTGAAAATTGTATGCATGAGTAACTCAATATTGTGGCGAATTTGATCAATTTAACCTGCTTATCAGCGCATGGTCCGCCTTGTTTATTTTACTGCGCAGTACTAAAGAAAAAAACGACATACATCACGGTCTATAACAATATCGCCTACCCTTTCTGCAGTGTCGGGACGTGACGAGCTTGAACCAGACTGACAGGTGTGAGTTTGTTCGTTCTGAACCATCATGTGCCTCCAACATGGGCTACGTCAACTACATAGAGGGAATCTACTGCCTCTTTGGCCCTGCACACTTCGTGGAATCTCTCATGCTCACGGTAAGTGCCCTGTTCAAAACAGCGGAAAGTTTTGTGATCACGTTGAATATTGCATTAAAGTGCATAGAGTTTTTACGTAACAGCGCTCGGGGCCTAAAGTACAAAAAGTCACTGCGATTATGAAATAATTGAGCTTGTAAATTTCTAATATATGATACCGCTGTGACGCGGACACTTTTTATCGCGACCGGGAACTCATTGGAATGCCGAATTCTTCCTTTGCGCAAGCTAAAAAAGAACGCCAAGCGCTGTCGAGAAATTCGATCTTGACCGGGCTCGATCGCAATCGGCAATGCACCATATGTCGCCGGTACAGGTTACAGTTACCGTCAATACTCTCCACATCTCCGCTCCTGTTACCTTCGTACTGCGTCAGACAGATACATGTCAGCTGTTAGAATTTTCTATCTTTATGAATAATCGCAGTGTGCTACCGCAACACAGACTTCTCGCTTCTTTTTAGAACGATTATTATTTTATGAGCACTTGGCACAACATCAATTCTAGAATTTCATCCCTTAATACCAATATTTAGTATTTTGGCATATTTTAGAATACGTTTTCTCTACAAGTTCTTTTTCGTTTTCTAAAGCTACATGTTTCCCTTGACAATTTCCCGCGGCAACAATCTAACACCTGAGTTATGTTACTTCGAAAGTGTAAAGTTGCCATTTGCCACTACAGTGACGGCAAAAATTGTACTTTTATATTGCAGAGAGCTCCAAGAAAATCATACACTTATCATATATTCCTTTAACTAGTTTTCGATTAAAGATTCATTTTGCTATCTAAGCCTTTGAGAGAACTGCAACTCATGGAAAGCTAGATCTGCTGGATTTTCCTTTCATGCTTACGCACGCAATAAACAGCTGTGCCCGTCGCATCACGTCGTAAAAGCATCCCGCGCCACATGGGCATGACAGGAATTGCCCCACTTTATGGATGTCCCTCAGACAGCGTCGCAGCCGCAATTATACGTACTTGTGTCGCAAACAAGGTGCGATGAAGCATCCTCACAGATAAGAGTCATTTCAACGACCAGATGTGGGAAGGGTAATCACGCCACAGCAAGCACAACAGTGACGTGTATTGCATCATACATTTGTCTCAGTTAAAGGTAAATCAAGATCAGGCAATTCTGAGCGTCGACACCGCGAGCGAAAACGGGTTTTCATGAATAACTGCATTGTGCTAATAAGAGAAGCTTCGTTGGTGACTTTGGTTGCCACGTTTAATTGAGCTCTAAAGGTATACAGTTCTTGTGAACAGTGAAATTGGCGGCTGGTCCTAGGCATCGCCCGGGGTTCCAACACTTGGGCCAGGTACTTTTTTAATGTCAGAATAGCACGAGTTCAACTAGACACATGAGTTTGTAACCGGCTAAGGTTTTACGAAAAATGACGCCATATGCATGAAGTGAATGATGATGAAGAAGCTTGCTCCGGAAGTTAAACCTGGTAAACTGTGAATTATTATTATTATTATTATTATTATTATTATTATTATTATTAGTAGTAGTAGTAGTAGTAGTAGTAGTAGTAGTAGTAGTAGTAGTAGTAGTATAACGAACGCCCGTTGCAGCGCCCCCTCCCTACTGCGCGAAAATCGGCGGATTTGACTAGCATTCGCAAGCGCCAAGTGCCTTGGAACGGTGCTAACTATGGGAGCACCCACGGACGCCGGTCGCGTCGGTTGCGTCTCGCGTCGGAGCTCGCGTTTTTATGGCGTAGCGTCGCTGGCCCAGCGTGCCCTCTCGTCCAAGAAGAGAGAAGGACGCGCGAATCGCGTCCCATTCTGACCCTGTCATTCGCTCCAGACGAAGCATGGCTACTATGGCCGGTGGATGGGCAAGGCTCGAGCATAAGGAGCAAGCTCCTAAAACTTTAGAGGTTGCGACGAAAAAAAAGGTGGCAACAATTATTTTTTTTAATATTAATTCATTTGATTTTCGGCTCATGGAAGCAGCAAGAAACTCTCGGGAGTTAAAAATGTGATAGTGGAAGTTTGCAATCTTTCACTATGATAACTTCTCACCAGACTAGAGGCTGTTAAGTTTGGGGACACGCATTCTATGCGATTCTTAGCAGCTAATCGCACGAGCAAAACATCATCATTTTTTTTTTGCCTTATTGGCCTGAATTACGGGTCCACCATGTGAACTCGTTGAGTTTGGCTTTAAGTGTTACTGGCCGTGGTAATAAATGACTCTATATAGCAACCCCGCTTAACCGATACCTTGCTTAGATACGGCTGAAGTTTTAAAACACGTTACGCTTCTGGGGTCTGACTTGTCTTTCATCCACTGTCTCATATTCCATGGTCACATAACGGCCAACGAAAGCCTCAAACAAGGCTAACAATGCTCGAAACCAATAAAAGTAAACTAGGTCTAAAGTAACACGAACTACAGCAGTAATCAAGAATTCATCTCAATAGAGCCAGAGTTTCGAAAAGCGCTTCTGAAACATCAGGCTGATCCACGCGCCGCACCAGAGAGGGTGCCACCACCTCGGCAAGCCCACGATTTCATAGACCTGGGCGTTGGCAAGAGCGTGATAACAAAGGGAATAACTGGGTTCTCCGTGTGACACGCTTCCTATAATTTCACGGTTGGGAAGCTGCATTAAGCGTACAATTTAGAGTTACCCCAATTCCTACATAACAACATTTTTAAGTGCGATAGCCTTTCTTGGGGACCTCTGACAGCAAAATTTTGGTCCATTTATCTTTTTGTCTACAGTAACAATTTTCTTAACGGCACCTAACGATATTTTAAATGGCCAACCCCATCCACAGCGCCCACCAATATTGCTCAAGCTTCAGCGTTCATACATGTGCGATTGTCAATTAAAAGGCAATTATTGCGCATTTGGAAGCACCATAATAACACGTTGATGTTTTGTATGTGTTCCTTTATACTAGAGAATGCACACGCACGTAATTTTAAGGACCATAGAGTTTATCATGCTGTGCTGACAGTGCAACGCGATGCTCGAAAAGGCAAGTGTTTCCAACGCTTTGCTAAGGCGACACGGTGGTGGCACCTGCCCGTCACTTTACGTTCTACAACATATCGCATTCGAGACATGCGCGTGTCTTTCTCCACGGGCGCGCACGCCTTCCATCGTTTTCGAAGGTAACTGCCAGATGGCGCTCGTGTCTAACTGCCTCGATGCGCTAGTTTGCCTTCGCTGCGCAGATGCAGACTCTGTAACGCAGCACTTCCAGAATACAATTCACCGATTTTCTCGCGCAGCAGATCAAATAAACGTTTTGTTCACACTCTCCACCCGCAAGATTATCGTCTTTCGACGACATTTGCAGTCAAACGTGCAGATACGGAAACATTTTTTTTTTTGTAAGTGCTGCGTAAACTTTACCTGCTCTGTATTAGGAGGAAGGTACGAAATAAAGGTTAATACTGGTTGCTTTGTGGTATCTGGAGTTGCCTTTATGTTACATTTTCTACGTATCTCTTCGTTGAATAATGTATTACTATTTTCTGCTCGCAGGTGATGTGGTTGCTGGTGTTGTTCGTCGCCCTCGGCGTTACGTCAGGTGACTTGTAAGTGATCATCACTGCACCTGTTTGCGATGACTTCCACTCCTCTCATACTTGTGTCGTGGTTATCGTTTACCCGTAGACATCTAGTTGTTAGAAAGTCAGTGCTAAATTTGAATTGACTGATTTATTACCGCAGAACCAATAAGTACATTGTATTGCCTTCATTCAGGTTGCAACGAGAACATGCATGAAAATTTTAATTAATTCTTTCTCGGCATACCTAATAGACCATATAGATAATAGTAAAGAAGAAAAGCTGAAATGCATAGAATGTGTTTTTATAATGCAAAGTAGACAGGATAGCTCAATTGAAAGCATTCGTAACACGTTTTTAACTACGATAATTTTTCTCGGCCTATTCTTGCTAAGATACAACACTTTGTCACACTGTGCTTATGTGATAATAAACTGATTATATCTATATACACAACAATAAAAAGAAAATTGACCTCTCTAACAAATTTTTCTTCCAGCCTGACCCCAGCGTTGTTCGTCATCTCAAAGACCCTCCGCATGTCCCAGAACATGGCAGTATCCTTTGTGCTGCAGAACTGTGACCTACATTTGCTTGACTAAAATAGCTCATCATAGTCGAAATTGTCGTCTTTCTTGGAGGCTTTCTTCGTTATACCATTTGTCTTTTTTTTAATACGTCTCATACTGAGACAAACTTCCGATGTTCTCTACGTTTGCAGTGCACTTATTTGCCATTATTCACGAATCTATTTTTTCCAAACTTTTTAACAAACTAATTTTTCTTTCAAGCTGAAGGCACTAACAAAACATTTTTTGAACATTTGTGCTGTTAAAGACACGACTCCACATTAGCGTGCTGGTCACTATGCCAAAATGTTCTCGCCTTTTAATTGCGGTGGTTTCTAACAGTGCAGTATAACGTATCTTTATATCAAAAATGCCTTGACTAAAGTGCATGGCGTCACACTCCTCGCATTCGGCAATGGTTCGCCGGACATCTTCGCTGCCCTGGCGGGAGTGAGACAAGGATCATACGAGCTTGTCATTGGAGGCCTTATTGGTGGGTTAAGCTCGATAATCCTTCATAAAATTTGCTTATTGTACATTGTTGCACTTATAGATAAACGAAATATATTTCACGGGTTAAAAGACCGTTGTATGTGAACAACATGTTCATTTACTGATACATTGCATTACTGAACATTATGCACTACAAATTTTAAACTGTAAGGAGATTGTGCTTCCTTGCAGGTCAGGCAACATAGTCTGTTTTCACGCCATTGACGTAAAATAGTCGGCGGGAACCGTCGTGAACGTAAAAACAAATGTCAAACCAACCATCAGTCAGCTCTGCACCACAATTGAACATTAATGGAGCGTAACGTATGCCCCGCCCCAGTAAGCTTCAATTGTTAGTTTGGGCATAATTGTCTGTGAACGAAGCGTCATTGCTTTGTTAATTAAAATATTTATGCTATAAGAAATGACTTACTCATAAACGTTCAATATTACCTAACCAATGCTATCAGCGTCAACTGGCTTTATACAGTTCACGTTATTGAGCTCGCTCATTAACAACTTCAGGAAACGTATTGTCATGACTGTTACTGGCAAGCGTTAATCCCGCTTCGCATAACGTTATTTTAGGGGCGAAGCTCCTTAAGGCGTTGGTCTGTCCACCCCTTGTATGTATGTAGTAGTGCGTAGCTTCCGCTGGCACATACCCGCTCTAAAGCCTGTATATGCCACAGGGGATGCGAGATGAGAGATGGCGGTACTTGGAGTGTTCGCTAGATGGACGCATAGACGGATGGACAGACAGACTAGTAGACAGACGGACGGATGGATAGACGCGCGGATGTATGGACAGATGGATGCATGGACAGACAGGCAGACAGACAAACAGATTGATGGACGGACTCATGAACGGACGCATGTACAGACGGACGGACGCATAGATGGACGCACGGATGGTGGCGTGGACGGACGGAAGCATGGACGGGTTGACGGACGCTTCGCCTCACTCATCATTATTACTCCATGGATATTCTGTGTTTTTTTCCAGAAGGAATCATTCTTTCCTAAGGGCGAATCGTATTCATCTGCGCAGGTGGCGGTATATTCGTCACCACCGTTGTTGCCGGTTCGGTGTTCCTGGTGGCACCCTTCAAGTTGGCCTCCCGACCATTCGTGAGAGACGTCGTGTTCTACTTCTCCGCTGGGGCTTGGGCCTTCTACTTGTTTTATACGGGATCGATCACCATGATGCACGCTATAGGTACGGCTAAATGTTCGTTTTACTGAGATGTTTTTATACTACATACGGAAAAATATTAATATGATAAAAATGGCGAACTGAAAGGGATCAGTTAGCTTACACTTATTGTTGACTATCCACGATGTTTTCCCGTGTTTCCGTACAGCTTCCACGCCTATTGTGGCATGGACTTGTGTAATATGAAGAACGCTCTTAACGACTGTATCATACAACTGCTAGGTACTTTCATACTATGTTGTCAAGCTAAAAGCAAGAATTCAAAAGCAAAATCATGAACAAACTTTTAGTAAGAATTGTGGAAGAAGGCATGCTATAGTGGGCGTCAGTAAAGTGAGAATTCCAGAGTAGAGTGGTCTTTAAAAAGAAAATTGAACTTCAAATAGAAACAAAATCAGCAGGCAGCCCTTCAAGACGGAGTTTTCTTTCTGAACACGCAGGTTTCATCTGCCTCTACTGCGCATACATTACTGTTGTCGTCGTGAGTGGAATAGTTTACCAAAGGTACCTGGTCAAAGAGCAGGATCGCCAACAGCGAGACACAGAAAAAGCTGGCCACGATGAAAAGCCTCCTAAGAACGGTAGGTGCTTCCCCACTCGACCAACGCTTCTGGCGCTGACGGTTTGCAGGCTCGTATGTACTGCCAAACCGGACGGGCGCCATGTCTTGCGTCGGCAGCGCCATCTCACCTTGGTGCCTGTCACCTGGATCGTGCGCGTGGGATGCAGAAACCCGCCTCCGAGCTTTTGGCAGACGGCTTGACGCTAAAGTGCAGCGCAAGTGTCCTTCTCTCCTTTGGGTAGGAGACGGTCTTCCGAGACCCGCGTCGGTAGCGCGCACTTTCACACAGAGGTGTGGCTGCTAAAAGACGGATTCAGCGTTTCTGTGCCTTCACAACGCACGTAAGGTATACAAAAGCTGTCCTTTTGAACTTTTGTGATGCAACCCCTTTCGCCGTACTGTTACCGCACAATTTGATGGTCCTTGGCACCATTGTCTCGCTTCTTGCAGGACTACCTCGGGAGTCGTAAGCTCTCCGAGTTCTCATATCTTTTGTCGTTCTGGATGTTGATTTTTGCGAACTCGTTTGTGCTTTTCAACCCAGAACTGTATATATCTTGGTGTGAGAGCTTTGTACTGTATCCAGAGCTCCCGAGAGTCTTTCGTGTCTCACTCAATTTTTGGCATTTCCTATTCGTTTCGATATCTTCAGTCACCTGCTCTGTCTTTCAGTCCCCAGCGCTGTCGTTCATCGTCTATATGTGTACAGTTTTGCAAGAGGACTGCTCTTCTGACTTACACTTGTTCAGTGCTGTCCTTGTGCGAAAGTTGTGGCCGTTTTCTTCATTTTAAGCTGTATGCATCTGCTTGAACTCAAGGTGTAAGAAAGCAGCCTTGGTGTACTTCGTTTTCGAGAGGCAAAAAAAAAAAGCTATGAGCATTCGACTTTGCAAGCGTCGAACGAAGCGCATGTTTTGCATGGAGACTTCTTATTTGGTTCTGATATGTCATAAGCATGCAGCCTGATCATTGCGAATCACCTGCATTAAAGCATGTCACTGTCGACTGTAGCAACCTTTATGGACATGCACGTCGTTCAGCTTGTGTGTTTGTACTTTTTTGCTTGTTTGCGAAAAGACACTTTGACAGAGCTCCTTAAGCCTGCGGCTCAAGAAAAAAATGACAACATTAAGATGGCTAAAGTTGCATGAAGAGCAACGTGCCTTTTGAAAATCGTGTTTTTCTCCGTGGTCGCGTTGTTGTACTTTAAAGTCTTAAGTCTTCTGCATATCCTGCGTTCGAGTACTGCATTTTTCTAGCCAATTTAGAATGCTATTCATACGTGATTTCTATTCGTAGTCCTAAAGAGAGCTAGAAAAAATTCTATTTTTTGTATAGAGACGCTGTATCTGTGTTGTGATATGATAATTAAGATGGTTTTAAAATCTAGACAAAGAGTAGAATTTAATTAGGACTAGCCAACATAACAAAGTGCATGCTAACTTCACAAGGAGGTCATAAGCACAGTGCTGCATGACACTGGTGCTTATTCAGAGTGAAACGAAAGGGCTCGTTTTATTTCAATCGCAGAATGAATGCGAAGTGCTCGAACGCAGGACAAATGCCTTAATTCTTGGGTCTTTGTCTTCCAGGCCCCCCCAGCGCTAAGGTGGCGCCTCACCGCCCACAGTGTGGTGTCCCGCCCAAGAGTGTTGTAGCCCCCAACAAAACACACGCTTGGCAAATGCCACCCGTAAAGCTTAAGACACAAAATGAGTACGTACCACATGGCCAACCCACCCCACAAAAAAAGAGAACCACCAGGTATCACAATCTTGGTCACAAGAACAGGTACATCACTACGTAGTCAATTAAAAGGCAACACAGCAACGTACTTTGTATTTAGCATAAAGGAACCACGAGAAGGCCAACGCAAGGACACGTCGAACGCAAACGCTGCCACCTCTCCGGCCATCGCTTGTGTAGGAAGACGACGAATGCGAACGGAGACTGCGTGTGCGTCCGGAGTGTTCTTGTGGAGGTCTTTCCGAGTTCGTTTATGGTAAATCTTCACTGGTACACATCCTCGAAGGTACCTGTTCTCGCAATCTTTTATCTTACTCAATTAGTAGCATGCTCCCTGCAACTATATTTCATGTGCATCTCTTTGGCACTTCGTTTCGGTTACAGAAGTATCCACAGTTGCAAGCGAACTCACTTTCAATGGAAGACGGCACTCCTTAGATGACCCGGAGCGGGCCTATGTCGTGCCAATCGGTAAGTGTACTCGGTGTAATTGGCAACTTCTATTTGCGTCCTGTTTTACAAGAATCAGAACGTTGTTTGGTGTTCCGTGCGAAGGCTTTGTCATATTTACGCGTTTCTTTAAATAGATAATAAGCAGCAAAGAGACGAAAGTAACGTTACAAAGCCTGAATTTCATAAAATATGTTTGCCTTTGGCTAGACTGCTGGTTTAACTTGAGTTCAAAGTTGAATCTACTCGCATGAGGAATATAGGTTTCTAGCACAGGAAGAAACGAACGGCGCTTTGTACCTGACAGAGGCCCCTGGCATTGTGAATTCAACACCCGGGGCGAGAAGCACAAAGTGTTTATCCTATATGTTTGCCCATTGGAAATGTAGTTAGTAACAGTATACATAGTGGCATCGAGGTAGATTAAAACTTTCTGGGGGGAATAAGTCTTCATTCAGCGGCTTCAAGTGACTTTCTCGGGGTCATATTTACAGTCGCATGCTTTTTCTAAAGGTTTGTAGCAAGAGTGTTGTTGCTTGGTAATCTCTGTTCAGTGCCATTTTTTTTTTCTTTGCAGCATTCAGATATTTGAAAACCGAACCGAGCAATGACATTGAAGCTGCCCGGAAAAACACAGAGCCAGATCCCGATGAGGGCATCTATTACATCAACCTCGGTGCTGACAGCCTTGAGGAGGAAGTCGACGGTAAGTTGATCGTTTCGCATTGAATGATGTCAGATAAATTCCGTAGATTGTTTGCTGTCTTATGTATATAGAGGAAAAAGAAGAGGCAGCAAAGTGAAAATTGCTGCCTCGAGCTACCAGTGTTGTAAAAAGAAGTGTGCATTGCTCTGCTCTGCTTATTCAAGCAATGTTTATTCAGATCAAAGATGAGAACACGCTGTATACATCAAGCCGTACCACCAGTACTTGTCTCGCGCTTTCGAGTCTTAATTGACTAATGGCCAATGTTGCACTGCTGGCTGAACGACGGCCAATGTAGCGTAATGGTAAATTCATTGCTAATGTCGCCTTGAATGGCTTAACAGCAACGTTGTCTTCCTTACATGCCAGTGCAATATCTGACTTGCCTACCTAATATAAACTGTTCTCTGTTCTTTTTTTTTTCAGTGGACACACTTACCATTGCCGTCGACAAACCAAGAAGATCCTCAAAACCGGACAAGCTTCCTTGCATCCCGGAGGAAGAGGAAAAGAGCTCAACGGGCCTTGTATTGGACGTGATCAACAAACTTCTCTCCGTTAATTTGGACGAGAAAGAGAAGGAGGCATTCCTGATGTACCTCGTTAGCATTTTTAAGGTAGCTGCTTGTTCTAATTTTATCCTTGAACTCACACTTTGGAACAGTATGACATTACAGGTGTTTCGACAAATGCAGTTGAGTCGACTAGTCATGATTAAGGGGGAGCTGTCTATAACAAATGTTCGCCCGCAAGAACGACATGCCTGGGGAAAATTGGGATTTACTGACTTATTTACTAGTATGGTACCTATGTTATAAGCAATGATGGGTCATTAATGTTTTTCTTACACCCACTTTTCTTGCCCGGTTTGCACGTTGGATGGCACGTTGCATGGTACGTTAACAGCAGGGATTCAGCTAGCAACTAATTTCCACGACACCTTAAGTATGCTGTGCATGTGTTTCTATGCGTACGTGTACATAGTATACAGATGAAAAATTTCTGGTGTGAAAGTTTTGAAGCCCCCCCCCCCCCCCCGCCCTGTTTCTTTTCAGCGCCAGCGGTAGACAATGTCATTAATGTTGGAAGTCTACATGCAGAGTTATTTAACTCTTTTTGCTCTCTTTGTCCCGAGTCATGTCAGTGGCTGTTATTTGGAAGAAAATGTCACCTTCACATAGGTTTCTAATGTGCATGATCCCATTAAAAAGGGAACAGACAAACCCACTCGGGAAGCTGATACAACGTACAATGGTTGAGCGTGCGACAATGCTACAGATGCGTTGACAGTCATGTCCACAATGTTATCTGCCCTTAACATGCTCTGCAACGTGCTTACTAGGTAACAATGCTATCTACGTTGTTAATGAGTCGAATCGAGACCCAGGGGCTTAGCAAAACTACACATGAGCAATCGGTGCAATAGTTAAACATAGTCTGCTGGACTTCGTCATCCTTCGTCGAGGCAAGAACTTCCGTGGTATGATGGTTGATAGTTTGCCACAAAACCGCGTCTTTTCTTGTTTAGCAGAACATTTCAGGAACAAAGCCGTATAGTATACGGAAACTTGAAGTCACCTTAACAATAGAACCATGCATATTCATATAGTTTATTAATATTTATTGCTTATTGCTGCGCCATTGAACATGGTGAAGACGAGGTGAAAGGATGAGTGCATGATATTATGAACACCTTAAGGTATATACATAACAACCATCCACAATTTCGGTTGAAGAGGCTAAATGCTGGTTCAGTAGCCGCAGCTCCTACTGATACCTGTTTTATCAGGTAGTTTAACTTACCACTGAATTTAATACCGATGGTACTGGGGATGCGAGGACTGTTCTGGTGCTCCTTCCTATAGTGATAGCTGCTGCATCAGCATCCTGTTGTTTTAGAGACTACGTGATATTCTAGACAGGTACTCTTGAAAATTCTGCTAAATATCCGTTGGTTCCTGCTTTAATATTGCGCAAGTTAGTTATATGACAAGATCGTAACATCAATGATGCATAACGCCGCATATGCTTGTATTTGGGCCACATATGCTCGTAAGCACACCAAAAGCGTGCAAAACAGAGGCGGCGTTGGTACTTTCATGCTGCTTTGCTATACTGCGCGCATGTAGTGTTGTGCGCAACTATAACTAGGATAAGCAACACCGTCTGTGTCGCTCTTCGTCTCCCATAGATACCAGTGTTTTTCACTTTGGCAATAACGACCCCGGTGGTGGACCTCACCCAGAAGAACAACAACTGGTGCCGCCCTCTCAACGTCATCCACTGCATTACAGTCCCTGTGCTCCTAGTCTGCGTCTTTGGGCGTAAGTATCAATCTTTCGTTTTGTATACATTGTGTAGACTGTATTGCATCGCCATAGTATTTAGTATCGCTTACGAACTTTTTGTACGTTTCGTAGTGAAAATATTAAGGGAGTTTGCGTGGACGCTCTCATTCACCAATTATATTGTCTTATTTATGAGGAAACGAACCGTTTCCATTTTCCTTTGAGACTATGCATAACGACCCAGACATCTCCACAAATAATCATTCCGCTACACTGTGCTAGACTTAAATTCAATCCGGTTAATGTTGTTCACGTAAACGTGTGATTCCTACGTGTGCATCGAGTAGCACAGTAGGCCCCTTTTACAAAGACTAATTTAAAAGCGGAGGTCAGTACTATATGTAGATGACTTGAGGTGTGTATCCACCGTTCAACGCTTGCGTTTTTTGCTCCTTCATAGCAACAACGCTGCCAGAAAATCTGCCGCATACACTTCTAGAACTTCAGAAAATTTGTATATTTATATCTGCATGTTGTGATTCACAGCTCAAGGTCTGAACCCACTCTGTACAGCCTAATTTATGCCCTGGAGCCTAATAGAATAGACATTTGTAGTATCGACCGTGAAGCTTGTTAGTAATAAGGTATATATCTTTTCTTCGCGAGAGAGTCATACAGTGTTAAACAAGATCTGCAGGAGCTATACAGGAGTGTGCGTGGTCTGTAGAGTCCGAACGGAGGTAGCTTTTACTCTTTCGATAATGTACATGTTATATTGGCATTATGGTAAAAGCTTACTGAAGGCTGGGGGACATGATCTTCAACGACCTGTTCTCGTTTTAGACGGCAATTGCAACTTTCTAACTAGCTTTCACTTGCAGTGGGCAAAGTGGAGATCGGCGGCGTGGTTCCCCTATGGACGGTTGTTGCCGCTGTAGGTGCCCTGATTGGAGTGGTCGTGCTGTTAACGTCTGAAAATGACAAGGCACCCAAGTACCACTTCGTATTTGCCTACGCCGGCTTCTTTGTTGGCGTCGTGTGGATCTACGTCATCTCCATGGAGATCGTCGTCTTGTTGCAGGTGAGCGCGATGCCGGAAACAACTTAACCTTGTTTTTTCCACAGTATCACCTCTATTTGGTGCAACCGAGGGATACACTACTTGACAGGCATTCGATTTAGAAGGCTCGCTTGAAGGTTCTTGCAGAAGTGGTTGCGAAACAAGCTTAGAAGTAAATGTTCTGGACCTTTCTGGTGATTTACATTACCTTGTGTTTTGACATGTGTTGCTAGCACACTGTCGAATAGTATAACGACATATTGCTCACCGAATGCTAATTTATGCGTTGTCGATCAAAACTACGCTTGAAAATTCGCAGGGAAGTGTAGGGCGACTAAATTTCTATGAAGGACTCTCGTGTATTTTCTGCAGAAATTCAGGACACAGTATCATTAAAAGTTTATTAGGTTTGCATGAGAATTGACATGAATGCTGGTAACATCACACCATGCATTGCTAATCGGCATACAGGAACCAGTCACTGCGTATAAATGGCAAATAAGTCACTGCTGATAACGCAGCACTACTGCAAGAACGTGTTTGTGCACACCCTATTTTTGTTGCGCAGCTGAAGCACAGAAATGAATGAATACAAAACTAGTGCAGCTTTCACTGAGTCACACAAGGCTGGCTTGGGTCTTAGCAGAGCTGGTGGGCACCAGCTCTGCTATGAACCAACAGAGAACCTGGTTTCAACTGCTCTTGTTAACCATACATACAGAA
Source organism: Rhipicephalus microplus (assembly GCF_043290135.1). Classification (NCBI taxonomy): domain Eukaryota; kingdom Metazoa; phylum Arthropoda; class Arachnida; order Ixodida; family Ixodidae; genus Rhipicephalus; species Rhipicephalus microplus. The sequence continues at coordinate 62,671,916 of NC_134702.1, forward strand.
TGCTTCGATGGTTATCGAGGGCTTTCCTGTTCATACTGAAGACATCGTCTACCTACGACACGCCACAAACCTAGGCCATAACTTCTCTGCAATAAAATGAACAATTATAACTGTGATGGTCATAAAAACCAGAAACAATGGGGTGGTTAATGGTAGTGGTTTCACTGGCACGGCTGTATTGTGAAGACGTAATTGTCCCGACAACATGTTATGCTAAACGCTTGCCAGTGCGGGAACAATGTTAATCCCTGTCATATAAGTTTAGTCATGTGAATGCGATGTTCTCGTTTTTTTTGCAGGCCGTTGGCATTGTGTTTCGCATTAGTGATGGAATACTCGGACTGACAATACTCGCATGGGGAAACGGTCTTCTCGGTAAGTGGCTAGATTGTTTTCAAGTTCAGGCAAGTAGACCAGTAATGTAGCAAGGATTAAGTGATGTCCCATGCATTGACTTGACAAAAAGATGCTCCCACTTCATATCTACCACTCGGAGGGATGACATCAAAGACGTGCTTTTTTTGTAGATCCAAAAGTTTGAAGAACTCAAAGTCTTCTGGAGTGTGAGCAATGATGCTATTTGTTTGCAAGCAAAAATCATTCTTTCCAGAAAGAAAGACAGAGCTGTATTGTATTTCATCTCTCTCATAGAAACCGACTTGCCGAATAAACGTACATCCTCGAACCCATGTGCAGTTGGCGCTTATCACTAACACAATCTTTCATTGGATTTTGTAGTGACAGTTTTGCGATAACAATTCTGAATAAACAAGAAACTTCTATGAAAACCAATCATGCAACGCAAGATGATCTTATCTGTGTGGCCTTCAAACAAAATGGCTTTCAACGACCCGCGTGTCTTAAATAGTTGGTTGCATGTCCACCCAGGCCTCTTAAACGACGAGACATTGTTATAATTACTCGAAATTATTTCAAGTAATTTATGGAATAAGATTCTCAGGTTAAACTTATGGGCATTTTGCACAGCCTCACTGCTTAACAACGAGGTAATCATAATTATCATGTGTGTCATTAGCCTTTCAGTCAAATGTTGGTGAGCAAGGCATTAATATATTTTTAATTCTGTAAAATGCAACACTATCTTCATGCCTGTACCATGTGAGATATTATGCTCCTGAAACTGTGATGTATGATTACGTTTATATTGCTTCCTTCTCCAATGTCTTCGTTTCCAGACTTTCTTGCCAACGTGAACATCGCCAGAAAAGGCTACCCACGAATGTCTATCTCGGCCTGCTTTGGAACACCCTGCCTGAGTATCCTTTGACAAACTGCATGATATCTATGTTCATCTATTTTTTACGTATGCGTACTCATCTTCACGATTCGTTAAAGTCTGCCCAGTTGCTGTTTTCCTAATTGTATTTCACCCGCAATAGGCATCGAGAGCACACGATGAAAGCCTGTAGGAAAGCCATCAGGTCTTATATTTTATAGCTTATGTGTATATTCTGCTAACATTGAGAAAGAATTTAAATTCGCAGACAATATACCTTCAAGAACACAGTTCTTGTTCAGGAAAATGACTACATGATAGGGCAGCCGATCTAAATTTAGACTCTATCGTGCTTCCCACCTGCCAATCTAATCCGCAAAGAAATTTAGGGGCTGCTATCACCGACATTATGCTTGCAGCTCATTTGCTGTTTCTTGTGTCAGCATATCACCGACATTATGATTGCAGCTCATTTGCTGTTTCTTCTGTCAGCATCTATTCGCACGCTCTCCTTAACTGCTTCCTACAGCTCTTCTACTCGGTGTTGGAATTCCATCTATTATTCAGTTAGCCGGAACAAACAGCGTTCTTGTGGTGAGTATTGGAATTCTTTTAGATAATATCTTCCATGCCATCATGTCTCAGTGCTAAAGTAGTGGCTAGAATATCTCGTGATGGTTCTGCAAGATAATTGTTCTTTACAGCCGTCACTGAGGAATATTGAGCACTACTTCTCATGTTCATTTCTTTACCTGTTCTTCTAAAGCGTAATTAAATAATTAAAGCCTAATTGTTCTATTTCGTGACACACACTAGTCTTTTTCGTAGCAGTTAAGCAAGAGTAAGCTGCATTCATCTATAAAATTCATTTGTGACGAATTACACAGAAAATATATGACAGACAAAACCTGAGTAGGTTGTGCTTTTGTCGCCCCAATACTGCGCCACACATTCTGATGGGCTTTGCAGTAGAGGAGCGTGCAATGCCGCTGATCCGCTTGTGTACCACGAATTGACGTAAATATGAAAAGTTGAGCCTTCCTAATTTCTCCCGTATCAGAATTAGATCTCAACCTCTTCAAAACTATATGTTTTATTTTATACTTTCTTTGAATGCATCAGAGAATACACCTACTTTCTTTTTCTAAGACTTTCTCTCTGTCTTTTTGTTTTTCATGCCCAGCTTCGCTACACCAAGCTCATCACGGTGCTCTTCTCTGGTCTAGCCACCAGCCTATTGTCTTCAATGGCCACAATGCTGGCAACACGCTTCGAGAGCAAGCGCTTCTACGGTGGCGTGCTTCTTGCCATTTACTTCACGTTCCTCGTCGTTGCCGTACTTGTTGAATCTGGATTAGTGTGAAGAGACACACACATAGAACACACATGCCACACACGAAGCACAAAGTGCTTAAAGTAAGTTTACTGCTGCTCTGAATTTCACAACGGAAGGAAACGCATGGGCAAATTATGACGAGGCGTTTTGCACAGCTTTCATGCACGTGTCCTTCGAAGCACTTCATCAATCTCGCAGTTGTGGTTAACAAGAGGGCGTGTAGGTAACTGCATCAGGTTTTGGCTCCAACAGTGAGTCCGTGAGCGGAAGCGTGTCAAGCTCTGTGGACAGAACTTACCGGGCATTCGTGCTCTCAGCTAGTCGCTGTTTTTTTTTCTCTTATTCCAGAGAGCCGGTCTTCATAACTGGCGAAACTACATGACGTCCACGCTTTGCACGTGGCAACTGAAAGCAAGACACGCGCGAGTCTAAGAACCACAGTCGTTTGATCTTTGCATTCTTTGGCAGCCGCCTATTGTGAGCAGCTTAACTCGCACGGGTCGTCCCACCTAATAAAAGCCACGGTGAAATACCACACACACACACAAATACCACACGATGGCTCGTTTTTTTAATGCATTAATTTTGTACAAAGCAGAAAACGAAAACCATGACGTCTGTCTGCTTGTGCATGGTGAGACTGGCGAAGGAGAGGTTGATTTTTTGTTTTGTGTTCTTTCTCGCGTTCTGTGCACCAAGGACAAGGCTGCGCATTGTATACTCTTGTATTTTATTAGTTTCTGAGAGAACTCTTTGGTGCTGGGGATGGTCTAGCATTTGCTTCTGGGGCGGCATTGAAAGGAAACCCTGAAACGAATTGGATGATAATATACAAACCTATTGACATGCAGCGGCAGTTCTTCGAATAGTAACAGACTGGTTCAGGGACTCTGAGTTTAACGTATAATTACAAGGCTTCAAGCAGCCACTCTGTTACAGCTTGCCGCTGTGCCTCCACAATGACTTTTCAGCCAACTCTTCATTTTGGGCACCTCACAGTTTTGTGATGTCACTCATACCGCTAATAATATCGTGTTCTCGCATTCTGTATACCGAGGGAAAGAACGGGAGTGACAGCGGTTGTGACGGCACTTAGTGGCATCGAGACCAGCCAGGCAAGCGCGGGGCGTAACCTCCGCCATCTTCCGTGCGCCGGCGGAACATCGCGGAAGGCAGGGCATAGCCCGTCAGCCCGGTGAAGTTGTTGAGCGAGAAAAGCACGGTTTTGGAGAAGTGTGGCCTTCCAGTGTCCCATAGTTCCTTCCATACAATGTACTTCCTGTGTTGAGAATAATGTACTCTAGTTCTAGGCTAACCATGCACGAAAGTTCCAAAGCCGTTTCAGGGACATTCCAACGTCGTCGTTGTGGGAAAACTACATAAATATTTATTTGCATTTTCGTAAGGGCGAAGTATACACACAGATTGTTCCTGAAGCTCTCTTGAGCATGTCCTTGCTCCTTCAAATGTATACGCGTTATTTATGTCGCGCGTGATAAACTCGCATTCTTCAAGTTACCGGGCTTGTACGACTCCTGTCAGTGGCAACATTTCTTGTCGGAATGATCTTTTTTTTTACTTCTTTTCTGAAAAACTAACTACACCGTTAGATCTGAAACACAATCTTTTTTCCAGTCGTCTTTTCGCTTCTTTAGCTATACAATTTTGAATCTCTCCCACTTCAACTTTAAGTATTGGTGGCGTTGTGCATGCGTTGTACACTTCACCGTCAATACAACCAATAGTCCTGACATTTCTCGCTCCCATAGTGTCGTTTTGCTTTTGCGGCACAATTTTTTATGAAAAAGCTGGCTGTGTTGACGCCTAGGCTATGGTGAATAAGCAAAGCACCTATGAACACAACGAAGACGAAGATGATTTTCATCCCCCGGTGCCGCCATGGTCTGGCGTTTTCCGAAATCTCTTATGTGGATACGTATGAGCCGTAACGGGGAGTTGCTTGTTGAGACTATTTTGCGCATGCATTTCTTACTTCTGTATTATTGTAATACTAGTTGCAATATTTGTTCTGTACTGACCGCAATAAATTATATTCCTTGTTCCAAACGGCTTCGTGTTTTATTGATGAAGCTCTGCCTCTTCTTAGCATGTGCGGGGGCATTTAAAAGTCCTCAGGTCTCGTTGCCGTAAGATTACACCAACCTTTCACCACCTCTGCATGAACTATTGACGTGACCTCTGTAAAAGCGTGTCAGCAGATGAAACTTTTACTACCTTTTAAGAAGCAATGAAGCCAACCATTTGCCACATTAGGTCGCCATTCTGCCAGTAAACAATTTCAGTAACTTCAGCAGCTTTCAGACTTCGATATAGCATTTGAACTGCCAAACTATCTATATAGTGTCATGTACGCGTAACAATGTCCACACAACAATAGCAACACTCTCAATGCTTGGCGTACCTAAAACACGCATGCTTGCTAGTACTATAAGAACACGAGCAAGACGTGGCACAGCTGTTTTTCTTCTAAGCACTTCCGCTCCAGCTCCTCCGGTTTTCGAAAAGCAGAGTTAAAAAATAAAACTGGTACAATAATTACAGTTCTGATTCAACATCAGTTTTATTGGTTACATATGGTACCGGAGCCTAAGTTTACTTAAGGTAAGGACCACGTAACTGTCAGCATAATAAAATTATTTGATTGAGTTCTTTAAAAACGAACACTGCTTTCTTGTGAGCATCTCAGATTGTCGCGGCACCTGGTGGATCAGATATCAACCATGTTTTCTTTCTATGCAGCCTCTGAAATCCACTTCAGCAGTGCCATGAAAAACAATATATACCCAAGGAATATACACCCGGCCATACGAACGCCGAGATGCGAGTGCCACCACCGGGCACTTAAGTTTTGGATTAAAGCAGCCTTCATTCCCGCACCTTAATCCGTACACCAACTTTCTGCAATCTGACGAGCTTAACAGACGTGAAATGACAAAATGGCCAGAATGAAGCCTAACGTATCGCACGATGCCCTTACACGTTGGCGTACGAAAATTCTGAATTCACTCGTGAGGTCCGAGCGAAGCTTGTATTAAACACGCCATTGGTATTAGAGTGGCAGAAATGGATGAAAAGAAAAACGCAATGAGGCTAACCTAGTACAAGTGACCAGTATGATACCCTGAGCAGGGAAATAGTGGTCGTAAAGGAGACAGAAAGAGAAATCAAATAAAAACGAGAAACAAAGTACCGAAATGAGCTTCAACATTTGAACTCAGATGTCTGAAACTCGCTTGAAAAAAGTATTTTTTCTGTAAGTCTTTTATTTGAAGGCACCCTCTTGAAGTGTTCAAGTTTTCTTTCTAAGTACGTTAAACATCTCACATTATGTTTTCTTGCCAAGCGAGTTGTCTTACCACAAAGAGTCAGCTGCTACAAGCTACTCAAAACTGTCAATATAGCCGGCTAGCAATCAAATATTTGATGGTTGGTCTTGCTCTGTAGCCTTACTATGCCTCCAAATAAAACTTTGTGCTGCACGAGTTGGCTCATACTTGCAAAGAAAAAAATTGTGGCGCACAAACTTCACAATGGCACAGAGGACATGGACCACGGCGAATAAAAAAAAAATGCTTTTGTCCGTGCCTTCTGCGTGCTCATGTAGTTTATGCACAATCCTTTTTTTCCTTACAATGCCGTATCCTCTTATACACATAATCAGGGGATACTTATAAATCCGCTAATGCGTTTCGCGCTTAACCTATAGTTGTTTATCAAACTATTTAGCGCCCCTTGATGAACACACAGACTTGTTAAACTTTTATCTGACTTCTCACTCGTGTAAGCTACTCGGACACATAGTTTACAAACATATCACGAGTTACTTGGAAACCAATTGTACACTAAGCGACTGTTAGTGTGGTTTTCGTCATGGTGATCACGCAGTAACTCAGTTAGTGGAATTCACCCACGACATAACCAAACGACAATATCTTGGTACGCAAGTTGACGCAAGTTTAATAAATCTGTCCAAAGCTCTCCACACTGTCAGGCAACATAAACTACTACTTGAGCTTAGTCTCATTTTTAATAATCTTAAACTAATCAACTGAATTGCCAGTTTTGGGATAAATCACTCCAAATATGTACACTACAATGCTTCTGACTCCCCTGTTGCGAATCTATCTTCAGGCGTGCCACAGAGTACAGTCCTTGGCTCAATTCCATTTCTACTTAACATAAATGACTTGCCACAAAACATAACCTCTGAGATGGGTATATATGACAACAATTGCGTTATTGACCACACTATTAACTCTCGTGACGACCAAACAGTTCCTAACGACGTGTTTTCCCACTTTTGATTTATAGTGCAATATACCTGGCAAATGAGTATAAACTTCACCAAAGCTGTTTCAATGACATTCACTAGGCGTTTAGCTACCTCCGTTTTCTCGTACTCTTTCCATAATTATTTTAGACTGAAAGTACCAGAATACAAGGATCCAGGACTTATATTTACGGGCAACGTACTTTAGAGCAAACATATTCAAATACAATGTAATGTATCGTTAAAAAACTGCATTATATCCAGCGCACCTTTCGAGCAACTCCTCAAGAAACCGAACGGCTCACATAAAGAAAAAACACTAATACGTCCAGTCCTATAGAATATGCATATATTGTTTTGAGTTCATTTCGTTCGAACGATATTACAAGGACTGAGTCTGTTAAAAAAAGCTATTTGTTTTATATAACATTGGTACGATAGGCACTTTTCACCCTCTTCCAAACTCTCTAATCTCAATCTGAATACTCTGGCAACACGTCACCGCAACTAAAGTTTAAAGTTGTAACATGCCTTGATTGAGTCCCCACGCTGTGCCAACTTAAACCAGTACTTTCAGTTTGCTCAAGTTCCGCCAAGGTGGTCTAGTGTCTAAGGTTCTCGACTGCTGGCCTGGAGGTCGTGGGATCGAATCCCGGCGGTGGCGGCTGGATTTTCAATGGTGGCTAAACTTCTGTCGGCCCGTGTGATCATGTTTGGGTGCTCGGGAAAGAACCCCAGGTGGCCGAAATTTCCCGAGCCCATCACTGCGGCGTCTCTCATACTCATGGTTTTGGGACGTCGAACCTCACATATCAATCAATTAATCAACCAGTTTGCTCAACCTTCCTGTAATCATACCTCGCCTATTCTTATCCTTTTCCAGTTTAGATATAGAACAGATTTGTACAAGTACAGCTACTTTCCCGCAACAGTTGAGCGTTGGAATGATTTCCGTTGGTTGGTTCGCGCTTTGCAAATGACCAAATTTTCCCAATTTTGAACGTGATGCTTTCTCGCCACTGCTGCCATAGCTCATGACTGTCTGTGGTATGCACAAATAAAGATAATTATTCTGTAAAATATCAGCCAAGACATAACTTTTGGACAATATTGTGATCGCCATCAACCACGCTATCCTCATACAAACATGATATTGCACGGTTATTGGTGTATATTACACTACTCCGTAAAACAACAAAATGTGCGAGGTGGTCGATGAGTTCAATCGGTAATCTACAAGGAACGTAAGTCGTAGCAAAAAAAAAAATAGAGCGAGAGCGAAAAAAAAAAAAAGAACTGCAGCGTGGAAGGGGCTCCGCCAGCGCGTGTTTCGAGCGAACACAGGGGTCGTATACTTAAAATAAAATGCCGGTGAGCACAATCACGCGACTGATCACGTGACTGATTGTTCAGCCAGTTTATGGAAGCAACTTTAAACACTTTACACACTATTTCGCCTCCCTGAGTCCACAAAGAACGCATAGGCAACGCCTACTAAACCTATATTATTTCTTCTGTGCAAGCACAAAATTTGAGTTCATTACTCGGGACTCGCGCTAAAACCGCCCTTTGCTATGCCTTGCGCAACGTTGATTAATGAGCCTTCCTATCTCTACCATCTTTTTTGTGAGAGCGATAACGCACGCAGAAAGTGCCCGTCGAGTCACCATTCGAAAGAAAGCGGCGGTTCATTTGTCTCGACTCTGACGTTTGCCGAGATTTGCGCTTTGAATACGTAGGCTCTCGTTCAGAAGCCGGCACTCCGGAGCGGTTCTTACTGGTTATATATCACTTGTTTTTACCTTTTCCTTCGTAAATACTTGCCAGAAATACGACAATCGAAGTGGCTGAGGAAGTGGCAATCGTTTATTCAAGTGAGAAAAAATTAAGGGAAATCGGTTTTCAGACTGAGCAAGCATGTGTGTGCCCGGAAATCATATATCGCGATACAGTTTATCGAACCAGAGCATACTTCCCCAAAGCGTGCGCATGTTAACGACGGGGTTTGCAAGCAACTCGAAAAAAGGGGGCCTTGTCTTGTTATTGCGGTCTCTGTGATATTTCGAAAATGCGACATGAATTCACGAAGCGGGGCCAGTTGTCGCTTGACCTGCCAACTTCTCGTCATTTGCCCACTAGTTGTGTAGGTGCTTTGTTTTATACTTCTGTAAACAGTGTGAGATTTATCCCGTGGCAAACGCCGTATTTATTTATTTTTTTTCGTGAAATATAGCTCCACCTTCCTTTATAGTAGCGGTAAATCAGATCTCGGGAACTTCGCGAAATGAAGCGAGTGTCGACGACAGAAAAGAAGGTGTCCCACGTACTGTTTAAGAAAGTTTTAAAATATGGTTGGTGCACGTATTCCGGAGAAGAAACTTTACAGCTTCAATAAGTGTACCTTGATCTAAGAGTCGCACTTCGCCTCGACACTTTTTTGGTGTCGGTATACATGGAAATAAACACAGATGTGTACATCTGTAGCGGAAAAAGATTTACCGCCATGTGTTCGCATTCAACAAGTACTCATTATGTGCTACATTTCAAAAGAGATGGAAAGGGAGCACACACACTCGCGTAAAATACTTTCGTTGCATCAATTCTTAGTACGATCGCAAAGCAGTGTGTGAAGTGAGCTTTTCTGTGTAGCCACAAATTTTCGCAGTCATTTTCTTCCCCGCATTAGGCACTGCAATGCTGTGAAGCTTTGTTAAGGGGGAAAATAGGCACGCGTTTAACTCCGTGCGGTCCACTATCGCTGTCTAATTATACAAAAAGTTGCCACTGTCCAGCCTCCTTCTTTTTTATGTTTCACATGCAAATGCATGATATTCTGTGCTTCCGTCAATGCTTATAGGTGTGGAACACTAGCGTCTATTTCACAAAAATGTTTCATACTTCCACGTATGTACACATAGGCATAAGCACAAGGTCGACAAATAGGGTAAGGGGGGTGGGGGTGCACCTCCTTCAGGCTCAAGGTCAGCCCCCCATACAGTGACATAATTGGGATGAAGGGGGCCGCTTCGATGAAGCTTTGCCTCCCCTTGGAGGCGAACTCTGCCCCACCAATGTATGCGCGCATTCATTCGAAACACCACTCATCATTTAAGTGATTATTGTGACATCATTATGCAGTTCCTTTGATTTGAAGCACACAAGGTTGTGAAGTATCTGTGCCATCCCACGGACGTTTTAATGAGATCTGGCGAAACGGTTAGATCATCAATATCATCATCAGCAGCAGCAGCAGCGGCAACAGCATCATCATCATCAGCAGCAGCTTCACTACGCCCACTACAGGGCAAAGGCCTCTCCCATGATCCGCCAATCAACTCGTTATTGTGCTTTCTGCTTCCACGTTATACCTGCCAACTCTATCTGTCTCCCATTCATGCGTTTGCCTCCTCTAAGAATCCAGTCAGTTACCCTTTATGACCAGTGGTTATCCTGCCTACATGCTACGCAGCCGACTCATGTCCATTTCTTCATCTTGATTTCAACTATATCCTTAACCTCAGTTTGTTCCTTGGCCCATTCTGCTCTCTGTTTGTCTGTTAAGGTTACACCTATCATTTTATTATAACGTCGTCCTCAATTCAAGCTGAACCCTCTTTGTCAACCTACAGGTGTCTAGGTAAATACCGGCAAGATGCACCTGTTATATACTTTCCACATGAGAGTTAGTGGCAGATTAGCATTCATGATTTGAGAATGCTTACCGAATGTGATCCAACCAATCCTTATTCTTCTAGCTATTTCACTCTTATGGTCTGGCTCCACGGTTGATACCTGTCCTATGTAGACATATTCCTTTAAAACTTCCAGCGTCTCTCCACATATCGCAAAGGGCGGTTTTCTCTCGAGACAGCGAGATATTAGTTTAGTTTTGTGCATATTAGTTTTCAGACCTGCTTTTCTGCTTTCCATGTCCAGTTCAGTAACCATGAGCTGTAATTCATCCGTTTAGATGAAGCATTTAGATATAACGCATCGAAACTAAGCCATTAATTGCAGTAGTTACGCTTTTACCTAAGAAAGCGTGCAATCCCGTAAAACGTATTTGTTAGCTGATTTCGCAACTGAGAAGCTATACGCCGAAATGTAAACAGCAGCTGTTTTCGATACAAAGTTTTTGACGTATACGCAGAGCTAACACAATGACTAATGTTCCAGTTTTATCGGTATCGGAATGCAAAACGGGACGACAGCCGTAAGCAGAGTAAAAGTGCTGTTGTTGAAAGACTTCTTGTAGCGCTTTTAGGATGTAGTCCAAACCTGTTACCTAGACAACAAATATAAAAAGGCAACTAACAAGAAAAAAAACTTACAAGGTGTTTGAGCTTTTCACATGTCCCGAATACTGGGCGCCAATATCGGTTTCAAGCAACATGCTCGCTCGTAGCGATTCCTGGGCAGAAGTGAGATTGCTCTGGACGTTAGCATTTATTGTCCTTCTCGAGTCTTTACAAATTAAGAAACTACATTGAACTCTGCCCTCTTTTTGTTTATTTGTCTTTTTCTTTTGCGAATTTCAAACCGGGCTAAGCCTTGACTTTTTTGTTCGTACCGATTGTCTCGAATCACCCTCGCCACTCACTCGGCGATATCGCAAGTTGGATCGTGCTCGGTTTCATCGCTCGTTTGGCGTGCCAAGTGTAAATGCGGGAAAGATAAGAGATTTTATGCAGCGTGCTATGAACGGAGGCCACCGTGAGCTGCGTCGAGTATAGGTCGACGGTGCATTAGACAAAGTTGGCTAAATCAAGCGTCACATGTTTTGTGCGCTCTTTTGTGTCTTAACTCACGGATTGCCAGTTCCGCGAAGATTTGTCAAATTTCCTAATGACAACGGGTGAGTAGAAGTATTTCTGTCCATTATTTGACCGGGTATTTTACCTGGTTTGCATGAGAAAACCCAGTTCTTTGCAAGTCTGACTGGACTGACATATGCGCTAGACTAGTATACTCATTACCACGGTTTTATTGTTGCTGGAAAAATACATTTACAGAAAAGCCTGAATGCATGCTCGTTCATCTAGATAGTTTATTCATCCTTTAATACTGGCATATAGTGAAAACAATGTGAAGCTATTATAGGCTCCTGCCTGTTCAATGAAATGCATGCATGTGGCCAGTTTGAAAGCTTGTGGGTGTTTACTCACCATACTGTCCCTGTAATGCATGTGATGAACTCAGCGGTTTGAGAAAGCTTTTAATACGGAATGTCGCTGCAGCTGACGTTTTGGCAAGCGAACTTATCTTGGTCAAGGCAATACTGCTGCTGTGACAAAGACCATTAGGTCATTTTGATGAAGCATAACCTCCAGCAAGGGGGCGTAGGCACAATTTATTTTCAAGTGAGGGGCAGGGGGGGGGGGGTCACTTTCTTGATTCAGAGTAGGGCCTGGCCGGGAGATCTAGTTGGCTGCCATTTTTTGGGCTCTGTATGTCATGGTGAAAAACACATTAAGAAGGGGGATGGCATGGGCGTGGTTTGCCACCCCAGTCTACGCCGCTGTCTCGTGCGGCATTCCCTGTTGAACGATTTTTCAACCCTTACTTCTCCGTATTTATCTGAACTTTGGTCTTGTGTTATATTCAAGTTTTCTTGAGGAAAAAACGCACGTGCGTCATCATAGCTGACGTGATTGTGACAAGTACGATGTGGCCTGCTCGTAATCGCTAACATTTCTTGCACTTGTTCGGATTCCCTGGGACCAACGTTTGCTCATTATGTGTTTACTTAAGTTGTGAATTAAAGCTGCTTCCTCAGAACGGCACTTTCACACTGCGCGTATTTCTCTGCTCCTTAATATGAAACACATGATTAAAAAAAGTTATGTTTACTCGTGTTGATCAAATTGTTTTCTTGTTGAAAAGCAGACAGCTTATGTTTGTTCCCTTCCAACACCCGGAAAAAATTTTATTAATAAATAACTAAATTTAACGAATGGCCGCGTCACCGAAGCGGACCTGTGACGAACCCCTTCTGCTTGCATGCGAAGTGGGAAATGAGAGCTTTTGTGGCAACCCTCCTCCTCTCTAGCTCACGCCCTTTCCATCTTTTGTTAATCTCGCCAGCGACATGATAAAAGAAATGATTTGTCTCCGAATTATTTGTAGTTGGATATCCGCCAGGGGGCCGCCAGCCGTCGAAGCAGCGCAGATGCAGTGCATCATCATGCAAGAGTGCTTCTCACATACAGGAAAATTCTGCCCCCCGCTTCGCCTTTGAAAGTTGAACGTGATGGCGTAGTCGAGTCCCGATTGCGCAACGTTCTCATTCGTTAGCCAGGCTTCGCTACTCGGAGGACGCCACAACTACGTTGCGCGGAAAGGAAAATTTCGTCGTTTTCAACTGTACCAGAATGCCTACTGCCAATATAGATGTTACTGATGGTGATGACTAATTAGACCTGAATCGATTTGCTATGAGGGGGTTTCAAACCTTCTACAAGTTGTGCAATTCCGTTCCGATGTGAAACATGAGGCAATTTTACGCTTGTGCCACCTCGGTCCACCTCGTTGTACCAAGGAATAGGGTACTCGGCTGCTCACCCAAAAGCCACATGTTCAATCCCGCCCGCGGTGGTCCCATTTCGATGGATGCGAAATGGCAGACGCCCATATACTGTGGTATGTCAGTGCACGTCATAGAACACCAGATGGTCGAATTTTTCAGAGCTCTGCACTACAGCATCTCTCATAATAATGTTCTAGTTTTGAGATGTAAAACCCCATATATTAAAATAATACGGCATATTATTGCGTTTGTGCCACACAATTCTACATATGGCACCGCGGCTCTTCACGCTGCCTCACGGCAGTATAAGATATTTTTTCATTCATTCTGACGAGGACTGCGATGCGGGCTTCTTGCTTTAGGAAAGCTTTCGTGCGATACAAGGAAAGTTACCGAACACATTCTCACGTGCTGGCGTGGCTCTAACGTAAAGCAGCTGCTTGCCTTGTTAAAGGCCCAGGTTCAATTCCAGCTGGAAGCTACACTCTTCTTCATTTCTTTCCGGATTTAATTATCACTCACGGACAACGCCGACGTTTCGCTCACAACCAATGACGCTAACGCCGACAGCTGAATTTAATGAGCTGATCGACGCTGACTCCTTAACAAATGGACATTTACATCGCCAGCATGTTCTACAACATGGGGCAGTCATCCATCACACTGAACGGGCATGGTGCCCCTCCCCACATCGCACGTGCACATGCTCTCATTCAACTCCTTTCGTGCAGGCAAAGCACGCAATATTCTTAGCTGCGCGTCAATATAGTCCCTAAAGAAAACATTACCGAGGATTTTACACTCGATAGTACAATAGAGAGACCTTATCTAGACAATTCCGCTGTTAAGGCCACCGCTCTGGTAGAGTTCTATCGAAGTCGAGGAATGTGCTCTTTCAGTTTGTGTGGCTTAAATAGCGCGTTCACTGTGCTGTCTCTGCTGAGAAGCAAGAGCAGTACGTACTAGTATGTAGCTGCGATTCTGTATGCGGATTTTGAATGTTGTGTACCACGGGATTTTGATAACTGTAGAAACGGGCTAGTTAAGTGCTTGTTCTCGTTAACACCACAAAAAATAAAAGGACAGAATGGCGTAAGTGTTGTGCTATGTATCTAAGTATAGCCTTGTGTTTGCTACCAAATATGCGATGTCGACTTTTGTGAAAGGGAAGAGGAGAAGCCGGCGCTACGCATTTACACCAACCTCTCGTTATATGCGTTTAATAAAAAAGAAGTAAAAAATGCTACATGATAAGTGCTGAAACATCAGATTTCAGATTGAAGGCTGCATGACATGTCCAATGCGAGTTCTGTAGTGCTGAGTTTATGCCACTAAGAAAGAACGAATGTGTGCCATATGCCTTCCTATCTTTTTTTTTTTTTTGCACATGAGTGGCCTGCACTCAGCTTAGCGATGTTTCGGTTTGCAGAATGTCGGATAGATTCGGCTTCAGATGTTATAATTACTGGGACCTGTATTGTAGCATAATACTCGATAATCTGCACTGCTTGATACAGAGCGCAAATACGGCAGAGTGAGCTGCGTTGACGAAGGTGCGGAAATATTCCACTTTTCTTCACAGATGGCGCATTGCGTGAACCTTCGATGCCAGATGTCTAAGTCAATGTTAAATAAAAAAGCGAACAAGCTGTGAGAGCAGGGGTTGGCCAGAGCAGCAGGTGCGTGTAGTATATTTAGTCAGCTTTCGGAATGCAAAAAACGGATGTTTCTTGCTCAACCTTCATTTTACGTTGTTATTTTTTTTCAACTTGCTTGATGTCCTTCGACAGCTATAAAGCGCATAAATGTAGAGGTGAATTTTCTTTTTCTTTAAGCCACTCAGACGAAAAAAAACGACCATAACAAAGCGTGTCTTCCCGCTTTAGTTATGTGTTTTCTCAAAACAATGGTCGATAAAATCAAGACAAGATTACAGTCACTCAACCAAAGGACCAAGAAAGATTTTGTACAGGCTACGCAACAATAAAAACCATACTCAAACGAATGGGCGCGAAATACAACCAACCTCTATATACATTGGCTTCATATATAGATAACGGGAAGGAATTTGATCTGGTCGAGATATATCAGCACTCACGCAGGCACTGCGGAATCATGCAGAGCATCAACGAAGACTATATTGTCACGGGCTAAGTAGATCCCTGAGGATGACGACGACGAAGCGCTGAACGTGAACGAGCTCGGACTGCAGCAGCGTTGTACGCATTAGCTCGCCAGTATATTTGCCAGTACGCATTTGCTCGCCAGTGTGTACTTTATTCCCCTTAGCATCATAAACTAACTGCAAGAAGTAGAGTGGATTCACAGCCATCATACTCCTCCATAAATAAAGCGATAGGGTCCCAATAAAGAAGTGTGTAAGGCAGGAAGACGGTATCTCTCCCATGCCACACAATTTGTTTACACCGCACACCGCACACCACACACCGCACACCGCACATCGCTGTTTACAAGACAGAGCCCTAGATTGGAAAGAGCTAGCGGAACGAGTTAATAGAGAACATCTCACTAACCTACGATTCCCTGATGACGTTGCAGTGATGAGTAAATCATCGGACCAATTACAGTTCATTATTCTTCAATTGCACCCGTAATGCAGAAGATTGGGTCTGAAAAACTCATGTTCACAAAAAACAAAGTAATTTGCAACAGTCTCGGCAGAGAACAGCGCTTTCCGGTGGGTAGGTAGCAAGACACAGCTAGTTTTAAAAGAATATTGTCTACTTAGGACAGTTAGTAACAGCGAATCTGTACCATGAGAGTGAAATAACTAGAATAATAGGTATTCTCAAATCATGAATAGTAGTACTATTTCTTCATCAAAGTCTATGTTTTTCTGATCCACATCCCCTCGGGAAATAGTGAATTTCATCAACAAGTTAAAAAAATGATGTATCTTTATGTCACGACGATATAAGAGCAGTTCCCATGAGTACCTTGCGCCTTTCATATCTGACGTATTGGCTTATTTTGCTAACTTAATGTTTACTACAGGTGTGTTTCCGAATGACCCGAAAATTGCCGTGGTCTGCCCAATATACAAAGGTGGTAACAGAATGGACATGTCAAACTACCAACCAATTTCTGTGGTGCCCGTATTTTTGAAATGATTTGAAGGAGTCAGAAATTGCAGGGCTCGAATGTTTTGCAACTAAGCACAACATAATATCTGTTTGCCAGTACGGTTTTCTGAAACAAAAAGTCCACAGAGCAAGCGCTGCTTGTTATTAAAAATAAAATAATTGAAAACATAGAACACAAGCTTTACACCTTTGGTCTGTTCTTAGATTTTCGAAAGGCATTTCACTGCGCACAAGACAAAATCTTATAACAAAAGGTAAATTATTGCGGTGCGCGTGATAGTACACTCAACTTAAGGCAAGATTACTTATTTCATAGAATGCAGTACGCACGAGTGAACGACATTACATCTAACCAACTAACAGTCACTTGTGGAGTACCTCAAGGCTCAATACTAGGACCCCGATTGTTTTTAATATATATATCATTGATATAACCAAACTACCAGGTTCTCATGACATGATCATGTCTGCTGACGATACAAATGTGTTTTTAGAGCAAAATCTATTGTACAATCACAGGCTATGGTAAGTGGGTACTTGGGTAACCTGCAATCATGTCAAATCCTACATGTTTTCTTTAAATTTAACAAAAGCAGCAATATTATTTTAGACCGATTAATACTGCAGATTTCTTTAATGTCAACATTCAGTTTGGACACGTAAAAATACACGAGGTTGATTCTATGAAATTTCTCGGTGTCTGGTTCCACCAGAACCTTTCCTGGAACACGAATGTCTCAAAATTAGCGTCGGAAATAAGCCGAAGTGTTGGCCGCCTCTACAAGGTGACTATAGTCTTGTACCCGTATGGTTGAGACTACAGATGTATTATGCGCTTGTATATTCTAAACTATCCTATTGTATTCTGGTCTGGGGAACAACTACGACTACTATTTATCAGAAACTACAAGTTCTTCAAAAGGGAGTTTTGCGGTGCATTTATTTTTACGGTGGCAGTCCCCAGGATCTTCCCACTTCACCATAGTTTCGTCAATATATGCTTTGCCTAAAGTCTATTCTGCTCAAATCAGGTATATTTAAAATCTAGTCAAATCAAGTCAAATCAAGACTATTTTTCTCGTCTGCTGCAGCATATTAAAGTCAAGCATTTACATACTCAAAGCATTAATTTGACTAATAGTACATACCATTTTCAAAAACAAAGCCTGTGGGTCCCTAAGACGCATACTCACTATGGCAAACATAAATTAACTTATCAGGTAACTGTGGCTATGAATAAAATGTCTACAAGTGTTAATTTTGTAGTTTCAATGAAAATATTAAAAAAGTAATGAATGAATGAATGAAGGAATGAATGAATGAATGAATGAATAAATGAATGAATGAATGAATGAATAAATGAATGAATGAATGAATGAATGAATGAATTTTATTTAAAGTCCGGCAGTTTTACCGGGCGAGGTGGGGGAAGAGGGGATTAACCTCTGTCCCTTCGCACTCTCCGTTGATTACGATGGCGGTGCCTCTGGTCGCTCGAAACAAAGAAATATTTACTCGACACTGGTCTCTGGTAGGTATAACATTTTCACTGCTATATGCTTAAGAACAGTTTGTTTTGTTATACTTGCAAGTGTAGCTGATATATTTATATATTATGTCATGTATGTAGTTATAGTGTTTTGTTAACTGTCGCCATAGTGTACAATGGAGCTGAGGGCTTTGTCAGGCACCCCAGCTTTTAGCCCCAGCTTCTTTCTTTGCATGGAAGGAAATAAACTTCACTTAACACTATCCTTCAAGAGAAAGATTTATAATAGCTGCATCTTACCGCCACTCACGACGGAGCCGAAACCTGAAGGCCTACAAAAAGGGTTCAGCTTGAATTGAGCATAACGCAGCGAGTGATGGAAATGAAAATGATGCGCGTAACCTTGAGAGACAAGAAGAGAGCAGAGTGGGTCAGGAACAAGCCTGGCTTAAGGATATGATTGTTGAAATCGAGGAGAAGAAATGGATATGGGCCGGGCTTGTATAGCACGTAGGCAGGTTAACCGCTGGCCATTAAGGGTAACTAACTGACATGCCTGCAGAAAGCACAGGAGTGGGTTTATTGACGAAACATGGGAAAGGCATTTGTTCTGTAGTGGGCGTAGTTAGGCTGATGATGCTGCTGCTGCTGCTGCTGCTGCTGCTGCTGATGATGATGATGATGATGATGATGATGATGATGATGATGATGATGATGATGAAATAACCTTAGAGTGGCAAAATATTAGGTTAATAAAATATTTGGTATATATTACCAACAAATATTAAAAGAATTCGTGACATACCTCACACTTCTTTGAAGAACGTCAAAGTTTTGCGTGCTGACGGGGTCGTGTGTTTCATATGTTAGGTGATTGTAGCTGCAGCCGGAGGTTTGTCGTTTTTGGAGCTTTCTCAAACTAAAACTTAGATTTATCGGTAATGAGGAGCTTGTAACACTTTAGCAATCACGCGCTACGGCGAACGACATGCCGCGTTGTGACTAGTGGCCGCTAGCAACACAAAGCAAAAAAAAAATGCGAGGCCCAAATTTTTTTGCCAGTACCCCTTTAAAGCGTGGCTATTAGGCACCCGTTCCAGAATTGAGCGATGTCAGCAACGGCGTCGGTAGGCAGCCGATAGAGCAACCAAACGAAAGAGAGCGAACACAGAGTCTGTCGATATCAAGAGCCGCTGGCCTCTAAGGTGGCGCTCTCCTACATTTGATGAACATGTCACTGTTTTGATCAGTAAGTAGGTGCACACCACTGCAGTCATTGTTCAAATAAGGCAGCAACAAGGCATCAACATGACACTCCACTTCAGCAGGTTCGGTACCCACGAGGGTTCAGAGTTTTCATGGAAGGTCAGAGGAAAACAAACGAGCATGTCATAGCCGAAGTCGTTGCTATCAAACTAAGCGGTGACACCTGCGAAGGCGAACCTTTCATTCCACTGAACGAATAAGATTGAGACCGAATCCCAGCCACCTAATCCATTCGCACAAGTGTAATGTTTTCGTTTGACGGCTGTTGCCCCTTGTATCGTGCAAAAAGGTTAAAGTTTCGTCCACCGTGTTTCCCTGTACAATTACCTTTACATTGCGTTGAGGCAATAAAACTCTGTCTCGTTAGTGAGCGCTGCTCCCGCGTTTTCATTCAGTGTACAACGTCGAAGTCGCGTCGTTTATTCCTTTTAAAATGTGTGACCAACGAGCCACGCGACCTTGGCCTCTGCCCTGACTTCCTTCCTCCACCACGCGCGTTATCCCCTTGGTCAGAGAAAGGCACAAAGTTTCTCACAAACTTACCTAGAGAGAAATTTGGCACTAGTGAGCTGCTGGATTCATGGGAATGACAGTACATGTGAGCTTCGAAATTGACTCGGATTTGTATAGCTCGAAGACGCGTCTGGCTTCATGTTGAAATGATTGACTTCTTACTAAAAGGGCACGTAATCAGCTGTTTATGTGTCATTGCACAGAAACGTGTTTTATTTAACCCTGAAACCTTCTGCGTCGATGTAAAATTTTACACAGCGTAAGAGGTAACCAACAGTCGCTAAACTTAGGAGGCACACGACAAAGCGAGCGTTCCCTCCGCCACTTTTATGTCGTCTGTTTCTTTCTTTCGCCGTTTGCTTGTGCAGTCAAGGTGAGTGTACTTTTATTTTAGAATGGAATACACGAGAATAAGATCTGCTCATAAATGGTTTGTTTTAAGCTTTATCTACGCAGTCGTGTTCGTTTTTGAGCCGAAGCCTCGCTCAACACCAGCCAACACAAGCCTTGTTGACACATATACCGTCATTCCCAGCGCTCCAACGGTGCCCCTTAAGAAATTCGCATAGACGGTGGCGCCACACTTTTCTCTAGGTATTATTGTGAGAAACTCTATGGAGCTAGGGTTACCAACTCTTCTATTAAGGAAGCTGAGACGAAGGAGGGGAGTGCGTACACTAACAGCGAGTCACCAAAAGTAGTTTTCACTATTCCGGTATCTTCAAGACGAATTCGTTGTTCCTTTATGGCTCTGGCCACTTGAAGCACTTCGACTGGCTACGCACTGCTCTTAACAGATCCACTTGATAGACAATGTACTCGTAAGAGTTGCCGCACGTACTTCACGGATAAGTTCAGCTGAAGTAGCTAAAACCACTCGTAGCCCTCACAACTCCACGAAAGCCCTCAAAGCTTCACATCAAAACGTTGATTTGTGTGTGCGATTTGTGCGAACTTCGTGTCTCTTGTCATGAGTTACGTTGTTTTGTGTGCGTGATTTGTGCAAAATTCGTGTCTCTTGTCATGAGGTACGTTGTTTTGTGTGCGTTGTATCGCATAAAAATGTATAACTGGACGATCTGAAACGAATTTGGGACAAGTAACTGACCCGTCGATGAAGGCGTGGGAATGACAGAATGTGCACAAAAGGTCACTACAGTCTGAAATTCGGGATGGCTGGCAACTCTAGCCGAAGCTCGTGCACATGCAAAACCATAACCTGCACTGCAGCTGACTTAGCTTGTCGTGACGGGGCTATCGGCATTTCACTTCGTTCGCTACTATTTGAATGCACATAGTGGTGTGCGTAGCCATCTAGTGCGTTTCGCTTGGTTCGTGACTGACGCGTGCATTGCACGGAGTGATTAGTGTAGCGTTCACGGTGTAAGAATACACCGTGGTAGCGCTAGAGCGCTGAGAGTTTTTGTGGCAATATGTAGCGCTTGTTACACTGCTACATGTGCGGATAGCCAAAACTTCAAACACTGATGGCATCGCCCTAAAATTAAGCTGCTCTCAAAACTTGCATTAGGCAGTGTCGTAAACGCTGGTGATAACTTTCTTTTTTTTTTGCTTTTTTGTGCAGGAACACACATTTTGAAATGTTACTCACAGATGAATTCTAGACCAGACTGCAATGATAGCATGGTAAGGCAAATCTTGTCTTTGTACACGCTACCATTTCAAGCCAAACATCAGGATTCTTCGCTTATGTTCATTTGATTATGAGAACAACTAAGCATACAAGTACGTAAAAAAACACGAGCAGAGGATATATTTCAAGAATCCACAGAACCTATTTGTATCAATATATCAGTAAAGCAGAATGAAATCAGCCGCCGAATGATGAGAATTTATATTTCATCTAAAGAACGCTGAGCTGGTCTGGAAGCAATCAGATTCATTTGAATGTAAATAAGATTAAGATCTGAAGGTGGAAGCAATACTTAATCCCTTGATCGATCGTAGGCAGCGAAAAGCCTGGAGCATAATTACTTCAAGTAGGGAGCGCGGACAAGAACACAAACGTATTAAGAGATGGCAGGGAGATTCTGCTGACCTCTGCTTTGTCATGCTAACTAATGAGGCCTAGTGGGATCCATCCATGTCCTTGTACCTTCACTGCACTTCGCTCCAATCTCATTTTACCTTAAGCACACGGTACGGTACTAAGCAATTGACTTTCTCAATTGAGTTCGGAAGCACAAGAGCGTTTTTAGGATAAAGCTTCTGTTTGCAAAATACTGTGGCTTTATATATGCTGCTTCTTTGGAATTTTCCCTCTTACTTTCCTGTGAGGGCCGAAGCGTTATTCGAATATATATATATATATATATATATATATATATATATATATATATATTCCTTTCGACCAAAACAAATCATTTTTGAAGTAAGGCTCGATTTAAAGACCTTTACATTAGATAGATAGATAGATAGATAGATAGATAGATAGATAGATAGATAGATAGATAGATAGATAGATAGATAGATAGATAGATAGATAGATAGATAGATAGATAGATAGATAGATAGATAGATAGACAGACAGACAGACAGACAGACAGATAGATAGATAGATAGATAGATAGATAGATAGATAGATAGATAGATAGATAGATAGATAGATAGATAGATAGATAGATAGATAGATAGATAGATAGATAGATAGATAGATAGATAGATAGATAGATAGATAGATAGATAGATAGATAGATAGATAGATAGATAGATAGATAGATAGATAGATAGATAGATAGATAGATAGATAGATAGATAGATAGATAGATAGATAGATTGTGTCCTTAGGTGGTTAAGAAATGAATCTCATTTGATAATAGAACCCAAAAATAATTTTAGTGATGAATCACCGCATATTTTTATACCTAGAGTTGTACTATAATTGCGGTGTTTTCATACCAAAATATCTCCATAACTATTTTATAAAAATTCTGCTTCATAGCAGACTTTTCATAGCCTGCTATGAAGCAGACTATGAAAAGTGAATTCATCGCGCATATGAGCCGTGTTCACTGGGAAATCGAAATGGAAAAAGTACGCATATCTGGCAGGTGCCAAGTGTCTCTGTCGCTTTTCATGTGATCAAAGCCTGAGATGTCGCTAAATTTTGCAGCGTTGGGAAGTGCTGTGCAGTGTTGTCTTCATTCGCAGCCAGCTTTGTAAGTGCAGCTGAGGTGTTATCTGTGTTTTATACCCCTGTCATACGTTCACCACAAAACTCTGTTTATAAATTTCTTCTTTTCGTCCAGGAAAATGCAGTTCATGTCACATGGTCTCTATTTCGCCGTGGAAGGAAAATAGAGCGTTTTAAAAAGGGAGTTCGGTAATGGCCATTTCGAGTCGACGGTGTTCTCTCGTTCCCCCATAGCTACTGCTCAGTACTAAAAACACCGCTCTGACAAAGTTGTCTTTGTAACCTCTATTGTAGATTTTCACATTGCACTTTTGTTCGGTGCAGCATCACACACCGTGTAGTGCAAGTTCGAATAATACTTTCGAGGAAATCAGCGTCTGCACCGTCTACGCCAAATGCTTCGCCAAGCCGCCACTGGCAAGTGTTTCGTATATATATTTTTTTACACACGTGCGAGATGCACGCTCGGGTGCAGTGTACTTTCTCGCATACTTTATCGCTTTAACTTTATTAGAATGCATGCTAAACAAAGTCTTCATAGAACGCTTCTGCTTTCGGCTCCGAGCATTGTTATCAAGTTTTTCGCTTTCTACGGGAGACGCTGCTCCCTGCCCCAAGGCGACGGACGCGGAGTCATCCACTGGTCCGCCCAGCCAGAGGTCTGCTATGGCGAGCTCCTCGGTAAATCAGCGCGCCTGGCCCAGAACCAGTGAGGCCAACGGTGATAGTCACTGCATCATGGCTGTGGACGTGGAGCCTTCTGCGGCTATGTCCGACCATAGACCACCTTTGGCAAGCTCGTCGCGGAAACGAAGCACCTGTTCGAGCACCAGCGAGGACACGGAACTGTACTCGGCCACTGGCGACGACTCGTCGGATGACGACTTCGAGACCGTGAGAAGCAGGAAGGCCAAAAGAAGAAGTATCAAGTCGTCTTCACCAGCAGGGACATTAACGTCTCAGTCAAAAGGAGAATGCTGGCCGCACACCATCCTCTTCATGCCCGAGGACTCCACCATCAGCCTTCGAGCAGTAAACAGGCAAGCTCTCTCTATGTACTTTGAGGGGGTAGCACCAAACGACATTAAGGATATCCGGGTGAACACGCGGAAGAATATTCTAGCTGTGGACACAATGACTGCCAGCGCCATAGACAAGCTTCGCAGAGTATCAGATTTGGGAGGCATCAAAGTACGACCGGTTATTCCAATGGACGGTGCCTGCACGGCGGGAGTAATCTACGACATTGATTTGGCCATAGCAAACTCGGACCTCCCAACTCTCATAAAACCAGCGAACGAAGGAGTTCTCATCGCGAATGCACTTCGCCTCGGAAACACCCGATGTGTAAAGATAATGTTCAAAGGAGATTCCATTCCGTCGCATGTCAAAGTGGGACACTTCCAACATCCTGTTCGACCATTTGTCCCTAAACCACTCCAGTGCCATAACTGCATGAAAATTGGTCACATCAAGAGTGTATGTACAAACACCACAGTATGCCCCCGATGCGCTGAGCCGCACACTGCAGACGCGTGTCGGGCTACAAGTCTGAAGTGCAGAAACTGTGATGGTCCGCATGATGCTGCATCCAAGGAATGCCCTCGGATTAAGAAGGAAATAGCCATTATCAAACAAATGGTTAGGGACAATTCAACCCACAGAGAGGCTGCTGAAAGGGTACGGCGGCGACGTAGTCGCCGACGGAGGCGTGGAGGACAGAGTGTTGCGCATAACCCATTTCCTCCGAGCACGAGTGAAGTAGTAAGCACGAAGCGAAAAGAAGTGGAGAAGCTCACAGCTGCGGATGAGTGGCCTACGCTTCCGCGTACACAGCCTGCAAAGGAGCCTCCTGCGAGGCCTCGCCGCCCTACACCTTCCACCGAGTCTACTTCCGTTGAGGATGTGTCAAGGGTCGATCGACAGATCATCCCGATGTTACGATCCCTCGTCGCTGTCATGGCAGACATACTAAGAAGCCTGGGAACTCCAACCGCTCGAAGCGGGTTACAGGTGTTGGACGCGCTGAGCCCAGTCCTCGCCTCCCTCGCGTAGAGTCATGGCAGGAGATCAACAATCGTTCCGCAAAGACGTCAGAGAAGCATCAGTCATCCAGTGGAACGCAAGAGGACTTAGATCACGGATTTCCGATTTTCGTCAGTACGTGTTTTCTAACCTTTTCCCAATCATCGTAATATGTGAACCGAAATTATCAAACCCGATCAGGCTATCTGGCTACGAATCAATCCCGTCCAAAACCCGAAACGAAAGCAGCAAGGTCATTGTGTATATTCGTCGGGAGCTTACCTACATCATTCAACCTGTGTCGCCTCATGATGAGAACCAATATGTTTGCCTGACTGTGAAGCAGAAAACCCTCACCTTCACATTAATAGGTGTCTACTTATCTCCCTCAGCCCGTTTTGATTGCCAAAGACTGGATGACATTCTTTCGAGCGTCCCGGATCCGTGGATAATTATAGGAGACTTCAACGCCCACCACCCAATCTGGGGAAGTTCAAAAGTCAATACCACGGGCCGGAGGCTGGCTTCATTTGTATCGACTCATGAACTGTCTCTACTTAATGATGGGAGCCCTACATTTCTGCGAGGATCAACATACAGCAGCTGTTTGGACTTGACGTTCGTGTCACGTCGCTTCGCCACAAGCGTTAAGTGGTTTTTAGACATCGAGACACATGGTAGCGATCACATCCCCAGTTATCTCACCATCGAAGGCTTTGCTAGCGACCACCCGCCGAAAACCGTACGGAAGATCGATCTTTCAGCATTCAAAACCAACATTGAACACGCTTGTGAAAAAGGCTTAACCTCTGACATTGAGCAAGCGATCAAACAAGCAGCGCAGAGTGCGATGCGCACGCTGGCATATTCTTCAAAGCCCTCAGAAACGGACATGGAGTTAGAGCGACTCCGTGCGACTCGTCGGCGTGCGGAGCGTAGATATCGACGCACAAAATCCATTCAAGATCTACGGATGGCCAGGCGCATGCAAAAGAAGATCCAGCGTCGTATAGACAAACTGGAGTTTCAACGGTGGGCGAAATTTTGCGCGAGTCTAGACCCTCGCAAACCGCTTTCTCAAATATGGCGAACCGTGCGAGGCCTACGCACATTTCCCCAACAACGTTTTCCGTTTAAAGCCTTGGCCCTTTTCCAAAATAGAAGGGATATCGAGGTAGCGGAAGATTTTTGTAGGAAGATTGCGGGCCCACCAAATTGCACAGAAGCCCTTACTGCTCATTACACGCCACATTCACTTGACCCGCACCTGGACCTGCCTTTTTCAATGGAAGAACTGAATGTGGCTCTTGCTTCATGCAATCGATTGTCATCGCCTGGCCCGGATGACATATCATACCGCCTATTATGCAATCTCGGTGATCGAGCACGAAGTGCTTTGCTGGAAGTATTCAATGAGTCTTGGAGAGATGGAACGGTCCCCAGAGAGTGGAAAACAAGCCGGTTGGTTGCACTTCTCAAACCTGGAAAATCGCCTCTAGAGCTGACATCATACCGCCCAATAGCGCTGGCTAGTTGCGTAGGGAAGCTGATGGAGCGAATGATCCTTGCCAGACTCGAGTGGTTCCTAGAACGCCATAGAATATATCCAGACGCCATGGCCGGTTTTCGTCGTCTTCGGAGCTCCATTGACAATGTCATTGACCTGGTGACCTACGTACAACACCAGAAAATGAGCAGACGGTTATCTGTCGCACTATTTTTAGATGTCAAAGGAGCATATGACAATGTTTCTCACGAAGCCATACTTGACGCCCTCGAGTCAGTTGGTTTGGGTGGGCGAGTGTACCGCTGGATCCAATGCTACCTACATATGAGATCATTGTTTATGCAAACTGATGATGGGCCGACTTCTGAACATTATACACACCGTGGTGTTCCTCAAGGTGGTGTATTGAGCCCCACACTGTTCAACCTGGTTCTGATCGGTCTCGTTGAACGCATACCAGATTCCGTGCAGATATCTCTCTATGCAGATGATATTTGTGCCTGGACATCAGGTGTAACACGTCCTCAGGTACGTGCGAGACTCCAGAAAGCAGCGAATTCAATATCGGCGTACCTTAGAGAACAAGGCCTCGAGATTTCTCCTGAGAAATCGGCGCTGGTCGCGTTCACGCGGAAGGCAATGACGTCATATCCCATCGCCATCAATGGACACAGTGTCTGCTACGCCAGGACCCACAGGTTTTTGGGGGTCACGATCGATCGAAATCTCTGCTGGAGTCCCCATGTGGCCACTCTAAAGAAGCGCCTAACGGCCATCGCACAACTTTTCAAGTTCCTCGGAGGCAAAACGTGGGGCACATCAGTGCACGCGATGTTGCATTTGTACAAAACGCTGTTTCTGGGGTACCTGCGGTATAGCTTGCCGGTTCTGACGAACGCTTGCAAAAGCAGTATACGCACAATAGAAAACGCCCAGGGCCAGGCACTCAGAGTTTGTCTTGGATTACCACGCTGTACATCAACAGCGGAAACCATCGCAATCGCCAAAGATCATCCGGCCACAGTGCACATTACTTTGGAGGTGCTTAGAGCTCATATTAGACACCTAGCTCGCGCCCCTGCCCACCACCTAGCTTCGCTTCCAGAAGATCGACCGAGTGCCTCCTTCTGTAAGAGAGTATTGACTTTCCGTGAGTGCCTTCCAACAGTCTACACACCTCCGGAACGGATACTAACACCTCCTTGGTGCTTGGACCGACCAAAACTGCGCTTGACAGTGCCGGGGATTCGCAAGAAGGCGGAGCTCTCGGCGCCAGCTTTAAAGCAGATGATTCTACTCATGCTACACGAAGAATACAAAGATCATGTCAAACTTTACACGGATGGCTCGACAACTGTTGGAGGATCTGCAGGAGCTGTGATCTTCCCAGCAAGAGCCGAAACCATCCAGTTCAGAACGTCACACAAAACGACATCGACAGCCGTGGAGCTCGCGGCACTCCGCAGCGCACTCCGCAGGATTGACCAAGAGACACCACAAAAATGGAGCATTTTTACTGATTCGAAACCAGCTCTCCAATGTCTACACAATACTCTACGTCGTGGACCTCAAGATCAATTGGCGCTCGAAATACGACAACTGTACCATCACCTAATAGACGAAGGACATGACATATCTTTTCAGTGGTTACCAGGCCATTGCGGCATCATCGGTAACGAGCATGCCGACAATGCAGCTAAGAATGCTCACGAAAATGGAGTGATGGAACCTATTCCACTATCAAGAAGCGACGCAGCAGCAAAGATTAATACGCTTGCGCAGGATGTCGCAAGGTCTATGCGGAATACGCCCGGTTTTCTCCACACCCGTCTTCACCGCCTGGACCCATGCCTACGACTTACTATTCCATCTGGCCTACCCCGATCCGAGACGACCCTTCTCTGCCGTATGTGGCTTGGGGTGTCTTTCACGAACGCTTTTGCCTGCCGCATCGGAATGAGAGACAGCGCTACATGCGACCATTGCGACAATGACGAAACAATTGAACATATTTTATGTCAGTGCCCCCAGTACAGCTCTCAGCGACAGTCCCTCTCAGCAGTGTTTGCTCGCCTCGACGACCAGCCATTTTCTGAGCAGTCAATCTTGTAATGTCGGAAAGATCGAGCTTCATGCCAGAAAGCAACGAAGGCGCTGATGAAGTTTCTGCGAGCGACCCGCCTCGTAGAACGATTGTGACACTACTGTGTGCGAGTGTGTGTATGTGTGTTTGTGCTTCTCTTCCTCCCTTTCCCCTTACCCTTTCCCCAGTGCAGGGTAGCAAACCGGATATGTTTTCTGGTTAACCTCCCTGCCTTTCCGCATTAAAATTTTCTCTCTCTCTCTCTCTCTCTCTCTATGCTAAACAAAAAATAGACACGAGTACTTAGCTTTAAAGGCGATTACATATGTGAAAGGTGGGATGTTCCGACAAGCGCAGCAGCACCGTTTCGGTCCGGTGCGGCTCCCGTCGAAAGCTTGCACTAAGCCGTGTAGCATGATCGCAACGCCATTCTCGCAAAGCTTCATTAAGAAGTTGGATGCTGAACGGAGGTAAATGGAGTTCTGGGGCTGCCGTGTGACAGCGGTAAGAATATTTAGCAGGAATAACTTATTTAAGAGTGTAAATCCTGGAATGTGCAATAGGCCGCGTACCCTGTGTGTTATTCATAGCGAGACCTCATGCCTTGGGATGAAAATTATGTGGTGCACCCTTTGGGTGCAAGTAAATGTGTACTTGAGTAAAAACATTTTCCTGGAAACAGCTCAAAATTTGCACGCTTGCAGTCATATTTATTCTATCTGCACGAACACAATAAAGTAATTTTAGTGCTCTTTGCCTGTGAGTCCACTTTTCTTACGTACATGTTAATATGTCGATCCCATTGCAGCCTGTTCGAATGCGAACAAGACCACTGCCCAGTGAAGGGCTTTGAAAAGGCGGTAAACCCACTCTTCCCATTTCTGACCGCGATTCTTGCGCAGGATCACAACGCCCATCGTGCAGCCGATCGCCACACCGACAAGGTGAGGAAGAGTGCCCACACTCGGAATGTGATTCAGGTAGTACGCCTGAGCCGCGTCGGCAACGGTGTAGATTAAAACCACGATTACGCGTCCGACCACGCTGCCAAATTGGGAGTGGTTAACCAAGACGTCGACCACGTGCGCCCAAAGTACGGCATAAATGGCTGCTGAGGCACCCACAGTGAAGCCATAGCGGCAGACGTAAGTGATTTGAGCAGCGGTGAAGGCTCCTGCAGAGTAGATGAACGGTATCTTCCAGGGGCTATGCAAGAAGCTGATTGGTAGGCAGACCAGCATCTGGATGACCACGCTGGCCGCCAGTGAAAGGCCGTTGAAGCTGACGAGAACGAACGACAAGTTGCGCCAGAACTCGCGCTTACGCTCCATCACGAGGACGAGCTTGTCTTCGAAGCGCATGTAGTCTTCGATTTCCTTGGTGCTTGTCGGACAGCATCGGTACAGATACAGGACGTACGTGACGATCTGCGTCATTGTGATGAGGACGAAGAAGAGAACCTGGAAAAAAGCATAGACATCCTCAATACTTTAGTTTCCTAAAAGAAATCGAATTGGGCAAACAAAGTTAGAAATATGGCGGAATCTTCCCACCACAAATTTCTGGTGGGAACCTCACCTTCCAGTCTTAATTCATCAGTAAACTCAATGAGGTTGATACAAGCACACAAATATGACCCATTGTTGCGATATAACTGATTCGTGGGTTGTTTAGATGACCGAGGAAGAAGAAACTGACTGAAAGAAATAGAAGTGGGCCCGTATAGCGTATGCCGGCAGGCGGCACGCACAGTATGCTCTAACTAAGCGATTTATTCGAAATGATTTCCAAAGATAAATGACCAAACTTTTCAATGACCAGCCAGTAATCAGCAGCAAGTTGTTTGTTCTGGCACATATCTAGCCACACATGTGGTTTTCCCTGCCAGACGCCAGCCAAAATATACTTGGTAACCCATCTTAACTCTACTGTCAGATTATTTATTTTGTGAGATATGTTTATGTTTAGATGAAAAAGCTCCATTGTGGTCCTTCAAGGCAAGTGTTAGTAGCGCCCTACCGCGGTGGTCTAGTGGCTAAAGTACTTGGCTGCTAACCCGCCGGTCGTGGGATCTGATCCCGGCTGCGGCGGCTGCATTTCCGATGGCGGCGGAAACGTATACGCCCCTGTGCTCAGATTTAGTGTACGTTAAAAAACCCTAGTTGGTCTAAATTTCCGAAGCCCTCCACTACGGCGTCTCTCATAATCATATGGTGGTTTTGGCATGGTAAACCTCACATATCAATCATGTGTTAGTAGCGAGCCGTTTCAGCATCACAACAGAAAGGCTGAGTTTGTCTGCCACGTCGAGTTCTGCAGTTGCACATCCCATAAAAGTTCATCGAGGTGGGGCTGCGTATAAACGCACCCAAGCTTGAAGAAGTGATGTCTGGATCGTGGTTATTCAAAATGGGAAATCGATTAAAGAAAAAGAACATATGATTTATTGCTGAATCAAGATAGAATTCAAGTCTGGCATCTCGAAGTTGGCCTGGGCGTACGCCGCGGACATGGTTTCAAGACCTTGCCTTGAAATGTCTCAAGGAAACAGCTAACAAAAATTTTGCATGGTTACGTGTCAGGCTCCGTACTTCGTTTTCACTACTGGCGCATTCATTACAAGGTAGTGAATGTTAATGTATGCCCACCTGTGTAAGGTGTTACGTATATATAACGAATTATTCGTGGTGCATGCATGATGATGAAAAGAGGTAGGATAAGTAGACGCAAAGATAGAAGCACTCTTCGCCTCTGCTTATCATGTCCATTTCCTCTATCGTCAATGCACCGCGAATAATACCTATATAATGAACCCTTGCCAACTCTCCCGAGATTCGATTTTTACCTGTATATTTTGTGGTGCAAATTTACTTCCCATCTCGAAAGTAAAGCAGTTCAATGTGAACCATGTCTCGGCGAAGAATGTTGGCACTCACTCAGACTCACTCAAGAAATACATTTTGCTATGAGAGCTCACTCGGACTCAGATTCACCGATGTTTTTTTTTTTTTTGAACAGAACTCACTCGGATTCACACTCCCTAAACCATTTCTCAGCTGGACTGACTCGGACTCAATTTCGCCAAAGTATTGCTCAGCCCGACTCACTCAAACGCAAACTCAGCTTGGCCAGTGTCTAAAGGAGTCTGAGTAAGTCTGCTGGCATGAAATTAGCTTTTCTGGTGATGGTATGAATGATCTTAAACGCTAATATTTCACATAATGGGTATTCTACGATACGTCTTTTGACCTTGCGGCTTCAAATACGGGTTATCAGTGGTTGCAATTCAGTCAGGACATTTCTGTAAAAAAATGGCGCCCGCATCTTCCCATGGGGAGAACTCGAGTAAATTTGTACTCGAGTGGTGGGGGTATCGAGTGGTGGGGGGTATCGCGTGAATGTTGCGTCTACTCAAGTCAAGCAAAGCGTCAAGTCAAGTGAAAGCCAAGTAAAGGCACCCTTCATTAAATTATACATACCACCCGCATTCGAGGGAGACGAGACGAGGGCCGAGACGAGCCGAGCATGCGCAGTTGGGGTGTGGACGGTGCCTACGACGAAACGCGACATCCTGCGACTAATAAATGCTGCGCATTTAAAATACGCGACTCACAAGAGAGATCAAGAGCATTCCCGTGAGAGAGTTTGTAGGGGGAAGTCTTGGCACTGCCCATCCTCCGCAACTGATGTCCCTGATCAAAAATACTGACATAGCACACGAACACTTATGTGCTGAAATATGTGCGAATGAGCTTGGTTACAAACGTGAGTGACTAGAGGCTGGTATTAATGCTCATAGGCCGCCAGATAGAGCCATAGGTCGGCGATAAATGATGAAGCTCGCTCAGGCTCATTCAAGAAGCATATGCTGCGCTTAGGGTTCACTCGGACTCAACGTCATCAAACTATTACTGACCCGGACTCACTCAGACACAGACTCACGTCTCGGTGTCAGTCGGAGTCAGCCTCAGTGGGCCGACTATGAGTGAGTTTGGCAACCTACGAATGGAAGTGCTGGTATGGCTCGACTGTGCTTGCAATATCAAACGCAGCCCGCCATTTCAAACATTGTCCAGAACGTCGCGAACTTTTACCTGAAGCACGAAGAGCGGATAGTCGACCATGGCGCAACGCACCGCCCTGGCTCGCTGCAGATTCCCAGCGTAGACGTTGGCGGCCGCCGTGACGACCCTGTGGAACCGCTTCTGCCTTACGGTTGAGGGACGACCAGAGGTTGTGATGAGGAGGAACTGCTCCAGCGTGAGCCAGCTTTTTTCGTCTTGGTCCACGAGCTCGCTAAGCTCTTCAATGACGCTCGCAGGGCACTTGGCCATCGGCGTGAGGAACGCCCTCAGTTCCACTGCGTAGGCCTTGTCGCCACGCTGCAACTTTCGGTAGATATCGGTCCAGAAGGGAATCTCTTCCATCCATATCTTCTGCTCTCTGGCGGCCGTCATGCTGTTGCCCATGTTCGCAATGACGCAACAAAACCTATTCTTTCAGGTAAACCACGGCAGCTGTCTGTCGGAACTGATCAAGTCTGTCGATGCACGCGTACGCCACTGTTGGGAAAGAGCAACCTCGAGGAGCGAGTCGATGGATGAGGCACTACAGTGCCGGGCGCATCTTAGCTTTTTGAATGTGACAGCGTATGCAGATGGGCCACCATCAAGGACACCATAGGACACTCGAGCACCGACTTTGTTTCTAGTACACCTGCCGCCCAAGCCGATATCAGTTTATGAATCTTTCATGGGTTTTATTATTTTTTTCGCACAATCTTGTTCAAGTCTAGAGCACGAAACAACACACGTTGCTATGGTGCGCAGTGAGGAGGGTGACACTGCCATGCGTTTTGTTGATCACATGTATTGATCAGCTTATTAAGGGTACCGAGATGTGCTAGGTGCCCTGATGCTATCTGATGTACATCTGCGTCTGAAGTTTTAGAAATTCGGCATATAATAAAGAAATGTCAGCTGAACCTCATTACTTTGAAAGAAAGATTTTTTTCCTGGGGAGTTAGTTTTTTATTATAGGTTGCCCCAGCCACGTGTGTTTATAATAGTTGTAGAAAGAACCTTAGAGTTTCGCCTGGCTTAAAGCAATAACGATGTTTCTGATACAATATACTTGTTCTATAAATATTCTAGTGTTCGTCTTGTGGCTGCTTCTGTATCGGCTACATCTGTGTCTCATAATTCTCACAATGTTGCGGATTTCTCACCGTGTTAGAAGTACGTAGACTAGGGTGTAACTGTAAGAGCACTACTAGTTTGTTTTCGAAAGCAGTCTATGTAAATAATATAACGCACAGGCAGGGAAGGCCTGAATTAAAAGCAATATTTTTAATTATTTATATGCAAAACGATCGAAGGCACGCTTGTACGCCAACTGCCAAACAGTTTGATAAAGTTTTCGACAGTTCTGATATAGCGAAATTGGTCCACAATTTTGATAAAACGAGGTCATAAGAAATCATGACTAAGCTTCAAGAATTAGGATCTGCTTGACGTTTTGCGAGCTTTAAAATTTGCGGCAAAAATGCATGATTTATTGAAGACGCAAGTAACAGATTATATTTAAAGTGGTGGGCTCAACAGTCCATTGACTCAGAAGATAGCTATAAGGTTACACTGCCTACAGCGTACAAATGCTTATTTATTCATTTTTTTACGCAGTGTCAAAATATGCACGATTACAGTGGCACGTTTTTTTCGCGACAAAGCCAGACGTCCAAGGAGAAAGTATCTGTCGTTTGGAGGACCAGCATGCCAGCAAAAACTGTACCGCAGCCTTTCTTTACACTTCTTAGGCTTTCGGCTTGAACTTAAGCTCACGGAGTGAAATTTGTGTGGTGTGCTCGAGGTGGTCCAATATTATACGCGTTCAATATTGGGATGACTGACTGACATGGCATGTCGTGTCGGTGTAAAGCGTGATGTCCAGCTCCACCGTAACGAAAATAACTGAAAGACGGGCTATTCTGCAACTTACGGTGGAATCGTAACTGAGGTGGCAAGAACAATGTTTTCTGCTCATTTGTTCGCCTAGTGCGCCAACAATGGCAGCACTGCGAACCGCGCCGGTGTGACCTAAGAGAGGGATGCGTGCGCTTTTGTCTGCTACGTAGGCCCTGTGGTAAGAATCAACCATGGACCTATCACTTAGTTATCGTGTGTACCCTGCCTACTGACGCTATTCACTCAATCATTGGTTTCTGCTTTTGACGCTCGTTTCAGGAGCACCGCGCTTTGTTTCTTAGACCTGCGGCTGCTTGTCTCCGCGGCGAGTGCTGCACATTGATGAAGTAAGTACTGCTTTGTACCTTAGTGTACATCGCACGCCCATGAAAAGGGCGTTAGCTTTCACAACTATCCTAAGAACCCGAAGCGAAAAAAGAATCGGATAGACAATCTCAGTATGGGAAAGCGTCCCTCACCTTCCTAAACCGCGTGCAGCAAGAACTTCGCTGACAGTGACTTCTGCGATACCCGCCATGCGTGCCACTCTTCTTTAAGCTTGTAACCGTGTTTGATAGACTCGCTTGTATTTCAGCCATTTATTGCACGCCAGAAACAAGCATAGGCGACTTATACCAGGTGGGGTGCCGTCCCAACCCTACCGCGAAGGCCCCTATAGAAAGGAAGCCCACGACGTGGCCTCGGAATCGCCTCCCTGGTAAGCGTGCTTTGTGAGCGCCACTGAGCGGCATTGGGTATCTGAAACTACGGCTTTATTTGATTGGTGCACAACCGCGGGCACGTCTGCGTAGAGCACATGAGATGCCAATTTCCTATCTAGGGATCTTAGGTTTTTGCTCTGCGGGGCGACACCTTGAGGCAGTTTCGGACTCTGACGCAGTCGCATTGACTACTGTTGTAGGCAGCACACGCTTCTGACAAAGCACGTGAGACCCCGCAAATGTCTCTATGTGTCGGAGCACCAACCAAAAAGCTGCTGCTGGGGAATTCAACACAAATGTGGTGACCATGGTTGTACGTATATACGTGGTTCACTCTTGAAGACGAGTGCGTGCCTAGCAGACTGCTTATGGTAAATTTGTAAGCGAAAGCTGCTGCCGCTGTTTAGTGGGCATTCTCAGAAGGCTATCACCTCAGGCGGTGCATACACGTTCTAAAAAGCGGAGCTCTTCAAGCGTTTCTTGATGTCGTGTACTTGAACCGAAACTCTACCGACCTTGCCTTTGCCACGTTAATCTCTGTCGGCCTGTGCATGTCATATATAATCAGCGATAACTATTTGGTATATCCTAATACCTAAGCGATGACCATGTGTGGTGTCAATTCGAACTATTTCACATATTGCTCTCACTTAAGCAACATTACTGAGCTGAGACCAGCTGCAGTCATTTGCACTGGCCAGGGTGTGCAACGACCCGCCCTTGCCCCCTCCCCCGGCTTCACAAACACCTGTCCCTCAAGCCCCCGATTACAGCGAGTCTACACTGGCTTGCGCCGGCAATTTAGACAAAACGCTGCCGTCGCCCATTACTACAATTCAAGCAAGAATATCTAAAATTCGGTAACTTGATGCTACCTCACATTTCTAGTAAATTTTGTGAACGATCGATTTACTGGCGAAGCAGTAATATAAACAGCTGCCCTGCAGCTATTGTTTCGTGTGTAGTTTGCGAATGCCAGAGTGGCAGAAGTAATGAGCGATTATCTAAAATATGTCACTAGTGAAAACTTTATCACTAGTAAAAAATCTAGTGAAAAAACATGTCACTAGTAAAAACTGTCATTAGAGAAACAACGCAGAAAAAATATTGTTACGGGGAGAAAAGGACGACGGTGCAGTTAGCAGCGGTTTGTTGCGGCGTGGCAGGCCCGGCTCGCCGAGGCACGAATGGAGACCTTTCCGATGCATCCTCGTATTGCTCTTGGGCAGACATAGCAGAGGCAGCCAAGGAGTGTCCGCTACGGAGAATCGTCGTGATGGTGAAAGGGAGGCCCCGCACTCTCCACCAAAATGTTACGAAGGGAAAAGGCGTCGTAGAGTATATTCAAAAGGTGTATATAAACACGTAACGTGAGACATACAAGCCAGAGCCAAGTCCACGTGGATATCAGTGAGCGTTGTTCCATATGATGATGGTGATGGTAATGATGATACCACAGCCATGGCTCGTACCCACTCAGGGTTATCGGCAAAGAATCGATGACGTTATTCGGTGAGATTTTTTTATACTCAATATCGAAACCACCCACCAGAGAAAAAAAAAGAAAAGACACCCTTGGCAGAATGAAAGAAGTGCAATAATTGTTTGTCACTCGTTCAGATCAGACAATCATTCACTACATTGACTAGAAATTAGCGTGGTTAAACAAAGCTCCTGCTTATGTTGGAATAATTTTGCAGGAATAAGAAACAAGCAACTGAAAGCTTAATGTTACTCTATGGTTGTCCTTCTTTTTGCTGTCTTCCTCTTCATCTCCGACGGCGCTTCGTAGAACCATCATAAAAAGAGAAACTGAATGATCACTGTTCGTCATGAACTCGATCACCACAGAGACGTTGTTTGGTGGGTTCGCAAGTCTACTTGTTTGCAGGACTAGAGCCTCGACGGTGATGCGGTTCCAGTAAACGGCCTCAACCACGCATTGAAAAACGTGGCCTTCGTCTTACACAGCTTCGCCGTCAGCGACACCAGGAACTTTCGGAAGGTTGATCTACATACGTGTAGATGCTGGAGAAAGGCACGCTTACTGAAATGTCGAGAAAAAACACTAATTAGTATCGTAAGGGGGAAGGCCCCGCCACGGTGGTCTAGTGGCTAAGGTACTCGGCTGTTGACGCGCAGGTCGCGGGATCAAATCCCGGTGGTGGCGCTGCATTTTCGATGGAGGCGGAAATGTTGTAGACCCGTGTACTCAGATTTGGGTGCACGTTAAAGAACCCCAGGTGGTCGAAATTTCCGGAGCCCTCCACTACGGCGTCTCTCATAATCATATAGTGGTTTTGGGACGTTAAACACCACAAATCAATCATCAATCGTAAGGGGGAAGCTTTAGACGACGAGTGAGAACACATAGTTTCACTTTCTCACCAGCAATGCAGTCAGTGCAAGCGGCGTGCTCGCTGGCTGTCCGGGAAAAATCATAACCTTGTTGATTGAGCACGAAACTAAAACGAGTTCATAATTGCACTCAAGAACGTACGTTGCAGGCGTTTGTTGACTCCCTTAAGACTGTTCGTTCGGCAAAGTTCCCACCTGAAACAGACTATTCGCGTACAGTAAGTAGTTCTTGAGTAATTCGCTCTTGAGGAAAGAGAAAAGGCAACTAATTTCCACCTGCGTGATTGGCGACATGGTGCAGTGCCTTGTAAAGTGGGGCAAGAATATAAAGAAGAATAGTAGAAATAGAAAGAGCAGTGGCTGCTGCTGTGTGGTTGAAAGCGGAGTTCACGCTATCAAGTCACACGCGAGAGCGCGCCACTCCAACATCTCTGGGTTAATAGGTAAAAGCCCTATAGTGTGGATAGAAACGCGGGATAATGTTTGCCTCTGTTAGTGACACCATTTCACCAGCGCTAGGTAGATACGAAATCAGTTCGCCTATAAGAAAGTTTATGATCAAGATCCGCGTCACAAATAGGAACGCTTGCGTTGCGCTGAGTTCAGCACAGGTAGCCCAACTACCAGACCAGCCAGCGCGCCACCGTAGTGACCGGCGTAGCTCAAAAGCTGGCCATGGCGGTTTTGGGGGCCCCGCACGATCGAGTACAGGTCATTCAAGTAAACGAGAAGCAGCATGGCTATTCTGAGCCCGGCAAGTTCCATGTCGCGTATGTTGCTTAGGACGTGTGCCAAGTGCGCCGTCTGGAGGGAGTACACTCCGCTCGAAGAACCGGCAATGAAAGCGTCAGGGTTCAGCAACGACTGCGCCAGCGGACCGCAGAGAAGACCACTGACGTATACGAGCATTATCGGCCACCAGGAGTGGACCACTTCAAGCGGGAAGGCGAAGGCGATCTGGAGGAACACGTTGCTGCCGATGTGCAAGAAGCCGTCGTGCACCAGCGAGTAAGTCAGGAAACGCCACAGTTCACGTCGCTTGCGTGGATTGAAGATGAGAGAGGTGTTGCAGGGTAAATGGCAGAGCTGGCGGTCCTGGGTGGATTCGGAGCAGGAAGGGACTGCGCAGTGATAGGCAAATGTGGCAACCTGCAGTTAAA
The DNA here is from genome assembly GCF_043290135.1 of Rhipicephalus microplus. Lineage (NCBI taxonomy): Eukaryota > Metazoa > Arthropoda > Arachnida > Ixodida > Ixodidae > Rhipicephalus > Rhipicephalus microplus. The sequence goes on from NC_134702.1 coordinate 62,710,650, forward strand.
AAGAAAAGGCTTACTATTCAGAATTCAGGAGCCATTTTGTTTCTCTTGGGAAAATGGCAGAAAGCGAAGATTGGCGTGTGCGTACGGCTTTTACTAATCTTTTTTTTATTTATAGCATTGCGCAATTCTCCCTTCTGTCTGTTTCCTTCTTTCATGCCGGCAAGTATACCTCTTTCATTCCCGGAGCGCACAGTACAATGACACAAGTTGTGTGCACACTTCTGAAGTTCGCGTTATGGCATAAGCGTAGTTTTTGCATCGCTTGCGTTGGCTCTGACACCGTGGAACGCGGGAGTTAAATTTTCGCGTTTGATGAGGCACCTAAGGATCCTGCCTTAAAACAAAACACGGCTACAGTGTCCGTTGTGGCGCATTGTCGTAGGGCATGCAACGTACCTGCACCAGGGAGACGATCAGGATGAAAAAGGGAAAGTGAGTAACGAATCCGCAAGTCGTGGAGCACATGTTCACTCTGATCGACCTATCAATGCATCCCGCTGCTTCCGTGTCCACAGAGAGACTCGCAACACGCTTCAGTATGGCATCTTGGCGACGGCGCCTTCCTACGACGAGTACGGTCGAGAACCGCAGGACGTGCAGTATCCAGGGCCTCGATTCGAGGTACTTGCCGGAGCGGTAGGCGTCCCGACACTCCCGCAAAGAGAGCGAGTCCCTGCCTTCGGCTTCAGAACTCTCCACGTACTCCTTGAACAGGTCCCCCGTGGGGCAGCAGCCGAGAACACGCCTCAGGTCGCTTACTCGAAATCTCGTCGTGGTCGGCGCCGGCGCACTCATCAGCAGATCGACGAGCTCCTGGTAGTCACCGGTATGCCTCATTTCTGTTCCGCATTTATTCCACGGTTGTTCTACGTCAGTCGTTCTGGGCGTGTCCAAGACAAGGGCGTGCTCGGCGGATGACTCCATGTCTTCTTCTTTTGTGATGATGATGATGGTTCTGTGCAATGTCATGCGCCCAAAATAGCTGATTAAGAATCAGCCTGACCGGAGGACACGTGAATCGAGTATTTATTAAAAAGAAGGAGGATTTCTAGACAAAAAAGAATGGTTTATGCCTCTTTCTCGGAATTACGTATTGACATGGAAGTCAGAGGTGATTTATAAAATTTTAGGCTCTTTCGGACACTGAAAAAGACAAGCATGTAAACTTTAATTGTGGAGCAATATGGTTGAATTCTCTATAAGCATCCTTCACACGCAAATCAAGGATGTTTAAAAAGGTAAGTAAAAAGTAATTCGGGAGCTCCTGCTCTAGCAAGGAAATGGATGTGCCTGGCGTACTAAGTTTTCCTTTCATATTCATTTATTTATTTCTTTGTTTTTATTTATTTGTTTATTTATTTATTTCACTTTGCGTGATGCTACCTTTGAGCTGTTTTCTTCCTCCATGACGGAAAACGAAGATTCGTCCACGACAAAGCAGCGCAACACTGGAATTGCTACAGGACGTATCGGCGGTCATGTGCTCATATTGTCACGTGCTTGCGACGGTGGAGAAGGCTGCAAAAAGACTGATAAATACGGAACTATTCATTTGGATAAACCTGAGCCCGTAAAATGAAAACTTAAGATACAAACGATGCACGCTGAGCACTGGCTGATAACGTTGAGAACAGGCGTCAACCGTGGAGTAATGTGCCAAGTGGTAAAAAGCGTCGGCATTTGTACATGTGCCATCGAAAATTCCAGCGTTATCGCTTGTGGCCACCTAAGTTCTTGAATAAGCTCGAATGTTCGCATTGTGTGCGTAATTTTATCGGTAGGTTCCAAGCACGTGGTTCCAATATAATCTGAAAGGTTCCCAGTCATTTAGGCGTGGTTTGCGCGAGGAAGTAGTGACACGTGTAATGGGCCACCAAAGTAAGTATTGCAAGGAAAAAGGTGACTGTGGCAATATCCAAGTGGCAAAGAAATGGGGAAACGTGCAATGACCAGCGACCACGATAAGAGATCAGATTGAGATATCAGAAACATTCGATTGACGACAAGCCAGCGATGCAGAGAGCATCGATGATTGAAATACGCAGAATTCAAATGTGCACGTTGCTGGCATACTTGCGGAAGCCACACTACTGTGTACTCGCATGCGCCAAATATTTCGTGCATGACATTACTGAAAAATGACAGTGATACAAGTTTTCTGCCCAGAGGAGTGTGGCAAAGGTAGCTGTCTCGGGCGAGGGGGACGCTCTGTTTTTTTAGATATTTTGTGAAAAGGGCCTCATCAAGTGTGAGGCCCACGGGACGGCTTCATGCTCTCCCATAGTAGAACACCTATATAGCATTATAAATTGTTGCCCACTTTTTTTGAACATGCTAACGTGAAGCGAGCGCATGCCTCTTTTAACGCGATAGCGTTAGAGAGCTAGTGTCACATAAAACCCGCCGCCGGCGTCGGCCCCGTTGATTGTGAGCAAAAAGTCGTCTGTGCGTCTGTGACCGCAAAATCAAGCTACCGAGATAGGCGCTGGAGGCCGCTACTTGTCCACGCGTGCGCGCACGATCACACTGAAAAAGCCGCGCATTCAAAGAAAAAAAAAAGTGCTCAACGTCACGAGGCGCGGTAGTTTCTTGCCCTGTCACCCCTCCCTGCTTAGCTTCCAGCGCTTTCGCCGCGACGAGAGAAAATATAATGCAATTCCAGCATGCGACAAACCTTTGTAACTTCACTCGCACTGGACGGATTCATAAAATTTTTGCGGCGTTGACTTCGTCAGGCAATAAGCTCTTCTAGTAAATTAATTCCATGATTACTTGAAAAAGTGTTTCAGGACCCCTTTAACGCATTTCGTTCGACAAGTTTCATGACGGAAACGAGTCAGTTCAATTATAATAGCGCTCGCTGGTCCAATCTACAGTGTGCGTGTTTGTGTGCATGCATGTGTATGTAACAAAACATATTAATAAGTATACACTTAGTGGTTGAAGGGTGCACAAGGTGCCGGATTTCACTATCGCGTTCAACTCTTAAAGGCGAAGCCTAAGAGTCCCCCAGTTTTTTTTAACTCGAAAACATTCTCTTTTATGCTGGTTGCCACTATGAGATCAAGTTGTCTCTATGAATTTGTGTAAATGGGTTAATTTTAAAAACATGTTCACTATTCTCGACGAACGGGACATATTATGTCAAGTATTCATGATTTGACCTCCACTAAAATTTGCAGAGACATTGGCGCTTTTTGAAAAAAACCCCTAAGGATAAATACACATTTATCAGTACCCACCCGGAAACTTTTGCCCTAATAAACTTGAGGGTTGTTGGAGGAAAATCCTTCCTTTCAATTCGTACATGCTAAAATTGTTAATAAATGGTTCTGAAAAATACGTGTTCTATTCTGCATGTGCTTATTTTTTTAGTGGGTCGAACGAGCGGTTCAAAGTGAGGTGCTGGATGTTGACAGACAAGGGCTCCGTTATTGAGTGGGAGAGACAGTACACCTGCGCCACACTTTACAAAACGAGGAACGCGGGACTCTACCTGCGAGCGCGCCGCAAAAGATGCTCATCGGCCTCTCTGTCATATGCGCTCCGCATCCCATAAAAACATTTGGCGAGATGAGCGCGCGCATCACAGTCCGCCCAACGGAACCCTATTCACTTCGACCGCAGCACCACCATAATATTTTTACACACGCCGCGCCGGACCCCCTGGAGCCGGCTCGGAACCGGTAGCTCGGACCATAGAGTGCACTCAAACACTTCTTCTAGCTAAGGATGGTGGCCCCGCTGGCCATACTAGGCCCGTATTCACAAACATCACTTATCCTTAACTTATGAGCTAAGTAACCGATCGCCACTTGACGCGTTTGACAGACCATCTTGCAATTAAGATAAACTTAAATCGGCCATTAAGTACCAGAAAGAGAAGTACAGCTACTGGCTACCTCAAGTGCTACTTTCATTGTTTTTAGGGACGAAGCTCCTTAGGCCGCGTTCACACTGAGCATTCCGGCCGCCGAAAGTGCTCCGAATCCGGTTCGGCGGCGGCGAGAGCCGCTGAAAGGGCTTTCACCACGCCGATCGCTCTCGGACCGATTTTTGCGGCGTCTGCCGCCGAATCGGTCACCGCGGACCATTAGGAGCGCTAGTCAAGGAATTTTGAAAAATGGCGGCCAAGCCCTACTCACTTGTCATGCCGCAGTGCACGTAACTGAATGTTGAAACCAACGGGAGTTTAACCTACTCTGAGCCTACTTCACCTCCGTATTTCGTGAAAGAGGTGACCGAGCTTGCTGTTGGCGTGACCGAGCTTGTTGCGGTCTTGCAGAGCAAAACGACCCCACCAACGCCGCTGGCGTAAGGGGTTTTTCTGCTCTTCGTGCATTACAAGACAGCCACTTGCCAGCAAAGTAAGCAGTACTGTCTTTTCTTGCATCTTGCGTAAGAGAATCGTCGAAGTATACACCACCAGATAGCGTAGTAGCGTTTGCGAGCCGCGACAACAACCGGGTGACAGCTCATCCATCCCGCGTTCGCCCCGTAGTAGATGGCATATTCGGCGGCGTGGGGCGCGTCCAGTGCGAACGACGCTGCGTTTCAGCGGCAGATAGACAGACAGACAAAGAACTTTATTCAGGTCCTGAGGAACTGCGTTGTAACGGCCCCGTTTAGGGGGAATCCGTAGCAGTCACGGGCCGCTCCCTCGTAGGGACCGGAAGACCGTGGCCCTCCGCCCTCTCGCAGGCCCTCTGGACAGCCCGAAGTTGAACCAAGAGGTCGCCGCTGTTAAGGGCTTCCTCCCAGTCCTCTTCTTTGTTGAACTCTGCGTCACGTAACGCGGGACATTGCCAGAGCATATGAGGTAATGAGCAATACGCCTCTCCGCAGTCCGGACAATGCGGCTCGATGTTGGGCGAAAAATGACTGAACCTGCCTCGCGAAGGGGAAGACCCCGTTTGGAGCATCCTGTAGGCCGATGATTGCGGTCGCGTAAGTTTAGGATGAGGAAGTGGAAAAGCCCTCCGAGATAGATGATAATGAGTCATGATCTCGTGGAAAGTGAGTAGCGAGTCCCTGTATCTTCCGGCGTCCCCGCCTGCGAATCCGCCGGGACCCCCGCGGTGAGCGATACCTCGCGCATGGTCATGGGCAAACTCATTGGCGTTGGGGACATCAGGATGTACGTTGGCCCCCATGTGGGCCGGGAACCATGTTATGGTGTGAAACCCGGCAGCCCCCTCACAGCCGAGGATGCCTCACGCGAGATCGAGCCCGAGGCGAAAGCCCTAGCTGCGGAACGCGAATCTGTAAAGACATTAGGACGCGATGGGTCCTTCATTGCTATGGCGATGGCGATTTGCTCAGCCACCATTGCCGAAACCTTTCTAACCGAGGCAGAGCATAGGAGTGTGCCACTATGATCGACCGAGACCACTGCGAAGCGATCCGAACGCCCGTACTGGGCTGCATCGACAAAGGTCGCGAGATACGGTCTGTTTGCAACTGATTTTAATAAGGAACGGGCCCGAGCTATGCGGCGCCCTACATTGTATTGTGGGTGGACATTTCTTGGAAGTGGAGCTACCGAAAACGTGCCTCTGATCGAGGGTGGTAGTGTTACATTACGCTGGTTAGTCGCCGTAGGACCGCAGCCTATGGATTCCAGGATGCGCCTACCAGCCCTCGAGGACGATAGTCGCACGACCTGAGCCATCTGCTGGGCCTCGATCACCTCCGAGAGGGAGTTATGCATGCCCAATTGTAGGAGCTTCTCGGTGCTAGTGTGGATGGGCAAGCCTAGAACTCGCTTTATGCTTTTGCGCATTAGTGTATCAATTCTTGCCTCTTCTCTTTTGGACCAGCGCAACGCCGAAGCGACATAATTAATGTGGCTCATGAGAAATGCATGATAGAGCCGAAGGAGATTGCTCTCGCTCAGCCCACCCCTGCGGTTCGAGAACCTGAGTATGAGCCTAAGCATGTTCTCCGTCTTGGAGGTGATGCGGGCTATAGTTCATGAGTTGCCCCCCTTGGACTCTAGCAGGAGTCCGAGGACCCTGATGGAGTCCACCCTGGGTATTTTCTGCCCATCCCGTGTGTATAAAGCTATGGGAATCTGTTCTAAAGGAGTGAGGTTCCTCAGTCCTTGTCGGGTGGGTCTGTATAGTAGTAACTCAGACTTTGCCGATGACAGGCTCAGGCCCGAACCAACTAGAAAGTTCTCCGTGATGTCTAATGCCGCTTGAAGCGCCTGCTCTACCCCGGCGTCGGACCCTCCCATGCACCACACGGTAATATCGTCCGCGTAGAGAGCATGGTTAACCGCGCGCACCGTAGCGAGTCGCTCCGAGAGGCCCTACATGGCAATATTGAAGAGTAGAGGAGAGATAACTGCCCCCTGTGGGGTGCCTCTCGCTCCCAAGGTAAATTCCGTGGATTGGATTTGACCGATCCTAATGGTAGCCCTGCGATCCCTGAGAAAAGACCTAACGTATGCGTGGAACCGTTGTCCTAGGCCCATAACCGAAATTGCCTCAAGCACAAACTTGTGCGAGATATTATCAAAAGCTTTGGCTAGGTCTAGAGCTAGTATGCCTCTAGTATCCCTGGTGTTGTTGTCAAGGATTTGTCTTTTGATAAGGAGCATCACGTTCTGTGTGGATAGTGCAGGTCTGAATCCTACCATATTGTGTCGAAACAGCTCTCTGCTTTCTATGTACTCGGATACCCGATGGTGAATCGCATGTTCGGCCACCTTGCCTACGCAGGACGTAAGCGAGATGGGTCGCATGTTCTCCAAAGCCAGAGGTTTGCCTGGCTTTGGGATAAGCGCTACCGAAGCTGTCTTCCAGGATTCGGGGACGTGCCCCGTCTCCCAGATCTTGTTGACTTCCTCGGTAAGCTTCTCGATGGATTTGCCATTCAGGTTACGTAAGAGCTTATTTGAGATTCCATCCGGGCCCGGTGCAGAGCATCCGTTGAGCTCGTGGAGGACCTTACAGATTTCTGGTTCAGTGAAAGGTGCGTCCAGCTCCGCCACCATTCCACCCCTGTAATGCGGATAGTCCGCGTCGCCGGAAGGGCCCAGCGGAAGATAGCTGTCCGCTAACCTCTTCAGGAGGGCCTTTTCAGACACTCCCTTCGCTTTTTGGTTGTGAACGATTCTGTCAATAGCCAATCGCTGATTTCCCTTCGACTGTGACTCATCAAGTAATTGTTTGAAGAGGTTCCATTTGGCTCCCGCTCTCATCTGTCCGTCAACCGAAGAACATACTTCATTTCACTGCTGTTTGGAGAGTTCAATAGAGTAGACTTCGATCTCGCGATTGAGTTGCGCAATTTTCTTTCGAAGTCGGCGATTGAGCCTTTGCGTCCTCCACCGGGACAGGATGGAATTCTTAGCCTCTAAGAGATGCGCGAGGCATGCATCCATCCGATCAACCCTCAGGTTCGTTTTGACAACCTTGGTCGCAGCATTAGCATCCTCCTTGAGCCTTGCAAAGAGGCTGTCTAAGCTGTCGTATTCATCCTGGTCCTCCTTCTGCAATTTACGAAAGGCACCCCAGTCCGTTACTTTAAATTCCCTGGGGGGAGCTGCATTGACTGCTAGGGTAATAGCCACTATGAAGTGGTCGCTACCTAGACTCTCTTGCAAATTTCGCCACCCTGTTCCGGCGACGTTCTTGACGAACGCCAAGCCTGGAGTTGTGTCTCGGACCACCGATGTGCCAATTCTTGTCGGGTATTGCGGGTCCGTAATCAATTCAAGAGAACAGCTAGATACGGCCTTTAGGAGGTTGTTGCCTTTGGGGGACTGCCTGGTGTATCCCCAAGCGTCATGCGGAGCATTAAAGTCTCCCGCTACCACGATGGGGGCCCCCCTGGCCAAAGCCACCGCTTTGGCCATGATCGAAGCGAACCCCTGCCGCTTGTCCGACGGCGAGCTGTACACATTCAGGAGGAATACGCTGTTCTTGAGCCAGCTGTTGGGGATTATTTCGAGGATAATGACCTCAGCCTTGCTGTTGCCAAGCTGTAGTTTGTGTTCTTGAAAGGAGCACTTTTTTGCGACCAAGGTTGCCAAACCGCGCTTCCCTTGCTCGCGCACCGAGACGACTCGATAGCCCGGGAAAGTTAGCGCATCACCGAGAGTTTCCTGTAACATAATTACGTGCGGTTTGACCGCCTGAGAAGCAATAAAGTGCAGCAGTGGAGCCCTGCGCCTTTTGAAACTGGCACAGTTCCACTGCCACACGACCAGTTTATTAGTGTTGTCCGCCATAATTACTGTTCTGAGACAGCCAATCTCCTGTCGGGTTGACTGTTACCGCGCCTGCAGGCGACTGTTCCCTGTTCGGGCTTATCGGAGGCGAGCTACCCGTAGCTAGCGCTGCCTGTGTACCTTCAAGAGACGACACCCTTTTCAGTAGGGTAGTCGTGTTATCAGCCAGTTGTGGAATAGATTGCAGCATGCTTTCCAGGGCCTTTCTGTTGGATTCTGTCTCCATAGCATCCCACTCCCCATGGGGGGTTGAGGCCCTACGTTTTCCCGAGCGCGCCTGCACGTCCCTTGGTGGGGGAATCTGTAGTCTCTCACCCTGCGAGGAGTAATGTTTGCGGAACGACTCAAGGTCAGCCCTCAGCTGTTGAATCTCTGCCTTAAGGCAAGCATTCTCTTGGATCAACTTAGCTACCCTGGGGTCTTCCCAATGCTCTGGCAATGGTACCCACGTTACCTCTGGTGGCGGCGCCGCTGGCTTCGGCTTGGCTCGATCCGCCCAGGTAGGTACTTCCTGGATTCGTGCCCGGGAGCAAGAGCGCCCTTTGGTGCGAGCGCGGCCCCTGGAGCGGTCGCGCCGGCGGCCAGCCGGCGCGACGGAACGCCCCTGCCTGGGAGCACTTGCCATGCTGGAATCCCTTGACCGGTCCTCTTCGGCCAGCTGTTGCTGAGACTTTTTGACGCGCTTTCGGCGCCGTCGTCTTCTCCGTCGCACGACGTAAGGAACTTGAAAGCGTTCTTTGCACGTTCTGTCCGCCGTCGGATGTGGGCCTCCGCAAAGGGCACATTTCGGCGAGCACTGGCGATCGTCGGGTGGAGACACGAGCCCACAGCCCCTGCACACCCTCTTGTTGGGATTGGGGCAAACGTCGGCCCTGTGACCAAGCCCTCCACACGCGTAGCACACGTCGGTTTGGCACTTGTAGAGCGTGCAGCGCAGCATGCTGACGCCGCATATGACATAGTTTGGTACCTTCATGCCGTCGAAAAGCACTACCACAGTGGTGGTGTTCTTGATCCTTTTGGCTTCTAGGGCCTTCGGATTTCGCTGGTTGACGATCATCGTTTGGAGCTGGGCCTCGCTGATGTCAGTGTCCACTCCTCGTATGGCTCCTTTACAGGTGTTATCGGGGGCCGCGACATATGCCGCCACATGGTACATTCCTTCGCTTATCCGAATCTGTTGGATCGCGGCGTAGGCGTTTGCGTTCTTCTGCTCCGGTGTGGAAACTACGAGAATGTTCTAGGCGATGTTTGGGCAAACGATGTCCCCTTCCGTCTCTGCCGGGGCAAGAGCAGCCGCCATGGCAATAGCCTGTGCGAGCCTAATTTGGCTTACTTTTCTGACGTCAAGTCCGTCCCTTGGCCTGACGATAATTCGTATGTGGTCCCTCGGCAGCCGGGGGAGCCTCGATGCAGCTGCGAGGCGCTTCATTGCACCTTGCGGGGCTGCCATGCGGCGGCCTCCCTTCGAGCCCACATGTGATGCGTGTCCCGCGGAAACTGGTGTTTCTACACGAGCTTTCTTGTTCCTGCCCAGCGCTGTCGTCCAACCCGGGCGATTGGCTTCTTCGTGAGAGATTTCCTCTCCTTCCACCATCTCTACTTCGGGCATGTTGCCCCTTTTCTCCCGCCCCTCGCCGTCGACGCTAGGCTGAGCCCGGTAGGGTTAGCCAAGCCGCGGCGCGTTCCACAAGAAAAGTTCCAATAATTCAGCAAAAGGACCACTCACCGAAAAAAGTCTGGTATCGACGTGATCCTCAGAAGAAACTGCGTCGAATGAAACGCAGCTCGAGCACAGGCACCACAAAAATCCTAACGAAAACATTAACAGAAACGGGGGCCGATCTTCTCGCGTCCGCACTGGTCGGCGCCCCCTGCGTCTCCCCCTCAGCGGCAGAGGAATTTCGGTCGCTGTAGAAAGCGGATGTTTCAGTGTGAACTAGGCATTACAGCGGCACCCGTTCGTCCCTCGTATTTGTAGTCGTAGTGTGTAACCAGTCTTACGTTTTGACCTGCAAGGTAATGCCGGTGGGAGATATATCCGGTGCGTTTTTTAACAATAAAAAATTCGCAGCGTGCGCGTTAACTAAAAGCCGAATTTTCCTGTCGCTCATTACCCGTTAGCAGCCATTGAAATGTACATTGAGCACTATCCTGCAAGAAAGGGTTGCTACGTTCTACTCGCTGGGCGTAACCTCCTTGGTTTTACAAAGGTTTAGCGAGCGCTGAGCCGCTGTGCTATTAATACAGTGAACTAGTATATACCATGAAGTTGAGGTGGTTAAAGGTGGGAAGTAGGCACGAAGCGCAAGCCGTAAGAAAGAGTACGTGTACCACCTCTCGTTTAGTTTTTGGAATGTTCGCTGGATGGCGGTGTTTCTATACCGAGAATATATGATGAAAAGATGCGAGATGGTGGTACTTTGAGCATTGAATAGATGGAAGAACGGACACACAGACAGACGCATGGACGGACGCACAGATGGCTGCACGGACGGATGGACGCATGGACGGGCGCAGGAGCGGATGCATGGACGAACGCAGAGACGGACGCACAGATGGACGTGCGGACGCACGAACAGACGCACGCACGGACGGGCGGATGGACGCACGGGCGGTCACACAGACGCACGCATGGACGGACGGAAGCAAGACCGAATGTACGGACGGATGCTTCGCCCCACTCTCCATCATTCACTCCGTGAATATGCTGCCATTTTTTTTTCGTCAAACAATATGGCTGACCATTATGGCAGTATCACTGACTTCCCCGGTTTTGCTGGTCGTGTGGAAGAATTCTTACACAGGATGAAGCACGCCGTTACGCACCGCCATGATCCCCAGAACGAAGCAGCAGTCCTGTCGTGGTACCACTTTTCCGAGCGAGTGGTGCTACGCCTGTCGCAGATGTTGCCGCTTTGCACGGAGTACAACGAACGCTGACACCGCGTGCCGCCATGCTCCATGGCATGTCGATGACATGCATGAAGTATACTTCGCGGGTGAGATTCTTGCTACATTAAACATTTTATCAGGCGTACACAGCACCACTGCAAACGTAGACACTACTATAAATGGCTGGCAGCACGTGTTCGTAGTGCTCACACAGGCTGCGAGCACTCAACCACGTCTGTATGCAGCCTCCGTCTACAGAACTGCTGTAGACGCTCGAATAAACTGTGTAAGGAAATAAGTGAAATACACTCCCTTCGTAGTTTTCAGGGGCGAAGCTCCTCAGGATTTGCGTCGTTACCTGCTCTTTAATAGTATGTTGTAGTAGCCACTTCTAGTTAGTTTTAAGAATTACTCACCAGATGGCGTTATGTGTATCTGTCCTTAGACACAATATCACTAGATAGCGTTAGTGGTTTTCGTATTGTTGACGATTAAAGAGCATAGATGGAGCTGTTATAAAAAAAGAGAATCACAGCATATCCACTGAGTGAATAATGATGAGTGGGGCGAAGCATCCGTTTGCCCGTTCGATGTGTGTTCTAGTGTGTCATGAGCAGACGAACGGACAGACAAACAGACGGAAAGACGGACGGACGGAGGCTTCGCCCCACTGATCATCATTCACTCAAAGAATATGCTGTGAATTTTTTATCATTATTCCTTCCTTTCATGGGGTAACACTTTTACCCTTAAGAAAAAGGAAATGCAGATGGGTGCTCTGAAAATGGAAGTTTACTAACGCAATGAAGGCTGAAAAGCAAGAAAAGAATCCAAGGCGTGAAATGCAGGTATGGTGACGGAAGAACAGCTCACGCTGGCTTGGTCATTCAAGAATGGTCGAGGCGTTTGCCCGTTTTGAGCCTTTCGTGGTGACATTGGTGACATCAAACATTATGTGTGGCTGTGCCCACGCCCACGTTTTGAGACAGAGTAGGTACGTAAGCAACTTTATTATAGATTCATGAAAGAATCATTTGAGGGGGGGGGGGGGTCTGGGGAGGTGGTAGCAGGATGACGTCGGGCCCTCGGGACGCTCTATGTGGCCGAACATTTCTGTGCTTCGCCGACCCCTCTTGCCCAGCTGGCTGTCCGGAGCAGCAGCCCCGGTTGTGAGCTGCGCAGAGTAGCCTCCCATTACTTTTGGTGTTCTGACCCTTACCACGGTGGCTTGGGTTTGTTAGGGCAATTCAGAAATACGCGTTTGAAGTCGGCTCTGATGCTAGGACACAAGTTTCAATGAGGAGAAGGTTCGTCATGCGTAAAAATGAAGAGGCAAAGGAGCCGTGACTAGCCATTTGAAGTCTGCACCCCAAAGCCTGGTCACTTTTGAAAAGAGATTTATGTGGTGAGGGATACGTTAGGCGGGAATTTCTGTAAAAAAAGAGCATGACACCGTGGTAGTGGCAGTGTAGATCCCTGGCACATCGAAGCGAAGGCAGGTCGCTTTGAGCCCGGTTGACGAGTGCTCGGGCTAGGGTTTGAGCGGCCGTGTTGCCTGGGTGTCCACAGTGCGCAGGGACACAGAGGAAGGTGATGAGGTGATCAGGTGGAGGAGATAATTCAAGAATTCTAGCAACAGGATAGTGGAGTTTGAGAGGGGCGAAATGACCAATATGAATTTTAGAATCAGAGAAAATCTGCTTCTAGGGATATTGTCGAATATGGAATGGACGCACTAGCGGCCAGTTTTTGAAATCTGTCTACAACGGCTATTACTAAAGCTGGATGGCGTGCATATTCGGCCACGTCTACGTATACTGCTGGAGGATTAGGAGAGAAGCGCTTGTGAAGGCCTTCGGCTCTACAGCTTCCCGTCTCGCTCGAATATGATCTGGGTGAGTGTTCTTGGGGAGTGGCGGTATGCATAGGTTGCTGCTAACAGCTGCTGGAACTGCGTGCGTGGGCGTGGTGTGGCCAAGAACGTTGATTCCAAATCGGCGCAGGAATACTTGACCCATTTCTGTAAGCGATAGTCTTTGATACTGACTGAAAAGATGCGCCTCTACAAGCTCTACGAGGCTGTTGTGTATAGTTGAAGTAATTTATCCGTGGCTGTTGAATTAGGTAGATGGAAAGCAGCTTTACAGGCAGTGCGATTGAATCGATCGAGTTCCTTGGTCTCCGAGGGTGTGAGATAGAGTTACGAGATGGAGTGGGTAATTCTGCGTAGGCAAAACACCTGCATGAGGCTGCATGGGTCTGCTTCCCTCATACCACGATGACGATTGGAAATGCGCCTAATGAGAGGAGGTGCATTATGAACGGAAGTGCGGATCTACTTTATGGTGTCAGCTTTGGAACAATTGTCGGAAATATTAAGTCCTAAAACTGTGATTTTGTTGACACGGCGTATAGGGGTGTCATCAAGTATAACTTGAATGATCCAGGTATACCTCGTTTTTCAAAGTCAATTACTAAGAGTTTCAATTTAGCCGCAGGTTGTCCCAATACTGTCGGCATGCCCAACAACAGTGTCAGCGTACAACGGAAGTGTCCATTCGATTTCGCCATGGTTGCCAGCATTGATCTAGATGGTGATGTCATCCGCGTACAAGGTGTGATTGATGGCAGGAAGATTGGCAACTTTCGTGCTAGCGGGATGAGAGTAATGTTAAATAAGAATGGGGGCAAAACCACTCCCTGGGGCGTTCCTATGCTACCTATGGCGTGAAGGAATCTGTTGTGAATGTGCCAAACCGTACGGTGACGGACTTGTTGCTGAGAAAGGCAGCGACATACCTGTGTGTGCGAGAGCCTACGTTTAGTTCGGCAATAGACTAAAATCTAGGAGAGAGAAATACTATCAACAGCCTGGGTCGGGTCCAATACGAGGATGGCTCTGGTGATGTGTGGGAAAGTAGTATTGAGCACATCCTCCTTAAGCTGCAGCATCACATCCTGAGTTATGAGTCCCGCTCGGAAGCCGTGCATGGTGGAGTGAAAGAGTTTTTCTTCCCCCATGTAGCGGTAAAGCGATTTTTGATTACATGCTTCATCAGTTTTCGTGTACACGATGTAAGAAAGATCGGTCTTATATTCTTAAAACGGCCCTGAAACACTTTTCCAAGTAACCGTGGAATGGATTGACTAAAAGAAGCCCATTTCCTCACGAATTCAACGCCGCAAAAAATTTTTAAAATCCGTCCAGACGAGCGGTAAAAAGATTTGTCGCATGCTGCAATCGCGCTCTCTCTTCTCTCGTCCCGGCGAAAGCGCTAGAGGCTAAGCATAAAAGAATTTCACGGGCAAAAAACAAAACAAAAAAAACGTCACGCGCACCTCGTGACCTTGGGCACTTTCCCTGTGGGCTCGCGCGCACGCGTGGACAAGTGGCGGCCTCTCGCAGCGATCCATGTAACAACTGAGCGTGCCATGTTCAAATCAGCTAATGGCTGAGGGATGACCTCTTATGCGCAATTTTTGAGCATTTTCCGTCATTTCTCGAGAGAAAAGAAACTAATTTTGAGCTGACTTTGATAATTAATTGTGAATTTATTGGTTCTGAGACAGAAATCGTCATCTTATGCGTGACCGAGATACTAAGAACGATGCAAATAAAAGAAATAAAAAAAAATTGGCCCCATATCTGCATGTTAATCTGCAAACGTTGTCGAAAGCGCTAGTCTTACGTGTGGAGAGAGTGAACAATTTATTTGATGTTCAGCGCAAGAAAATTGGTTAATGGTATTCTGCCTCGAGCGTGCAGCGGAGGCGATCGAGCGCATCAAGTCACGTCACGCGTGAGACATGAGTGCTATCTGGCAGTTTTCTTGGAAAACAAAGCGCGTCGCTCTGAGACAGGTGTGCGCGCCTGTCACAGAGGTGATAAGATGTAAAACGCAAGGCGACGGGTAGGTACCACCACCGTGTCGTTTTAGCAAAGCCTTTTCGTACAAGCGTTGCAAGGTCAGTGCAGCGTGATAAACGCTACTGGCCTTAGAATTACTTATGATGCCTTTTTTAGTAAAATACACACATACATAATATATACGTTTTGTTATAATGCCTCAGATATGCGCAATACTTGTTTTTTAATTGACAATCGCACAAGTATGAACGCTGAATCTTGAGCAGCATTGGTGGGCGCTGCGGATAGGGCCGGCCGTTCGGGGTTTCGGCTGGTGCCACTTAGAGTACCTGGAACCGTTAAGAGTTGACAAAGAGACAAGTGTACAGACAGACAGACAGACAGACAGACAGACTGACTGACTGACTGACCAAAATGTTTGCGTCGAAGGTCCCCAAGAAAGACGATAGTCTTTAAAACTTAAAAAAAAAACGCCGCTCGCGTGCACGGGTATTGGGCTTGTTTGTTCGGGCACGTCATGCTCGTTTGACCTCTTGGTCGGCTGGCAGAGAGGGTAGGGAAGAGATTTGGCTAGCGAAGACTATAGATATGGAAGAGCGGCAAGGGTTTCGAGGTCGCCTCGTCTCATCCTCGTTTTGCACCGCTTCAAAAAAAAAAAAAGAACTGTTTTCTCAGCTTGTAAAGAACCATTTCTAAAAATTTTGCGGCAAAATGTCTCTCATCATACACCCAACAGCTTCCATGGTCTAACTAAAATTTGGTATGTGGCCTGGTGAGTGGCCCTTTAAGTCGTGGTTATGACCTCCCTCTCTCACCTTCCATATAAATTACAGTTTCATTAAAGGAAAAAATTTTTGAGGGCTCGTCTCTTTCTTCGCACAGCTTTAATAAAAACTAGCAGATAAGGAAGCCAAGGCAGGTACAGAAAAGTTAAACTGTGCGGTTTCTAAACGTATTGTAACAAAGTCGTAGGTTCAGTTTCAACCAGCGGCAAGTTCTTTTTTTGTTCCCTTTACTTTCTTCACATCTAAATCACAATTATTAAGAGATGCCTAAATAATAATACCATCACTGTTCTCCATGCTTTCTTTGGCTTCGTTGCCTGTCTCAGAGATGATAAAATATTACCAGAGTCAGTTTCACGCAATGGGTTGAAAAATTGATAATTTTTATCGGGCTGTGTCAACTCTCCTACCAGTCCCCCGTCCCCTCACCCATCGGCCAACGTGGCCCTCATTACGTTCGCATGGGACGGTGGTCACCGTACTAGCCTCATCCAATCAGTCACTGAGATGATCCTAAAGGGGCCCTGCAACAGTTTTTGAGCATGGTCAGAAAGCACTGCCGATCGGTAGTAGAGGCTCCCGACAACACGTGAGCCAAATAATATAGCGCAGCACGCGGCCAGGAATTAACAAAAAACTATTAAAGTCAGCTAAAAATAGGTTTCTCTTCTATCGACAAATCACGGAATTGAGCCCAGTAAGCCTGTCTATCACCCATTCGTTGATTTGAACATGGCGCGCTTGGATGTTACGAAGGTCGCCGTGAGAGGCCGTCACTTGTCCACGCGTCCACGCGCGATCGCACTGATATTGCCGCGTATTCGAGGAAAAAAATAAAAAAATGCAAGGTCACGAGGCGTGAGGGGCGTTATTTGTTTACCCCTGCCATCATCTCTGCTCACCTTCCAGAGCTTTAGTCGGGACGAGAGAAGAAAGAATATGATTGCAGCGTGTGACAAATCTTTGTAACTCTGCTCGTACTGGACGGGTTCTTATAATTTTTATGGCGTTCGATTTGTGTAGCAATACACTTTTCTAGTGAATTAATTCCATGGTTACTAAAAAAATGGTTCAGGGCCCCTTAAAGCTTGTGGACTCCGGTTGCCTTCGCAGCTCAGTCCTTTCCATCGAACATCGAAGTTCGTCATCAAAAAAATGACAGATTAAGTGGCCTAATATCTCTTAAATGTCTCAACGCCACTGTGCTCGACAACCCCTATTTCTGCGTTTTGGCACTATTTTTATTGCTCTTTCGCAAACCACGAAGGCATAAAACACGTGAACAAATCGCGAATTAGCATGCGAAGAAGCGTAACCTTAGAATAAAATCAACCAGAGAAGTAGAATTTAAATGCTTCTTCTATCAAGATCTACTAGTCAGGTCAGTCTAGCCTTCGTAGAAAATTAGCATAAACACGTGTTAGTTAAAATAAAAAAACTGTGCCATTCTGCGTCATTTCTTAGTTCTAAAATACGTCCTTGGGTGTATTTTGCGCTAAATCTCGAGTCGTCTTCAAGGACAAGGACGCCACGAACTTGTTTTCTGCTTTTTTATCAGTCTTGTCACACAAGAACGAGCGGGCCCCATCGACCATGTGTTGAAATCGACGCGTGCCTCTGAAACCGCACTTATGACGAAATCGACCCGACCCGACGGATATCGCAGATTTCGGCTGATACGCTGGCTGAACAATATTACCACGTGCGTTTGATGTCTGCTTTCGGCGTATTTGGGTTTCACTCACAAAAACTGTTAGCGCTCGACGCAGACCACATCTGCCATGATTGGGAAGATTTGCGATTGTTTTAAGATGAGGAAAGCA
Source organism: Rhipicephalus microplus (assembly GCF_043290135.1). Classification (NCBI taxonomy): domain Eukaryota; kingdom Metazoa; phylum Arthropoda; class Arachnida; order Ixodida; family Ixodidae; genus Rhipicephalus; species Rhipicephalus microplus. The sequence goes on from NC_134702.1 coordinate 62,728,260, forward strand.
AGGACATGGAGGTAAAACAGTTTAAATACTGGCTGCCTTAGAACCGAGTGTGTCAAATCATTTTGTTAAGATTATGCGCAGGGTGCTAATAGTGAAGTTTGTTCGAGAGCTTTTCCCAGCACTAGCAGTAACGCTAAAACCTTTGATGCCGCATGTATGAATGTCGACATGCCTCAGCAAAAATTTTGCGACAGCCGACGCAAGTCTCGACGCCACCAATGCGCAGCTTAAATTGCTTGAACTGGAAGTTTTCTTTTCTGGGCAAGAGTTCACACAATAAAAGAGTCCCGTAGACTTCCAAGTCCTGCTGGAGCTTCTACATGGTCGTGGCCACGTGATAATAGTTTCACAAACTCTTTGTTGTAAGGAGGGAGCCAGGATGCCTCATCAAACGCAAAATTTGACTTTTGGCGTCGGCGTGAGTGACAAAAAAAAATCATCACATGATGTCGTCCTCCTTAGATGTTATCAATACGTGAGAGGCAAAGCAAATTTTGTGACGTCATCACGACGTCACCGTACACCGTCACACATCATTGCCGCTTGGACAAAGGTGGACCGATCCCGGAGGCACTGCGAAGCCACGTGAGGCACAGAAAGATTTCGATGCCTCCGATCTTGACGACAATTCAAAAGCACCTTGCCCCGCCACGGTGGTTGGTCTAGATGCTAAGGTATCCGGCTGCTGACACGCATGTCACGGGATCAAATCCCGTCTGCATTTCTGATGGAGGCAGAAATGTTGTAGGTCCGTGGGCTCAGATTAGGGTGCACGTTAAAGAACCTCAGGTGATCGAAATTTCCGGAGCCCTCCACTACGGCGTCTCTCATAATTATATGGTAGTTTTGGGACGGTAAAACTCACATATCTATCAACCAATGACACATCAGCCATGGTTAGATTAGGGGTAACGGATAGAGGATGTTAATACAGTCGACATAGAAGCAAAAGAACATCGATTTCACCTTCCAGTCCTCTTAGGTAAATGCGTAAGATAACATACCACATTTTTGCTTTGCATATTTCTCGTTTTCACTTTGTCTCCTCTCCGCAAGTGACAGAGCGTAGAAGTCGAGGACAGATCTCGTCGAGAGCCAAGGTTGCTCGTGCTACGTCAAGAATTTCAAGGTCGAACGCCAGAAGCAAGCACAGTTAATACGCTGCGCACGCAGAGTTTCTTTAACGCTGCCGTCGTGTAACTCCTCCCATGTACGTCAGTTAGACGGTCACGCAATCCAAGCGGTTGTCTTCTTTTTTTTTCCTGCCCTTTATAATGGAAGCGATGAAGTGATGAGGCGGCTCGATGCCACTCTGTTACCAACTGTCCGACTAATACGAAGTTTCCGGGAAAAGTTCTTTAAGTGATTGCAATAGTTACGCTGGTGATACACGATGCGTGCGGAAAATCCTCAAGTGAACGGAGACTTCCGCTGACCTTGAAGGCTGCATGCATTGAAGCTTTGCTATCTTTACTTGGAGATGTAAATTCGCATGACTATCTGTGCTTTGCGTGTGTGTGTGTGCGTGTGTGTGTGTGTGTGTGTGTGTGTGTGTGTGTGTGTGTGTGTGTGTGTGTGTGTGTGTGTGTGTGTGTGTGTGTGTGTGTGTGTGTGTGTGTGTGTGTGTGTGTGTGTGTGTGTGTGTGTGCGCGCAGAGCAGTGACTTGTGTTTTCCGAATCAAGTGCGCTTTAAGCTTATTGTCCTTCGCTGAAATTTGTGAATTTTCCTTGATATGAGTGTAATTCAACCAGATCCTGTCATTCAATATTACATCATTTTAGTTTCTGTGAAGAAGCACTGATACAAAATTTTCAAGTTGAGATAACCTGTCAGATTAACTTTTGTAAACACAGATGCATCATCTATACGATATATCGATGAATAGCTTGCCTACAACATATTTAAAATTCCTTTCGATTTGCACGTTGCGCTGCTGCACGCGAACGCGTGCAAACAAAGAACCGCTCCCTGCGTCACGTCACGTGTTTGTTTTGGCTGCTACATTCTTTGTGACTGCTTTCTTCTTGCCCACTCTAAAAGAAAGTGTAGGGTGCGCAGACTCGCACGGGAATGCAAAGGCATAACTATTCGCCTTGGCAGTGCATTTTTGAAGGTTCGCGAGTAGTATGTGCAACGTCTCATGGGAGATGCTAGCAGCACCCAGGCAACATTCGTTCAGAGCAATTGTCAATGAGGCGCTCATGTGCATGCTGTATTGTTTACTCATGTAGCCAGATGTGTTCACATGAAAACCACTCCGGGTCTCGTCTCACTCGGTGCTCTCTGAAACCAGAACTGCGACTGGGTGCTGTAAAATCGTCTGCGAATGATTAAAAATCCCGCGCTCCAGCAAACATGCTTTCCGGTGGTGATAACAGGGTCGTTAGCTACTCGTTGCAACTGTAAAAAAAACGACATCTTCAATCTTTGTTTCAGAGCCATTTTAAGTGATAGGTGCGCTGCAGGCATGTATCCAGGCATTTCCGCTTATATTATCTGGCTACGCGTAATTCTCTTTTTGCATGGTCTAATTCACGCTGAAAAATAGCTGGCTCTTTGTATTTTAGATATGTTATGGCGCTTCGTACGTATTCATAAACTACAAAATAAATAAGCCTTCACACAGAGTCGCGTGGAACAAACTAACGAATTTCGCGTGTGTATAGGGCGCCGTCGGGTTAGATAGCCGCGATTGCCGAGAAGGCAAATGGAATAACGGATTACGCCCTTTTATGACGTGGGCCTCCTCGGTATGCCGCTCAATAAAGCGTAGTTCGTAAAATGTTCGGAACTCTTTGCGAACTGTCGGCAAAATTGTTGGGCCAGCCCAATCACCTGACGTCAGGGACCCAGACGTTGTCCTGCGGGGGTTCCTTGAAGACCGTATGTTCGAGGCGCGTGTCACGACTCGCGAGTATTCAAGGACTCAAGCAAGCCATATTCGTGACGTAGTTGCAGCCACCGAGAGGACCTTCGTAGGTGGGCATCAGACAAATTTAAGAAAAGTTTTCGACAATACACTAGTGTAGAGCTTTCAGAATCAAACCTTGCAATCGGTGGTAAATAAGTATCATACACTTCAGCATTTATGAACAACTTTCTGTAATTTTCCCTGTTTTCGTAAATGACGTATAAGTAGTTAACAAATCTTAGTCGGTCTCATGCCGCCCTGTGAAAAAATTTTATTGCAATAGCAACGATACGGACACCTTTGCAATTATATGGACACCTACCGGAGATACAAACCAGTGACCCCTCGCTACTTAGCGCACTGCGATAACCAGCTAGGCAGCGCCATTCATATACTTTGCTCATCTCACTAACGGCCAGTTATGTATATAAATCATTTACTACTGGCTTACTATCAGTGGACTGCAAAAAAATATTCTTGAAAAAAAGCATGTATTTTGTTAGGACAAGCCATAAATATCTTTTCTAAAAATTGACGTTCCCGATGGCTTGATCAATGAAGGGGTGCGTTCCCTGAAGCACATACAGTTGGATGAAAGGGGGATTCTAAGACGTCTCTGTCTTCACTTTCCCTTTGAAGCAAAAGGAAAAAATTGCTCCAATAAAGTCCAGGTCTAACCGGGAAGTTGCTGGTCTTGTGCTTGTGATTTGGTATCCCAACGAAATTCGCACTGCCACTAACACTAGACGGACAAACTCAACTCGTTGCCCAGATGAGTTATGGCGGCGCTGCATCGCCCGGCTTCGTCGTCGCAGCAGTGTACATCTCACCATGGGAGCCTTGCACACTGACGTCATGAACCTCTTGTTGCACGACACCCGTACGGTATGCCTACTGGATGTGCCGGTAATAGTTAATAGAAATTTCAACGTTAATGTACTTGGACGTGAAAAACAGTCAGCTTGCCGTGCTTTTCGATCCCAAATTTGGGCTTCACATTCTGTTGTGCGTCACGCAGTCAACTATTCACAACAACTGTTTAGATATTATTGTTACTGCATTGTTGTCAGTTCAAGCACATTCGACCATGCTGACTACATTTGCTATGGTTCCTAAACTCCTAGCCTTACTTCTCATAATAGCCCGACGTGTTTCTATCGCATTCATTGCTTCAACCTTGTGTCGAAACTGTGACTTTTCAAATTCGGTTCATTTCACGAAAAGCTAGAGGTGGAATTTCGAGGTGGTATCGCCACTGCCGTCTTGTTGCTATGTTTACATTTCTATAGAAAACCTGCACTCACTCCGACATCCACCATTCTTCTGTTTCTCATAGTTCTAGCTTCCCCCAACGTCTTCGTTTTACACTTCATGTAAGCAAGTGGTATGCAGTTCACTGCACCTTGTTAGCATAATTATCAGTTCTTTCTCTGCTGTCTCTCTCACTTTTAGCTTTTCATATTTTTGTTAATATACGTATCAATTATAATCTTTTTTTACTCTATTCCCCATCACTAGAAAAGAGATGAAGCTCAGAAAGCGTGCGACTGTAACTTCACACGTTCTTGACGGATTCGATCACCTAGAGCGGCAAACGATTCGTGGGACAATAAACCGACACTGAGGACATTGCATGGTCACATTAAAAGTGGTCGAGAATTCCTTCAATAGGAGAGAGAGAATAGTAATAAAAAAGGTAGCCTAAACTAGGAAAGGGGGCAGGGGAAAGGAAAGTCACCGAGCAGGAGAGAAAAAGTCAGTTTCAGTTGACGCAACAGCTCTTCGATTGACATCCCTCCAGTGAATCAGCCGGCGTCCTTCTAAAAATTAAACAGTGTTTTCGTTGCCTTTCGGAACTTGGATGGGCAGCCCGTGATCCCAATATCTTTTCGACAGTCAAAGCGCTTCCGTGTAGTTGGTGTCAGTGCGGAGATGAGGCCTCTCGGTTGCGTACGTCGGTCAGTAACACAAAAGGTGTTCAACAGTTTCAACAGTTTCAAAAAGCTGAAGCCGTTAGTGTGGCTTTTGTTGCGGAATCGTTAGTTGAAGTGGGGATTGTAAAAGTAGGAAATTCGATCACACCGCAATGCATTGTCATGGGTACTCAGAACTTTTTTGGAAAAAAAATCACTAGGCCGCATGCTGATATTTTTGTTTGCTAATTATGCTGTTCCTCACTAGGCAACATCCTTCGACATCTCAAGCACAGCAATTAGCTGCCACCTGTGCTCGAACCATTGCAGCATGGCCCCTCCTCTGTGAATACCTACGCTGGTCACCTATTCGCTTGAGTAATGCTTTCTTCAATGCAACGCCTAAGAACGGCACTTCGCGAACAGAAGCGAACGGACGGAGCTCAGGGTATCACGGTTAACCCAAGTTCTGAATTCGATCGAGTAGTGGCAACGATTCACTGCTTGAGAACTTCGAAATATGGGATAGCGGCTGACTTGCCATCGAATCACTGCTCCCAACCATTTGTACCACATTTCCCCTCAAGTGATTCTTATCCGCAGGCCCCGCGCCGCCACGCAGAGAAAGAAGTATTGATGTATTGATTACGAGCCATCGCCCTGCTCTTCAGATTTCTACACTACCGAGCAGATTGTGTAGTACTGGGAAACGAATTGCGCCCCGCATTTGGTCCCCGGGAATTACTTCGATCTCCGTGTTACCACGTTGAGCAATGTACTGAGTTTATAAAGTATTGCACAATTTCCCTCTTCTGTTATCCATAATATCATTTTTCGAGCTGGTTTCGGCCCGTCACAGATTTCAACACGTGCTTATAATGTGTGGAAAGCCGGCAACAGTAGCAGATGACGTGCGTAGCGAAAGTTTTCACTCGCAGCTAACATTTTGAATTATGGATTATGCGAAACGAACACGATATAAGGAGTTCTTGAAAATTCATGCCCAGAACTTCGAATTCTGTTTGTTAGAAAAGCTTACCATTTCGAGAGCCATGTGCTGACTTCGGTTCGCTAAATAAAGATAAGCACCGGTTTTATTGTGTCCAAATATTAGTCAAGATTATTTACTACCGGTAAGAAAAAAATTATAAAAAAGAAATCTGAAACCTGTGTTTGACGGGGACTTCGTGTCTTGCTTCCAATTTGATTTCTGATTAAGCAAGAAGTCACGGTTTCACCACACGGGAGAAGCAATGAATCCGATAGCAACCAATTGTAATGAGAAGTGAGGCAGCCAGCTAACCCTTTGGGATCCGAAATCGCATTACTCTACGAAACGCTGGTGTCAGAGAAAAAGTCACAGATTTGCCGCAAAGGCGAAGCAATTAACGCAATAGCAACAAAATGAAAGGTCACGCACAGAATGGAAAGCAGATCAAAACGTGCCCCGAGTTTCTCACGCACAAATGCCGCACGAAACATACTCACAGGTACAGATGTACACAAATAGGCGTCTTTGTTGTTACTTCGCTGTATCTGAAAAGCGCACGCTTTTCGCAAATGAAGACTGCAATGATTGCAGTGACCTTTGTGCACCCGGTAACTACAACATAATCATTCCAGGTAAAGCCCGAGGCCAGCCATGACGTGCGATTTTTCCCTTCTCCCCACCACGAGATAAGGGCGCGCGAAGGAGTGTTGCTCCCCTCCTCTACTTGGAGCAAAGTACACGTGCGAGATTAGAGCGCGCGCCGCCATGTGATGTGGCGACGCGCGCTCAATGCGCCATCTTTCTGGTAATGTTGAAAACACAATAATCCCCCCCTCCCCTCCTCGACATGCTCGTCTGCAGCGGTAAGTGGTAGATATAAATAGCTTGCCGATAGAGCATTGAAGGACGTGCTGTGGCTCAGTGGTTCACGCTTCGCATTCTAGATTCAGGGCATACAAATTTGATTCCTCGCGCCGGAGTCTTTTTCTGGTTTTTTTTTCTTTCTTGCATTTCTGTATATACAGATAGGTATACATATAGGGTGAGTAACGGTGACACCGACGTCAACGCCAGCGGCAAAATCCAGCCTAGAGTGTCGATATAATTGCTATCGCAATAATAGCGTCACTCTTGGGAGGGAGGCTCCTCTCGCACAGTCTGTTTTGTTTGATAGCGCCGCACGTACAGGGGTATACAAGCCGCCCGATGATGGTTGCTGAGATTTCACGTGCACCAGCAGTGATTGCGACTACGCCTATAAAATCAAAGTTCGAAGTTGCCGCCCAAGTGACACACCACCCTCTCCTCGTGCGTATTTTCATGTTTGTTCAATACGGGTGGTGCGTTTCCTATCTTCGACGGCAGGCCTCCCGAGCACAGTGATGTTACCGCGTGCGGCCTCCGAGCCCCGAAAATCAACGAGCTCGTCTTATGTCTGCTTTAGCCATGTTTATCACCCCAACTCGCGTGCTTTTCTTCACGCTAAATGGTACGAGGTGTGGTATCATGTTATGCATGTTACTAATTTAAAATTTACTCCGGAGATGATGACTATGGCAAAGACGACAGCAAATACCTATCGAATGACATATTAGCGTAGATACGTTATCAGAAAAAATAGTCTAATATCTCGCTCGTATAATTCTTGGACGATACCTAAACGAATTCTGAAACCCTTCGCGACGCAATCATCGCATGACCCGAGTATCGGAGCTCATTGCCTCACAAATCAATATCCGCAAACATTTCTTGATATATTTTTTCTTTTTCTTACTGACGAGAGCTGATACGCAGATACGTATTTATTTACGTTCTTTCCCGCGATAAGCTTCAGTTGCCAGTCAGCTATACCTGTGATTGTATGAGTGCCTTTTCTGTTTCTATCTTTCGCGCTGCTCCCTAACTACACGAAGAAAAGTGTCGCACGCTTTCAATCACTTCCTTTCTTATCTGGTCTCGACCATACAGTTTCTCACAAAAATACCTAGAGAAAAATCTGGTGCCACCATCTATGCGAACTTCTTAAGGGGCCTCGTAGGAGCACTGGGAATAACGGCTAATGTGTCTGCGAGGCTTCTGTTGGCTGGTGTGTAGCGAGGCTTCGGCTGAAAAGCGGATACCAATGCGCTAATAAATCTCGTCTAAAACAAAACTTCTATAAGCGGATTTCATTCGCGCGTATTATATTCTAAAATAAAAGTCCCCCACCCTGACAGCACAACCTAATGGCTAAAGAAAGACGACATAAAATGGCAGAAGGTACACTGGTTTTGTCGTCTGCCTTCCAACTTTAGTAGCCGTTGGCTACTTTTTATGCTTTGTAAAATTGTACACCGGCGCAGAAGTTTTGAGTGTTAAATAGAACACGTTCCCGTGCAATGGCAAAACATAAATAGCATATTACGGGCTCTTTTAGTAAGAAATAAACCATTTTAACGCGAAGCCAGACGCATCTTCTAGGTGTACGAATCCGAGCCAAGTTCGAAGCTTCTATATCCAGACATTCCCTTGCATCCAGCAGATAACTAGCACCAGATTTCTCTCTAGGTAATTTCGTGAGAAACTAACCTCCCGACGGACGTGCGGGAAGCTGCATAGGGATGGATGGCACGGCGTAAAGAAGCTACGCCAGCGTGCCTCGTGACCTTGAACGCGCGCCACGAAGCGTGCTCGCTCTCTACCTTAGTTCTTGCACTGTGTATAAAGGCGGTCGTAGCACTTTCAATAAAATTCAGTTGACAGTCAGTGCTCTTTGCAGTCCTTTTTTGTCTCTTTCTACAGTCGTCACGCTGTTACTACAATCCAGCCCCGATGAACCAACTCGCCCAAATTAGGCCTCTAGCGATTCCGCCTCGCGCGAACGTTGCTACGCTGCCAAGTGGCGCCAGCTCATTGCAAGCGCGTCTAATTCAAGAGCTGCTCCTAATTTTATCGAGTTACCAGCCAGTAGCCACAACTTGAGGTTTGACCACAAGCTTAGCACTCCGCCCCCAGAAGTGAGTGATCATGACCTCTGTAAGGCACTTGAAAAAGTGGTGACTTTGTGCCCCGCTTGTAAACTCTACGTTATTATTACTTTAGCTTTGTTACAATTATTATTTTGGTAAAAATATGGGCTTTAGTGCCATACTTTTACTTCATGTTGCAACGAAAGAACCAATACAAATGAAACACTCGTCTCATGACACGTTTGCCGTGTAACACGTTGTGTATTGCATATTAATAAAGTCGCAAACTTTGAACGTTTCACTTGTTTGCGTCACAGTCAGCTCCTCTGTGTGATAGGGGGTCGCTGTAGTTTTGATAAGGGCACTGATAGTTAATTTCTGTACTGTCATGTTCGTTTAATTCGCAGCACTGCCAACAGATTGTGCTTGAAGCTGAAGTATTTCTCCTGACAGCGAAGGCTTTTCAGGCTATCGGCAACTTGGCTCCATCATGCGATAACTCTGTTGGTTGGCATACGGCACACCAATTGGACAAGGCCCACGTCCAAGTGAGGGGGTTGCGAGTGGTAAAAAAAAAGAACTCCGTTCGGCAAGTGGAGCGCGTGAAACCCGTAAAAAAAGAGATGACAAGAAAACGATAGCAAGAGAAAAACGAAAATAGAGATAGACAGACGGAATAAAAATATAAAAAAAACATTAGGAGAGAAAAAAGACCTGAAAAGAGAGATACCAAATGTTTTCATTTGGTATCTCTCTTTTCAAGTCTTTTCAAGTCTTTTCAAATCTTTTCAAGTGGAATAGACGCGGAAGCGAAACGGTAAAAAAAAAGAGGTAGGCAGAAAGCGAAAAAATAATAGAGAAAAACAAAGAAGGAGATAAAAAGGTAGAGATGGGCAAAGAGAAGAAATAAAAATCAATATCGATAGAGGGAGCAAGCGAAAAAGATACAAAAAGAAAGAAATAGAGTAAGAAATAGAAACAAACGCATACAATAAATGATACCAGAAATAGAGGGAAAGAGAATAAAAAGGAATGAGGAGATGCGAGGAACGCCACTAAGCTCCACTCTTGCTTGAGGTTTGACCCCACTTGTGTGGAGGTTCCATATTTTGTTTTATTATTTGCTCGCTATTAGGCAATTCAGGAGTTTGTACCCGTACCGACTGCAATCTATACCCAGCGCAAAAATTATGCATCAAGGCTTTCAAATTTGCTTTGTCGCATGAATATGAGAAAAGTGTGAATATTCTATTTCAGGGACGAAGCTCCGTAAGCCGTGGGTCGTGCGTCCACTATTTATGAAGTAGTAGTAGTAGTAGTAGTAGTAGTATAGTAGTAGTAGTAGTAGGTTACCACCTGCACGGTCAATCAATCAATCAATCAATCAGTTTATTATCATGTCATAAAACAATGTTACAGGGAGTAAAATATACAGAAGAGGGTCCCAAAGTACAAGACTGCAACGGGACCCTCGGTCGCACTAGAGGAGTGGCACGCGCGCCTCCTGTTTAATGTAGGAGGAAACCCGCGCACGTAAATCGTAAATAAAAGGATAGTTGTTTCTGAAAAAATAACCTACAGAGACAAGTATCGGTGACTTAATCTCTAATAAAATTTGCCTTCAGTTTGATGCTTACTAATAAAAAAATGGTAACAGAAGGACGCACTTTGAGCACTATCTGGCCAGAATAGTTTGCCGTTTAAATTCGCTCGGCGTAACCTCCTTGTTGTTAGCCTACTTTTCATGATTTCATTTGAGCAAGTGCGGCGTTACCCACGGGACGGCTCTATGCTCTCCCATAGTAGTGTACTTAGTACTCTGAATCGTTAACCACTACTGCTAACCTCACTTTTCATGATTTCGGCTCCTCACGGGACAGCTTTACGCTCTCCCATAGTAGAGTACCTAGTATTCTAAATCGTTATCCACTTTTTCTAAACACACCAACTTTTGGTGTGTGTGTTTGTGGATATTGTGTTCTGTCTCGATGTTCTGTTGGATTGTAATTGATGTTCACTGTCCGTGAGAATAAATTTCTCTAAACACAGTATCCATGTTTATGTAATTGAAGTCTGTTTTGTCATCATCGTTATTGTATGTATAAAAAGAAAACGTTCTGGTGAAATGTTGTTGACGTCTGTGACAATAAATCTTTCTAAACAGGTTTAGCGAGGGTTGGACCGCAGTGCCATGAACTAGCGGCGGAAAAAGGGGGGAACTAGACACGAAGCGGAGAGTGTAAGAGAATGCGCGCGTGCCGCTCCTCTAGCCCAACTGCGGCACCTCTCGTTTAGTTTTTGGAATGTCTGCTGGATGGCGGCACTTGTATATGATGAATATACGATAAAAAGATGCGAGATGGCGGTACTTGGAGTGTTCACTAGATGGACAGACGGCAGGACAGACAGGCCGGCAGGTGCATGAACGGACGGAGGGATGGACGCACGCACGAACGGATGCACACACGGACGCGTGGACGAACGCAGGGAGGGACACACGGACGGACGCATGGACAGATGCACGAACGGACGGATGGAAGGACGGAAAAACTCATGGATGGATAGATGGACGCATGGACAGACGGATGGACGCGTGAATGGACGGGCGCATGAATGGACGGACGGATGGACGAACGCACGGACGGGCGGGCAGACGCGTGGACGACCGGATGGACGCACGAACAAACGCACGGATGGACGGACGGTTGCACAGACAGACGCACGGACGGACTGAAGGATGTTTCGCCCCACTCATCATTATTCACTGCAAGGATATGCTATGATTTCTTTTTTCTTTTTTCTCGCGCTGCGCAAAATATTGAACGCCAGTTACGCTAAAAGGTGAGCGAAGTTTCGTATCTGTTGCCATGACACCCTCATCAGCTATTCAACACGAAGGCGTGATGCATTAGTGAGAGGCTACAGGTACTGGTACGGGTGTGACATTAAAAAAAGAGGGAATATGTTGAATTCGCAGTATTTCTAGAACGTGAGATCCACGGCCAGCGAGAAAGAATGAACTTCATGCATTATTAGGATTTGAGGGCGATTGTGTCTGATTCTGGAGTTGAGGTTATTTTTTGGCACCCCATTCAGTTCAACTAATGATTTGGTTAGTGCAGCTTGAAGCGTGATGCATGACGTCATTGTTATTATATTTGAAAAGATCCACTCATGGTCATGGTTTGTCGGATACATTTGTTTTCTTTTTTTTGTGACAGTGGTTGGATGGTAAGTAGTCGTAAAACTGATGGCATAAGCAAAAGGAAATTGTGCGATGTGTCACAATTTCATGATTGCTTTGAAAAAAAAATGTCTAAACCTTCGAGGTCAGCAGTAATGTTCACTTTTCACGGAATCGCCTCTGCGAGAGTATACGCACAATTATCTCCGTGGAAACAAGAATGATAGTTTTTTTTTATTGAAGAATGCGTCTTGTCATGGTTCATTACATTTTATAATGTGATTTATAATTTTCTCGCTCGAAATTCTTTTTCTGGTTTATGGTGACATCGAATAAAGTGCGCCAGAATTCACAAAACTTGTATTTCGTAAGTTCATTTCTCCATTGTCTGACCGGCTTTGCTAATGATACGCCCTGATTCATGATTGGCTTAATTATTTTCTTGAGAAACTTTATAGCGTAAAGCACTTTTGTGACTCGTTCAGAGTCTTGCCGTCAGTTTCAGTTCCAGTGATTCTGGGTGGGCAATTTTTACGTGCATTTGAGTTCCAATTAGTCCGGCCGGTGAAATATTCCGTGAGTATAAGTGACTCTAGAGAAAATATTGCTGATTCAGAGTCAGATATAGCCCTGAACGTAAACTCTTAATCAGACCCCACTTAAAGTTCTAAACATAGCCAGAAAACCGGACATTCTTTGTCTGGTTTCCTTGATTTAGCCAGCATTCAACCAGGGCCTCATAATATGAGCAAAGCATATTTCTTTATTTCATGAGTGAGTCTGATTGATGTGGAAATATTTTGCAGACCTAAGCTCTTGAATAAAAGGTACCCATACGTACTAACTTTTAGGTAGCAAAGCACTGTCACAACATTCCCTACCTAAGTATTAAATGCAGGTAGTATATAGTGCACGGACATTTACTACCTCTGGTTGCTTCTGAGGTGGTAAATGTCTGTGGTCTCCTACCTGCAGTTATTACTCAATATATATTGACCAAAAGCACAGGGGGAGGGGGGTCTGCTTTTTGCCCGCAATCTCTTTCTCGGGTAGTTGATAGAAAAACCTCGGGTAAGTTGAGTATATAATCAATATATGCTAATCGTATTGAATCCACTGACAACTTGTGTTTGATGCTTCAAGATTTAAAAGATATCGTAAAGCAGTGATTGCACCAGATATAGGCACTAAATAGCATTCACACCATTATCAAAAAGCCTAAACTTACGCTGACAGACTCATGAGTCGGCTCACTGAAGCTCACTAAAGCCCATGTGAAGTCGTTGAGGTTGAGGTTGAGGATGTTGTAGGTAGCCGGAGGATCTATTTTTGCATAATTTGCACGCAATTGCCCCGCGTGGTTTTATCTTTGCTAGTTGTAGCTAATATAACTTAGAAGTGTGGCAGCTTGGGCTAGTTGGTATGGCATGACAATAGTTATAGCGCGAGAACAAAACGACGACACAGAGACAAGGAGGAGACAAGGAGGAAACAAGGAGGAGACAAGACAAGGAGAGACAAGGTGTCTTTCGCGTCCTCCTTGTCTCTGTGTCGTCGTTTTGTTCTCGCGCTATAACTATCGTTGTAGCTAATGTCCTTTGTTTTTTAACTAATCACGAGTAGGCTTTAAAAAAATCGTGCATAGCGCGACGTAATCCTGCATAAGACGGCGGCCTTTGTGCTATTCCACTTGCAGTATTGTGCCGGTACTCTATCTCGCTGCACTATACCCCAAACATAATTGTCACTTATCACCATTCACATGCGAGGTCTGTAGCAATCAAAAATTTCAAGAGAAGTCGTGACACCTGTTTTCTGAAGATTGAGGAACCACGCGGAAACACAATATCAGTCACGCTGTCACATGTCGAGCCTAACTGTTGCACTTCCTCAAATAAACCTTGTCGTTCCTTCTTAAGCTCACGACATTTAAGCAAATAGTGTTCTATATCAGCGTTTTCCTTGCACTTCGAGCACCAGGGCGTCGCGGAGAGTCTGATATGTGGAGCCATGCTGGTGTACGCGCTGATCCCGTTCGCGTGCGATGAAGCAAGCAAGCCTCTTGCCTTGATAGCCCTTGTGTCACGCATGGCTGGTGAGGCGTCAGCCATAACGGGTGAAAATGCTTATTGACAGCCTCTCGTAAGATACGCTGATTGTATTTGGGAGCCTTCTTCGTTGTTGTAAGCTCCAGAGCACTCCGGGCAAGTCTGTCAGCTGCCTCATTACCCGCTATACCCACATGCGATGGAATCCATTGAAACTTAATGTTTATACCAATGCCATGCAGGTCTTTAAGGATTCGCAGTGATCTTTGAGTGCATCGATCCAAAAGCAATGCATGTTTTAGCCGCTGCAAAGCGGGCTTACTGTCCGAAAAGAGCACGACTTGTTGCTGCCTACAATGCTTCAGTTTCTTCAGAGCTGCCTGAATTGCCACGCTTTCACATGCCGATGAAACGTGAAGTCATTGATCAAAGTACCTGTGAGCCCGGTTTAGTGTTGTATTGGTGAGCTTGAGTCAGAGCGAGTCAGGTTGGGAAAACGTTTAGTGAGTCTGATTCCGAGCGAGTTCGGTTGAGGAAAATTTTGCTGATTCCGATTCCGAATGAGCCATCACAGCAAAATATATTTCTTGGGCGAGTCTGAGTGAAATATGGTTCTTGCCGGCCTATAGCGAAAAATGAAAAAAAAAAAGAATGTTCCAGTATCTGCATGTTTCACTGCAAATGTCGACTGGCGACAGTGTTTCCGTCTGCAGAGGGCCAATAAAATATTTATTTCATGATCTGCGCGAGAAAATTGGTGAATAGAATTCTGGAGGCGCTGCGATAGAGAGTATCGATCCGTGCAGTCTCGACCACCGCATTAGAGGTTTTTAGTTTGACGTTTTTACGCTCCGCTTAGCAGGTAAGCGGAGCGGGAACGCGAGTGCGCATGCGCCCTCCGCCAAGGCCTTAAGCGGGTTACCGGAGCGGGGAATACGGTCCGCTTACGAGCGGCCTAAGCGGAGCGCGGTGCGTCGCTGCCGTTTTTGCAAGCGGAAGGGGGACAACGCGCGTGCCCTCTCTCGTGCGTGCAGCAACTTTGCTCATTTCAAGATGGCTGCCTCCGGAGATGGCACGCTTTCCGCGAGTGCTGCAGCTTGGCCGTCACCTGCACAGCGCAAGCCGCGCAAACGATTTCGCATCTATGAAGATTTGTGCCTGTTGAAAGAAGTGGTGTGTGCTGACCCCTTCAGCAATCCCGCCGCGTGGGAGGGCGTGCTGTGAAACGTCATGACAGCGGTAAATCGCGAGCTCACAATTCGCGGAAATAAAGAGCGAGTGGACCTCCTCATCGGCTATTTCCGACAGCAGGACACAGTGAACCTGAGGAAGTGAGTGCTTGCTTACTTTATTAGTAAACGCCGTTAAAGTGTTGTAGATGAAACAGTCGCAGCGTAACGTGCCTGATTGCTCCGTAGGTCCGGCACCGAAGAACAATTTGGAGAGCGGGAGCAGCTGCTTCAAGATGTATCGGACCTCATGAGGGAGGTCGATTATGCCCCCAGAACCGTGCCGCGGAAGGCAAACGGCATCTGTGAAGTGTTCATCTTAGCGATTTCTGTATCGGGAGTGACGGCATGTATTTCAATGGCGGTGTTCACAGAATGAATTGTTGTGACACAGTAGTCAGACAGGTTACTTAGCTGGAAAGTTTTCACTATAAATATTACATTATTCAGTAGTATGCTGGCCACTGTGCCTGTTCATTATATGGCATTGATCCTCAGGCAGTCAATATACTAAACAGTCCCACGTTGTGGATGTGTGATGTACTTAATCGGCACTCAGTGAGAAATGACTGAATTTAAAAATAATCTAATGCTTTGTTTCAGCTTGCTGAATTTCTTTCATAACTTCAGTGAACATATTTGTGAATTAAGCTCATTACCTGGGAAAACAAATATCTATTTTGACAGATATAGGGAAGAAAGGTAGCTTTTATTCTGTGTGAATTATTTCTTCAGGGGTCCTATAGAATTACTAATGACATTCTCATTCATGTGCCTCGTTTTCTATGTGCAGAGGAGGCAACAGCAACAAATCTGCTGTTGGCAATCTATGAGGATGACCTCAGTGAGCCACCACATGGAGGTGACGGGACAGCAGGCGACAGAACCACAACCAGCCCAGCTGGAGAGGAGCCGGCTGCTGCACCAGGCGTGCCGGCTGCTGCACCAGGTATGTGCAAAGTACATTGGAAGCGAAATATCTTCTTATTTACTTATTCACAACGTGTACAACAAGCCACATTAAACAAATGTTCGAAGGCAAAAAAACACATGAGACGCAAGTGCACCCTTACTACTATGCTAATTTATATTCTTTAATACTACTACTAGCAGAAATTCGCAGATGAAAGTGTTTATGCACGATTCTGCAGCGCAAGTTGCACCGTGTATACATTGTTGAGTAAAGTACTACAAAACATGAATTAAAAAGAGATATACACAATACCTTAGCTAATGTGCTCAGTGCCTAACTTCTGATGATCATTCATGGCCTTGTAGCACAGGATACCTTGGAAGCAGAGACTATAGAGGACAGCGACGCTGCCCATGACGCTCAAGGGCCCCTTCGTACGCCGGAACGGCGGCGTTACAGACAGTCTGCTGTTCCGACAGGTATTTCAAATCAAACTTGCAGGATTTTTCAAGTTGCACCAGATGATGCATAGCTCTCATTGCATTGAAACAACATACATGCGCTACATGTGATTAGTTTGCTTGTTTTTTTAATGCCAATTTGAGGCTGGGCATTCATCATACCCGAATGTGATAAGATGGTGCTGATCCCAGAGTAAATTAGTTATGAGCTGCAACACTTTAGAACTATGTCATTTGTGCTCTACTTTATTTGATAGGAATCAGAGGCCACCAGGCCCTTGGACTGCAGCTCCTTCTGAAAAGGGAAGAAAATGAGTTCTTTCTCCGGCAGAAGGAAAGGGAGCTAGAACACCGACGATTTGACGTCGAGGAACGCCGTATGACACAAGCAGCAAGAAAACCAACATTGGAGGAAGAGCGCCTGAAAATGGAGGCTCAGCGCCAGAATTCTAATCAAATTCTCCAGGAAATGAGCAACAAGCTTGAACAATTAGAAAAAAAATTACTAGCCTACACAAATAAAGAAACTGTCTCGAAGGAATCTGCTCAGTTCTTTGGTCTCAAATATTCTTCCAGCTGGGGAGGTTCAACTAGAAAGTATTGAGATACCTGTGAGCTATACATACAAGTGTGGCAATTAGCGAGTATTGTGCCAACTTTGTACATGCGTAACACGTTCTGTCGTTTGAATCTCTGATTTTTACGAAAATCCAGAAAAGCAAACAAGCCTGCAATCTTTCCGAAACCCCATTCGACTGCTTGTCTAACGGAACTCATTCTCTTGTTGAAAGCCCACTGCTGCACAGTCTCGTTCCCGCCATAAGGTTTCAGCAGCAGAGGTCACAGTGGATAGGCAGGGTCACCGTACAAACAAAAGCTGTGGCCTTTGGCAAGCTTCTCTAGCTTGCGATAGGTGTTGCTCTTTCGAAGGATACCTGGAAATACAGGAGCATATGAAAACATATTGCCACATGATATGCGACACTGAATGCTTCATAAAATTCTTGCCACTTCCCAATAAATTTACACAACTGTTAAGTGGACTCTGTAGCGCGCCCTTTTAGATGCACTCTCTTCAAATAAAAAAAATTAAAAAGCTTTGATGCCTATCCAAGTATGAAGGTTTCTTCACAATACTATGCAGTAAAACACATTTATGCTGCATTTACAAATAGAACCTGCATGGCATTACCTGTGACGAGTTATAACTGAAGACTTGTTGCAGAGTAACAAAGAAAACTTGCCCACAGCAGTATAATGGTAACTGGAGCATGCATTTATCATTTTAGCTTGCACCTTATTCTCGAATTAAACAGTTCACAATTTTTTCATGTTCTCTTTGCAACACCATTCGATTTGAATAATATGCTGCTTTCTGCTGTAACCACAATTAGTTGTCCCGACTGAGCTTACTTCACAACATTATTACGAAGTGATAGCTTGTTTGCTGAAGTAGCACAGAGCACTCCCTCAGATAGGTGCGATGATGGTTTCTTTTTTTAAGTTGGACAAGTAGGATGGGGCTCAGTATAACAAAAATAACTTGCCTGTGTCATGCCGGCTGCCGACGTATGGTCCGTTCAGTTGGCAAATGAATCCATTAGGACACATGATGGACTGATATTTAAGGGCGTGAAAGCGCTTATGCCCCGAAAAGAATCGTTTCTTGTCCTTCGACGGACGGCAAATGGCTCGCGCTGTCCCCTCTATGAAGACCCAACAGTTGTGCAACGGCGTCCCTTTGGAATGCACAGCTTGCGATAAAATGTTATATTAGATTAGAAGTAACGAAACAAATTAACAAACTTCATAACTCGGAAAAGAGTTGGAGTTTAGCGATGTCCAGCCAGGTGTGGTTATTCACATCTCGCAGCAGATGTACAAACGTGCTGTCAATGTGCGATTTCTTCAGCCACTGCATTAGTGGCTGAAGAAATCACTCAATAATGCCGCCCGAGCAGTGGCTCCAGTTTTCGCAGCCTATTGGGATAAGCCAAATGCCGTAGCGTAAGGCAGAGTGCCTCAACTCCGGAAACGTGCACGCCCTGCGGCGTTGTCACATTTTCAGGCACTTGAAGTGCACGGCACAGGCTTCGCACGTCCTCTCTTTCAGACCTAAAATACGTGCGAAATTTTGCTCTGTCCGTGCTGTCGTTGTTCAAGAGGCCATGTCGTGACAGCGGGTCTCGCCGAGTGTATTGGAAGACTTCAAGGCACAACAAGTCCTCGATTTCGGATCACTTTAAGAGACCCATCAAAAATGGGTCCTCTAGCACACTTCTCGGAGGCATCAATGGTTATGCAGACACAGTTTCAACGGTGAAAAATGAAAACGCCGCCACCACACACGCGTCAAAAGCGCAAACAACACACAGTGAATGCTTGCAATGGATCTGGAACGTAACCTTGCTGGCTTTTGAGTGGCTACTATCAAGTCAGAGCTTGCTTCTTTGTCAAAACAATAGACGGTTAATACATTGAAAGTGGATTTCTAAATACTTCATGAAAAGATAATTTATACGTTATTGTTTTGCTTTGTATACGTGAAAAAAATGTTTTTTTTATTTTGTTTACCGACGATGAAAACGACCAGAGGGCGCTGCAACTGCGAAAGGTCCGCTTTGCTGCCGGCAACGAATAGCTAAAGAAGAAAATTCAGCCACCGATCCGCTGCGGCTTCGCGGGTGATCCCGGAGCGAGGCGGACCACAAAAACGTCAAACTAAAGAAACTCTATTGTCTCAGCAAAGCACAAGAAACCCCCGCCTTTTCGTGCAAAGCGTTGCCTTGTCAGCTTAGCGAAATGAACACTACGTTCCTTGGAATTACTTATGTGTGACGTTTAAAGTATGAAAAAACACGCCGCAGTATATTGTCGTGTTGATGCTCTGCCTCACGGATGTGTGCAACATTTGCTCTTATCGACACTACGCCAAAATATGGAAGCAGAAACCAGAGCAATGTTGGTTGGGGATGAAGATGTGGTTAAGTTTTGGAATGAAAGGCAAACAGAATGCAGGGCAAAGAAACATCTTGTTTCAGGTGACGAACAGAGAAGTCGACAAAGAGACTTGGCAAATTTTTTGCGTCCAAGCATTGCAAGAAAGACTATCGTCTTTATAAAACAAACAATACATCCTTCACAAAGTGTCGCTACCTGAAATGGTGGATCCTTACCAATAGCCGGGCCAAATCATCTATCAATTACACTGAACTTACAAGGTTAGTAGGAATGAAGCAGTGAAAATAGACCAGGCAACTAACTAGTAATGAACTGATGAATAGTGTATGTCATGAGTTTTTTTATTATTTAGCAAATAGGTTTTTTATTACCTCCATCTGTTACAGATCTTTTTAATCGACAATTAGCAAGACATATACGGCACACTCGACATTCAAACACACGCTAAGCTTACAAATGATTTCCCAGTCATGATTTATTTCCTGTGATGAATAATATCTGCAAATTTCTTATGAATAGAAGCTTAGCATTCCTTTCTTTTTCTATTTTCGGGCCATCTTGCGTTTGTCATTCCTCATTCGGAAAAATGTGGAAAAATTCAGATCTGACAAAGCTGCGGCCAGAGTTTTTTTCTTTCTTTAGCATTTTGTTCACCCCATCACATTCTTTGAGCTCAGAAACTAGGCTAAGCCCTTGTGTACCATTGTGTAGAAGGCAGCTGTAAATTAAAGGCGCTAACATGAAGAGATGAAAAGGGACTTGAGCAAGTTTAACGCGTTGAAATGTGTCGCAAAACTTCCAGGCTCAGCCCGCAGTGATGACGAAAACAAGTTTCTCGAAACTCCGCATTCGAGAAATTTCATAACGATACTCGACTCGCCAGAAAAGAAAAAGTCAGGTTCTGTGTTCCCTGGGTTCTTGCGAAACGATTCTTTGTAGGTGCGTGAAGATGGAATCGATTTCGGAGACTCCTGGTTTGGACAAAGCATTTAAAATGGTAATTAGTGGCAGCAGAGCTGGGGAGGACATGAAGCAATGTTATTTCGTGTTGCACTGCGAAAGAATGTTTTGTAACGCCTCGAGTGGACTCTAAAGTTGCACTTGAAAGAAATATGACCTCCGAGTGAATAACCTTAAGCTTCCCACGCGACAATATTCATACGAGTTATCCGTTGCCAGGCAACCCACCTCCTTTCTTTTTCTGCGTATGTTGCATCATACATTGGTGAACGTCGACGTGCACCTTCTTTTGTGCAGTCGTGAAAATGAGTTTAAATACCCGTCTCTACATTGCGGACACGTCGACACCACTTTCGCAACCGGCGTTGTAGAGTTGCTGTCAAAGCCATATTTTGAAATCGTCTAGCGAAAGATCAAAAAGAAACACAGAACTGACACTGCAAGGACCCAATGTTCTCTTCTCTGGCCTTTGACTACTACTCGGAGGGCATTCCCGTCGAAACGGGTCTATTAGAATCTGAAGCCTTTCTTCGACTGTTCGGTAGTCAATTACTCGCACGAGTGCTTTCATAGTGTCCTTACATGTTTTTTTGTTTGTTGTTCACAGCCATACAGGCATTTCTTTTTCCAGCCGTGACCTCCAGAGTTCTTTTGTGTCTTGGACAAATTGCTTCACGACGCTATTGAGCGGCTGGGACAGTGGCTCGGTTTCGTAACCCACGAGACATCTAGCGAGTATAAATTATTTTGCTACCACTCGCGTGGAACCAATAAATTCCTATTTTTCACAGTTCCGTGCACCGTTATACCATACGCCACCAACCAAGACTGCTGTCCAAATCTAAGGCTCACAGATAACAGAAACACCTCTGAGGCGGCAATATGGATATCAAGGCCCGTTGATAGGCAGCAAGAGTTACAATATCAATTTGATAATGAACACATCATTTGGCTTAGTTTAGGCAGTGGTACTGCAGAATAAATGGGGCAATGCACACGTCAACTCTTAATTTCTTCAGAGTCTTTTTTTTTCGGTGGAAGTGTTATTCGCGGGTTCTCACGCAAGAGTGCCTCATCAATGCAATACATTCTTCAATGCATAGAACTCTGAGATAGCAGCTATCGCATGCTTTATTTCATTCCACAGTTACGCTGTGGAGCGACCTTAAGGAATGAAGCGCAGCTATTTATAGAAGCGAGTTGTTGGGAGAGCTGCATGGCTTCCATATGCAAATCACTGCACGAGAACCCTACTCTTCCTTTCTCTTTTAGGGGCGAAACTTGGCGAAACGGGGGACGCACAAGCCATGACATGGCTTGTGCGTCCCCCGTTGTCGTACGTAACCTGTGGCATGTACCCGCATACCAGTGGCACATACCCATCCTCGGGCACAGATCCACATGTCCACATGTTACGAAAAACGTAGCACGGCATCGTTATCGCGCTCTCTGTGATAACAAAGCTCTGGCAGCAGAAATGTGTTACATACTCTCGGTTAGTCCTTGGATTATCCGCTGGATGGCGGTACTTGAAGTGAGCCAGATGACGGTACTTGAAGAGTTCTCAAGATTGGTGGACGGATGCATGGACGGATGAACAGACAGACAAGAAGACGAACAGACGGACAGGCAGACGGAGACATTGACGGATTAATGGATGGACGCGTGGACGTGAGTATGCACGGACGGGAACACGCACGGACGGACGAACGCATGGATGGACGGAAGCACGGACGGATTGACGGATGCTTCACCCCACACATCATCATTCATTCCGTGGATATGCTGTGATTTTTTCACCTCTTGTACTTGCTCAAACCACTGCATGGAATTCCAACACCATTGTCGTGTAAGCCCCATCGCTGTGGAGATACTTCCCATAAATGCTTCAGCTGAAGCCTTTCTAACCGACTCTTAAAAGGTCCTTCATGCAACTCCATGCCGGGGCTGCTCCCATTTCATTCACGTCTCGCACCGACGCCTCTGCATGCGGGAAGCTTATTGACACATCCTTGTCCACCCGCGGGCGACAGTGTACAATAACTTTTGCCGCAAAAAAAATCCAAGAAACATGGAGACGCATATGCTCCAGCATATTGATCAGTTCTCCTTCACACGAGATAAGACATGTGCGAGTAGAAAAACGATTCTTTATTTTTTGTCAATTTTCCTCTACTTCTATCTTCTTTTTTTTCTTTTTCCTTCCTTTCTACTTACTTCTTTTTCTTCCTTTCTTTATTTCTTTCTTTCTTTTTTCTCTCTTTCTTTCTTCGTGGATGGAGAGTGTCGTTTCAGACATTTATGCACTCTGCTACATCAAAGTAAAAATGCCATCATAATAAATATTGACACGTGCGCACCCTCGTGATCATTATTAACATCGCGCGAGTGTTTACCCTTGGACATGCTAGCGCCTAATAGAGACAAGAACCGAGAGAGATATTTTACACAATGCGCAAGCGCAGAAAGTG
Organism: Rhipicephalus microplus; assembly: GCF_043290135.1. Taxonomy (NCBI): domain Eukaryota; kingdom Metazoa; phylum Arthropoda; class Arachnida; order Ixodida; family Ixodidae; genus Rhipicephalus; species Rhipicephalus microplus. The sequence goes on from NC_134702.1 coordinate 62,751,251, forward strand.
CAATCGTGAGCGATGGCCACCTGAACACACATTTTGCTTAGAGATGTATCAGCCTCATCTGTGATATCAAACGTAAAAACGGCAGGTGTGACGCTGACGGCCATATCGCTGATCTAATTGTATGTCGGCGTTACTATAGAAACTACCGTATCCGCGAGTCGACGTTGGTGCGATATTATTAAAAATTGCAAATTTGAAAATGTTCATCGCAACTGTATTTCGCCAGCTATTACCGCTTGACGCAAATTTCAGTACAATTTCTTGATGGCACATTTTACGCTGAAGAAAAAAAAAGAGTCACAAATATGTTAGGCATACCACCACTCGGCGAAAGTCGCACAACCATCTATTTCAGCATTCTGTAATGCTATCGAGCTGGCGTCTTGTACCTTCGGTTCTGGAATAAAATGGGGTGAAATGCCGGTCCCATTTGTGTGGCAATAAAGTGCCGAAAAATTCTGAACTGTTACCGAATACGCAGGCAAACGTTTCTGGTGGGTAAACTCGTAATATCGATCAGCGGGTCAGATTCAAACCCGGGTGACTCTGCTGATTTCGTTTGCTAGTTATCGACGGCTGGTTTTCTTTAAATCTACTGCACCCTGTAGGAGCGTACAAACCAGTTGTGCGTCGATTGCAGCCTGTTTTACATACTTCCAACTCACATGCTGAGCGCGTGAGCTCTGTTTACAAAATGCGGAACCTTCGAAGGCCATTCTCTTTGCCCGACGGCCACATGCGGAAAACAAGTTTTCCGCCTTGAACTTCAGGGAAGCGGCATTCGTGCAAATTTATTACACAAGGTCTCGAACGCAAAGAAGCACCGGGCAGAGAGCTCAAGATTGTTTTATCTCAGTATGTGTTCTCTTTGTAGTTTCTTGTGGAACTGTCATGGTGCTCGGCTACTGAACCGAAGGTCGCCGGCTCGATCCCAGTCACGGCGTTCGCATTTCGATCAGGGTGAAATTTTAAAGGCCCGTGCACTGTGTGAGGCCAGTGCACGTTAACGAACACTGGCTTGTGCAAATCTTGGGAGTCTTCCACTACAGCGTGCCTCCCCAATCGCATCACGGTATTGATACGTTAAACCCCAGATAATATTATCTTTCTAATTTTTCTGGTTCACAATAATGCGCAAATTATCCAATATAATTTATGTTGCCTGCCTGTCTTTGGCGCGCAGATAACATTTACGAGTGTCAACAGTTTGGTGTGACATGACAACGAGCGAGAAAATAGTTACACACCTAAAAAAGAGGGCATAGGAGTGACAGAAACAACGCTCAACATGCGCCTAAGTTTTTTAGGCATGAACAACCACGCTAACATCTGCGCGTGCGCACGCCTCAACTCGTAAAAAAATGTTCTAAGTAAAACATTTGTTTTGAAATGTTTACTTTGTAGGTAAGTGGCACGAAATAAAAGTGAATAACTAAGTTTGTATCTCTCTTTCGACAGCAAACGGTGACAAAATGTTCCCGTCGCACTTATTATTTGAGAAAAAGAACTATTGTGCGAAAAAAACGAGGAGAACTGCGTTTTGCCGTTATCGGTGCGTTCAACCACCATATTGGTAGGAACCACTATATTGGTAGGAATGTGTTTCTTGCGACCGCCAAAACTTGATTCATTTTTAAACAAAAAAAATTTTTTATTTGAAAAACTAACTTCGGGGTCGTTGTTCCTGGTCGAAAATCTGCGCATGAAATAATTTCATAGCAAACGGGATTGTTTACAAAGACCTAATGTTCGTTCTTTCTGAACACACTGTCACATTATTTTTCTTTATTTCTTTTCTCTCACCGATGCCTAATTTCCTTGCATCGAATCAACGATTCGTTGCAAGTGTGAACATGGGAATGAGTAACAGAAAAATGCATTCAAGCAACCATGATGCAATCAAACCGATATTCATGCAGGCTTTTGATGGTGCCAGGACCAGGTATGGATAGTTTGGTATATGAACTATTAATTGGGGAGGTTTTAAATCCCGCCATCACGATATGATTGTTAAGACGCCGTAGTAAACGGCTCCGACAATATCCACCACCTGGGGTTATTCAACAGGCACCTGAACTAAGCACAAGGGCGTCTATCATATGTAGTGTCTCCGACGAAATGCGACCGCTGTGGCTGGCATTCAAACTAACGGCCTTCGGGTAAGCATTTTTGCTCCAAAACCGCAACATTAACGTGGTGGGTATGGAGATAGGATAAGGTTTCTTGGCATGTAATATAATTAAGTGCAGATATATCGGATGGCGTGATTATTACAACGTGAGTGTAATGAGAATGTTGTCCTTTGTAAACTTTTCTTTTGAATACTGAGAACTAAGCTACGGGCAAGATACGTCGAGGACATGTACTACTAAGGCAAAAAAGTAACTTGGCCAGGTGACTACGCAGTCACCCGCAGAGCGCAGTGAAGTTTATAAAGTAGTAGAAAGGAAAGTTCGGGTAGTTGAAATACTTACGTTATATACGCAGCGGTAGAGACGAAAAAGAAAAGAACAGTGAACATAGAAGAACATGGAATTGTGGGACTCATAATCTTTCATGATTACCGTTCGTGATTGTGAACAACCGCTATGGTAGCTCAGTTGCTAGAGCATCCGACGCGTTATTCGAAGGTAGGTCACAGGTTAGATCCCTCCCCACGGCCCAGTTATCTTTCGCCCACTTTTCTTTCTTCACATCTACATTACAATTGCCTCATATAACATCCCCTATACTTTCCTTGGCGTGATTATCTGTCAATTGGACAATCAGCCACTCTTTATGCAGATGCTACTGGAGCACCGTCCTTTTCTACCGTCGGCTCAAAAAGCACTTAAAGCCGTCTTGAGCTTTTTGTGGACTACTGCAGGCCTATGTGAACACTCTAAACTTTTGTGTGGTGCCACCGCTGCATACGCGTCAGCCCATTGACTGACAATCCTTTTTTTTGTCTCTTTATCTTCTCTTTCTTCTCTCTTTTATCTTTACACTCCCCCTTCCCATTCCCCCAGCGTAGAGTAGCACACCGGGCATGTGCCTGGTTAACCTCCCTGCCTTCTCTCTTGTTGTTCTTGTACTCCTCTCTATTACCTGTGGAATGTCATCATTATTGTGTCTAAGAAGAAAAACGAGCTCATAAAATTGCGCTTCTTTCCTTTATTAACCTGGACAGCATTTCATGCGAGCAATGTTGATTATAATCGAATGGGCGAGATTTGAAATTATAGCTTGTCGATAATCAAATCTACATCCTTTTAGCAAACACACCGCAGCTCGCAGCTAATCGTTATGTTCTGTGCCATCAGCAAATCGAAACGTGTTGCAATAAGATAACACATAAAAACAATACGAAAAAACGGGGCAGTGTTTCCGATGTATACTGCTGTCGGCCCGCGATAGAAAGTTCATGAGCTAGTTTTATTTTATCTCTTCCTGGTTTCCTAGTAACACTCCTAGGCGATATATTTTTGCTTGGTATTGCGAAACCGAGCCGACAACGAGTAGCTCACCCGTACCACTTCATTAGACAAAGAAATCTTGCCTGTGGCCGCAATCTGGAAAAAGAGCTATCATCTGGTTTTCAATCTCGCGGGCCTTCCCACGCACAAGTATATGACAACACTATCTGAAAAATTCGGAATCCAAAGCATTTTACCCCACATTCTATCGAGTTCACGCGAATGCATTTTCGCTGTTCCGCGGGTTCGCGAAACAACCGACTTTAGTTCGGGATATGCGCTGCGCGATTGCACACAGCTTCGTCAGGCGGCCCCTTACTGTTTAGTGCTCTTCCGTCACGCTTATATGGATAACCATTCCCCTCTGCAAGGGGCCCGGTCATGGTGGTCTAGTGGCTAAATTACTCGGCTACTGACCCTCAGGCAGCAGTATCAAATCCCGGCTGCGGCGGCTGTGTTTCCCATAGAGGCGGAAATGTTGTAGGCCCGTGTGCTCAGATTTGGGTCCACGTTAAAGAACCCCAGGTGGTCCGAATCTCCAAAGCCCTCCACTACGGCGTCTTTCATAATCATATGGTTGTTTTGAAAAATTGAATTGCTGCACAAACTTGAAGGAAAACAAGGGAGACAGGAAAGAGCGCAGACTACCAACTGTTTATTGTCGTTTCTTGAAGCCAATATATACGCATGCTACGCTGCACTTCCACGATGCGCACAAAACCAAAAATGCCGCAAACAAAGCCGACCCAAAACAAATCAAATTCAATTTTTCAAGTATGAACCAACTAGTCTGCAAAAAAGTGTTGGTGGTTCTAGGACGTCAAACCCCACATATCGTCATCCCTCTACACGGGGTACATAGCCTTTAACGTCTCGTTGACTACTGGTACAGCGCCCCGCCGCGGTGGTCTAGTGGCTAAGGTACTCGGCTGCTGACCCGCAGGTCGCGGGATCAAATTCCGGCTGCAGCGGCTGCATTTCCGATGGAGGCGGAAATGTTGTAGGCCCGTGTGCTCATACTTGGGTGCACGTTAAAAAACCCCAGGTGATCGAAATTTCTAGAGCCCTCCACTATGGCGTCTCTCATAATCATAAGGTAGTTTTGGGACGTTAAACCCCACATATCAATCGACTACTGGTACAGCTGACACCCAGCGTAATTTTTTCATAGATTCACTAACACCGTGATAGATAGATAGATAGATAGATAGATAGATAGATAGATAGATAGATAGATAGATAGATAGATAGATAGATAGATAGATAGAACAATACGAAATATAAGAAGACAGGGAGGACACAGTACGAGCACTGCATTTATCTCCGTGGGCAGAAATTAAGGCACTTATTGCCCTCAATATATCCACAATACTAATGCCCGACGTAGTATTTAGATAACAGAAGGAGGTGGATACCAAAGTATTTCAACAGCGCATGCGTCTGGGAGCTAGAAGGGTTAAGAAAGTATAACAAAGAAGCAATTTCATTCACAGCGGAGATATATAACTTGCTTGTCGGTAATTAGGCCAAGTTGCGATTGATATTGTTCTCGATTATTTTTAATGGACCTTGATTTGTCCGGGCTCAACGGTACTGGGTAGTGTCGTTTTCGATCAACCTGATGCAATGCAACGACGTTTCGCACTGCGATACTGTATGTGTAATTTTTGTCAAGAAAACCTTATCAAGTGTGAGGCCCACGGGACGGTTTTATGCTCTCCCATAGTAGAGTACCAAGTACATTAAATCATTACTCACTTTTTCTAAACACACAGGGCTTCCCATAGTAGAGTACCAGTACTCTAAATCAACTAAATAAAAGCCCTTTTCCTGAACACACATGACCTCCTTGCAGTTCCCTAAGTACATGATCTGGTGCTCTGAATCCTTAACAACTTTTTCTTAACACAGGAGCACCACGTTTTCTAAACACACTGTTAGTAGTCATGCTGTGTGTGTATGGGCAACACAAGCTGCGCATCCTAATAATTCTTTTATCAGACCTGGTGGTTTTTTTTTTTAAGGCGAGGCTCTTCAGGCTGTGGGTCGTTCCCTCTTTTGTAGCAGTAGCACTAGTGTAAGTATGTAGCCACCTCAAGTTTATGAATTGCTCAATAGATGGCGTTGTGCGTATATATTCTTGGAAATAATGTCACTAGATGGCGTTAGTAATTTTTCTATCTTTCACGATTCGTATAGTTGAGAATGGACAGACAGACAGACGTAAGAGCGCACGGACGGATGGATGGACAGAGAGGCAGAAGCACGGAAGGACGGATAGACAGATGGACGCACGAATGGACGGATGTACAGACAGACCGCTGAGCAGACAGACAGAGAAAAGCAAGGACAGGTGAATACACGGAAGCACGGATGGGCGAACGGACAGAGACAGACAGACAGACAGACAGACAGACAGACAGACAGACAGACAGACAGACAGACAGACAGACAGACAGACAGTTGCATGGACGAATGGACAGACAGAAGCACGGACGGACGAGCAGCGAGACAGAAGCACGGACGGAAACACAGACATATAGACAGACGTGTGGACGTACGAGTGGATGGGCAGAGAGACAAACAGACAGAAGCATGGACGGACGGACAAGCATACAGACTGGCAAAAACACAGAAGTATGGACGCACGCATGGAGAGACAGGCAGACAGACAGACAGACAGACAGACAGACAGACAGACAGACAGAAGCATGAATGGACGGACGGATAGACAGAAAGACAGGCAGGCAGATGGACGCAGGCACGGATGAACGGATGGGCAGACAAGCGTGGTAAGAAGGACGTACAGACGCATGCGCACACGGACAGACAGACAAAAGCACGGACGGGCTGACGCGTGGACAGATAGAGACAGAAGCATGGACAGACGGATGGAGAGAGAGACAGAAGCATGGGCGGACGCCCGCACGGACGGACAGACAGAAGCACGGGCGGATGGACGGAAGCATGAAAAAACGGACGAACAGACAGTCGGGCAGGCGTATGGACGTACGCACGCATGGACGGACCGATGTATAAATGGAAGCACAGACCGACGGATTGACGTACAGACAGACAGACAGAAGCACGGACGGACGGACAGAAGCACGAACGAACGCATGGACAGACGTATGCACGGACTGATGGACCGGCAAAAGCATGGACGGATGGACAGACAGACAAAAGCACGGACGGACGGGCACACCGAAGCACAGACGGACGGACAGACAGACAGACAGAATAAGCTATGAAGGGACGGACAGACAGAAGCACAGACGGATGGACGGACGGACAGAGAGACAGACAAAAGATAGGCCGTACGGAAGCACGGATGGATGGAAGCATGCACAAACGCACAGAGGCACAGCCAGAAGCACGGACGGACGGATGGATGGACGCGTCGCACCACTCATCATTCACTCCTAGGATATGCTGTGAATTTTCTCTCGATGGTCTTCATGTTATTCTAATTGGCGATTTCAGTTGTGTGTAATATTGTTGTCACACGGGCACTTTGATTTGATTGATATGTGGGGTTTAACATCCCCAAACCACCATATGATTATGAGAGACGCCGTAGTGGAGGGCTCCGGAAATTTCGACCACCTGGGGTTCTTTGACGTGCGCCCAAATCTGAGCACACGGGCCTACACGGGCACTTTTAGTCGAAATCAGGGTGATCCAGATCCGTTTTCTTCATCGCGACGAACTTTATGGCCGCCGCTACACGGCCCAAGCTGATCCGGTTCGAGCTTGGGTCAGGTGAAATGCGGCAGTTGGTGCTTGCGTGCCGTAAAACATGTCATTGACGAAACTCAGCGCACGATGTTTCTAAAGAGCCTTTTATCAACGATGTTATTGGTGCAAGAACCACTCAAACGTCCAAAACTTTGCGTCTCACTACAAAAGTAATTTCATAAATCCATCATTCGATGGATTTTCTTTCAACTTACCTGTATTGCTGTGTGAGATTCTCAATGTTCTTTTATTTCTGATGGCACCTGCTTGTAGCCGCCGAGGAGCAGCGAAGCGGCCATCTCGCTGTACGCGCCATAGATTCACTTCTGGCGCCTCAAATGTCCGAGTCGCTCCTGTCAGCATTGAATTACTGTAAAGGCCTCTTCATTTGGCCACGAAGTGCGCGTAGGTTGCGACGTAGTCGAAAGGCTTGCGACGCTCATAATCAGTTTGCTTCAAGGTGCTCTTGACTGCTTCAACGGTGCGAGAGTAGCGCGAAACAGAGTGCGGAAGACAACGGTCGTCTGCTTATCGCCAGCTTCTCCCATAACTACATGCGGTCAATACGATTCTTCAAATATGCGATAGTTCAGATATTCTTCTAATTTAAACAGTTTACAATTTCTTTTTAAATGAACATCTAGTTTTTTTTTATTTTCTTGTTTATCGTGCTTTCAACAAGCTCGGCTAGGGCAACACCACCTAGACTATTCACAATAGTCTAGGTGGTGTTGGCTAGAGGCGCAGACGACAGCTAAATCGCGATCTCTTGGACAGATCCCGATAGTCTCAATACCACTCGGGCCTGATCGAGATTACAAGTGACCATGTAGCGCCGCACCTAAACCGTATCATGGTTGATCCGGATATGCACTGATCGCGATGAAAAATGCCCGTAAGACACCGGTAATAAATACGCGAAGCAGTGTACTAGGTTCTGGCTGGGGTTGGTCTCCTTGGAATTCGCGAGAGCTGCGACGCCTTTTTCAGCACTTTTCATTGTAGGATGCTCGCAATGTCGTGCACGGGAATAATTTTGTTTGGACACGGCAGCGCGGACGATCTTCCTGCAGACTCGACCAAGTTTGTGCCCTGTCACATGGCCACCACCAAACTTCGTCAACGTAAATCTCCCCTAGGGAGTTCAACGGAGATGGAGTTGTGCCAGTGTCGCATGGCAATGACAAGGTTGTAATAGTTGGCGCAAGCGGCTCAGCCGGCGCTGTTTGATTTTCGCAGAATTATCCTAATATCATTTCTAGTTGTTTTTCTTGTAAATCTTCGTTATGCGGTTTTTACAAAGGCACGCTAACTAATAGGTTTGAAGTGAACACAGCATTAAAATTTATTTCGAATGAAAAAGCATTCGCTAAATGTAGCGATGCTAGAAGCGACACTGGCCACCTTGGGCCTAAAATGTTTGTTTACAATTGCGCCACGCTCGATAACTAGTTGTTTTGTAGCCCATGTACGAAAGTTCTTGTGTCTCCTTGCCTCGAGAGCGCACATTTTGACTTTTGTATATTGGGATGTGTCTTCAACTGGTGATGATGATGCAGCGCTGTCAGTCATGCCTCTCACGGACAAACGCAAACATGGCGACAACAACCACACGAACGGACGAAATACATTGGCCTTACTCGCTAGGCACGGTGTGGAGGGCACTAGTGTGGAGAGTAGCTTCACTTTGGCGGGTGTATACATATGTGAAGGAACATATGTTATGAATGAGTAGTGCAACGAAAGAATATTCATTATTTCCAAAATGTATCATATTGTCAAGAAGTATTATTGTTTTCAATGCGGTAGTTTAGTGCTCGAATTTTTTTCTGACCTGCAGACTACTGAGGACGAGAGTATCTCATTCCGCAGATATGGGAGATCATCGAACTTCTTTTGCGAAATAATCCCTTTACCTTCGTTTTCGTAAGGGTCGCCGTGTGACACAGACCGCATGTCTCTTGTCGTAAGGACGAGGGAGTTCAAAGGTGTTCGCGGGTGCCTGTGTGACAGGGGCATTCCACGTGATTTAGTAGCGTTCGTCTCTGACTTACGTCGTGTTCTGCCCATCCCACCTTCGAAGAAGAAGCTTGGGTGGTGGAGCGGAGGGCTCGCAAGACGGCTGCAGCGTGGACTCCTCCGGGTCAGCATGTTTCGAGGGGGGGGGGGGGGGGGGATTTCGTCATACATTGATTTAATAGGGGTGGGAGGAAGCTACGGCAAACTTTCGCTATACTACTACTACTACTACTAATAATAATAATAATAATAATAATAATAATAATTGTTGGAGTTTAAGGTACTAAATTCTTCACTGCCCCTCACAGAGCACGTCTTTGTATGATGATATAGCCAATGTCCGGAGGATTCATGGTTTACCAGATTTAACCTCCGGGACAAGCTCCTTGATAAATATTCCCTTCGTGAATACGGCGTCATATTTTGTTCTTGCGTTCAGCTGATTAAGCATGAACTGCGAAGCTAGAAGTTTGTTAAAGATGCATTGTACTGGTTGCAAGGAGGCTGTGAGTGGCGTCCAGGTACGCTTGTTCTTGATCGGAACAAATCTTTCGCTTTTCAGGCTCGTCTATCACTTGGCGGTGGCCCGACTTCCCGGTGCTTGTCTCGCTCTCCATTGCTCCAATCGCGCAAGCTAGCTGAAGCGTGACCAATCGGGAAAGTGGGAGCCCTCATCCTGCTACCTAATCCGGCTACTAGGAGATACTGCGTAGAGAGCGAGAGGGGGCAAAACTTTATTGAATTCCACAGCATTACTTTGCAGGGCTCCCACCTAGGAGCTAACGGAGAGTCGTGCCTCCCGGCAGCTTTTTCGACATGCTGGATCACCCAGAGTCGCTCGTCCAGGCCCGAAAGCAGCAGCGCAGTCCGTCAACGCGCCCGAAGGTCTTCACTTGAGGCCACAACCCCAGATTTGCAGATTAAGGCTGGACAGCTTAACAGAATACAGGCAAAACTTCAGCGCTAAAAGACACAAGCAATAAATTTGCGCAAACAAGGTTTGAATAGGCAGTTTCAATTTTTTTTGTGAAGGCTTATGTACTTGATTAGCAAATTAGCTTGATGGCTTACCTCAATATGCGTATATTTCCTGTTTATAGAGATAAATGAAAAAGAAGTTCTTAGAAACCTTGTTCTGCGTCTGTGTCTGAAAATAAAGTGGGCTACTTGAGCACTCCGCAACATTCGGCTAGGTATGCTGTGCGCTCGCGACGTTTTCACGGGACTGATGTATCTCCCGTAATGTAGTACTTAGTCCTAATAATCGTAACCAACTTTTCTAACCAGCATATTCTAGTTCATTTCTCGGAACAGCCTTTGGCCCTCCCACACTGTAGTGCGCATAGCCATGGCCTCAGCACAAAAAAAAAGAAACTTGTATAAATATATATATATATATATATAT